>NC_058092.1:189110833-189457500 GCF_020171115.1 Neogale vison
CGAGTGAGGTGTTGCTATTATCCTCATTACCAGTTTCTAAACGATGAGACTGTGTTTCAGATTAACTTGTACAGGTCACTTGGCAAAAGTAGGATTTGATGTAGGCTCTCTCTAACTAGAATATGCTGCTGCATCTTCACTGTGGAGGTGTGAATTTTGACTTGTGTAGTGAAAGTAAGGTACCCGACTGGGAAAGATTATTTTTTTTTTCCACGAGACAAATGCTCTGCATGATGTCTTTTCTAGAATGCCATCTTGTGTGATTGATTATCACCCTATGGAACTATCGTCAGTTTCCTTAAATCCTGGTTTAAGGAATGCAGTGCTAGGTCAAATCACATGCCATGTGTTTGCTGCTCATGGAAGAAGAGTGGAGTAGGGCTCCCGAGACCCTTCTGAAACTGCATCCAGTGAGTTTCTTATTAGAAGGGGGGGAAAAAAAAAGAATCCCCAAACATTCCAAATGACGCACAGTTACTGTCACTAATGATTTGTGGTTACTGGAAGAGGGATTTTGATCCTGAGTGACTAAGAAATGGCTGCTTGTCTCTAAGTTGAATTTGTTAGAAGGGATGAAAATCTGGGATAGCATATGGACTGAATAAACTTGAAATTTTCTGAGCTTGGAGAAATTCCATTTGAATTGTGTGTAAATTGCTTGAAGATACTGTTTTGTTTTGGTTCCTCTCCACTCAAGGTAGGGCTGTGTCACGGAGAGGCTGGCCAGCGATAGAGGACCTGTGTGTTGGATTCATTCTCCAAAGTCTAATATGGAGTCTCTTTTATAACCTTCAAGTGCTTGGCCCTGTTCCGACCTTCATCCGCCTAGTCATTTGGAAATCTCTATTTATCTAGGTAGGGGGATTACTGGACTTTTCCAAGCGTAACTCCTAGGAGATGTTGTCTTTCAAATGACTTTCATGTGTTTTCCGTCCTTATTCAGTTGATAGACATAGATGTGCAGGGTAATTTGTGTCTTCGAAACAATGGAAATTTCTTGAAGTGTTGGCTCCTATTATTTGGAAAGGGTCATTACAACTTTATCTATTAAAAAAAAGTTCAGATTCAGGATAGAAAAATATATTTCACCTCTTTTATGAGTCTGTTCTCAAGAGCCAAGCAATTTGTTGTAAAAGAATATAAGAAATATTGAGAATGAGAAAAGTTATTCATTCTATAAAGCCCTGTCCCTCTTCATACTTCTTTTTCCCTCTACAGCCTTTGATCGCTTCATAAATGACCCTCAATGTGAGAGAATCTGTCCACCCTGCTATTTCAAATGTATTGAAGGTGTTTATGATGGATAGTTAGGTTTCAAATATACAGTAACCCAGCTTTCTACTAAAGAAGACCCTTATATCTTGGTGCTTAATAGCAATGGCTTATATATTTCAGGATCTTACCATTCTAGATACAGTCAGACTGACCTTAAAGTTTTTTAAAAGTCAGTATTTCATAAACTAGATTTCAAGTAAAGAAGGAAAATCATGAAAATTTCACTTAGGAGCTTCTCTTTTAAATTGAGTCAAGTGTAGGGTCTGTTTCATCATTAAGAATGTACTTTTAGTAGAATGCTGTTCACTCTGGTTAATGGCAGTACCCAGAACCACCAAGACACTTAGCCAGTAATTACTAGCCAGGACTTGCAGATTTATGGTAAGGGTCTGAGTGGCTTTTTTTTTTTTTTTAATGTTTATTGAATTAATTCTCTTTGTGACATGTAAAGAATGTTGGAGGGTTAAAATATTGTGTCCTTTTTCCAGGAGCATGCCTACTTTTTTTTTTTTTTTTTTTAAGGAAATGAATATGTTGTGTGCATAAAGGGGAGAAGGGACAGAGGGAGATAACCTTAAGCAGGCTCCACACCCAGGAAGGAGCCTGACATGGGGCTTGCTCTCAGGACCCTCAGATCATGACCGGAGCTGAAAGCAAAGAGTTGGACACTTAACTGCCTGAGCTACCCAGATGTATCAAGGGTCTGAGTGTTTTTAAAAAAACTTCAAACAAGCTGAGCTAATTCTAATCCCACATAAAGCAATTTCAGGAGAATGAAGGTGAGCTGGAGATACTGTAAAATTCACAAGAGGCATGAGGCATTGTGACTTTGGAAAGAGGAAATAATTGCCTCAGGACAGTGCTTCCAATGTCATAAGGTGAAGTACTTGAGACTGATGAAAACTATGGCCATTTGTCCCAGAAAATGTATATTAACATAAAATTTTACCTTTTGTTTCAGAGATTTATGGAATGCCCTCAACATTGTCCTTGAGAAACCCAGATGAAGCCCCTTAGATTAAGTTCCTCACAGCCCACTTAGAGAATCATGCCCGAGCAAGGAAGCAATTCAGGTCACTGATATGCTGATCAAACTTTTTAAAAGAAAGTTAGGTATAATTTTGTTTTAAATTATAAAATTATTGTCTCATGTGTGTAAATATCGTGTCACTGCCACCAAATTGGTGAGGATAGCCAAGGATCTTGATGCCTGTCACTGGGCTATTAGAAAACTGGCCATGAATTGTTGGAATTCTAAGCAATGTCATGTAATAGAGAAACAATGAATTTGAAGCCAGGAGACTCAGGTTCTACTCTTCACCCACACGGTGTAACGACAAGGAAGTCATTTGACTTTCCTCATTCCCAATTTCATATCTGTAAGAATGAGCAGTTGGATTGTGACCTACAGTGTGCCTTTCAATCTTAAAATTCAATCAGTTAACCATTCTTTTTTTTTTCTTTGGCTCTTATTTGTATTTTATAAGATCAAGCCCAATACCAGGAAGAAGAGGTCCAGACAAATTTTGTTTCTTAGAAAGGATTTGTGTTTAATTTGAGAATCTCAAGAGAGTCAAGAAATAATAAAGATTATCTGTTTCAGTAGAAATGCTGAGCTTCCTTGGGGTGAAAGACAGTGAAAGACTTGAAATTCTGGGAGTGTGAGTGTAAGGTGACAACTGCTTTTCAGACCCATGACGACCCAGACACTCAAGTTCTCTGTCGGTCCATCTTGATCATTAACCCTCTGCCGTCTCCCAGTTATTATGACTGCCTTCTTGAAGTTTATCCTGAAGTTTATCCTTGGAAATGAGTCCTGGGGGAATTGAAATAAGAGGTGTTATTTACAGAGATTCGGGATGCTAAAGAGTGAAGGAGAGACTCACTGAGGACAGCTTCTTTAGTGTCAACTTGGGTCCCTATTTCTAGCAGTAACAAAAACAAATGGGAGATGCTGAACTTTTGACATGTGTGAATAGTGTGTAGTGGAAAAGTCCTGAAACTGAGTAGGAGGAGACTTCAGTCCTGATCGTCATTTCCCTGAGCTTCGGTAGGAGTGTTTTCTTTACAGAGTCCTTTATTCCTGATGGCGTTCCTGGGGCTGGTTGGCGGTCACCCTGTAGATATGTTCCAAAGTTTTCCATGTTTTCCCCAAGAAGAACAGCACCCAGAAGGTTTTTCTGCCATGAGATATTGAAACAGTTTCTTCCCCAGCAGTTGGGAGGTTGAGGAAAGGAGAAGCTGCTGTTGGGACACTTGGATGTGCATTGAGAATGACAGCCAATTCCTTATCCCAAGGCATCCTTTGTGGACACATCGTAGTTTCCTCTGCCAGAATGTTGACAATGGGATAGTCATGACTGGGGTGAAAATAAACTAGCAACATTTTTTTTTTTTAAAGATTTTATTTATTTATTTGACAGAGAGAGATCACAAGTAGGCAGAGAGGCAGGCAGAGAGAGAGAGGAGGAAGCAGGCTCCCTGCTGAGCAGAGAGCCCGATGCGGGACTCGATCCCAGGACCCTGAGATCATGACCTGAGCCGAAGGCAGCGGCTCAACCCACTGAGCCACCCAGGCGCCCCAAACTAGCAACATTTTAAAGATGAAGAAACTGAGTCACAGAACTAAGTTAACCTGTTTAAGGTGGCACGAGAGGAGGCGAAGCTGAGACAGAAACCTGAATCTCTCTGGCTTCTGTGTGGAGGTTCTATGATGAGTTGAAGGAGGACGGTGGTGGTGGCTATCATGGGAATTAATTGGTCTCTTCCCAGTGACCTGACTGTTCTAACCGGGAGATAGGAAGGCTTCAGCGCTGGTGAACCCCTCTCTCAAACGGAACAAAACTGAGGCCACATGTCTGTGGGTTCATGCATGCGTTCGTCTGGGCTAAGTGTGTGAGGAGGTGACGTCAACCTTCTTGCCGTGTGGTTTAATTTCCTCTCCATTGATTCAGAAGTGGAAAAAGAAATGTCAGAACTCCTGAAGTGCCTTTAAAACAAAGGTGCAGTGAAAGTTTTAAAATCAGAAAAGGAAAAAAAATAGCTGTTTTTAGATGTGAAGTTCCATTTTTTCACTGACTCCTAGCTTCTTGTTAAGAAGGGGCCCAGCCCATTCTTCTTCGGTTCTCCGTTAGCTCATGGTAGTTCAGACCCTCTGTGCCCCACCAGCGGATTACCACTGTTGCTTTGGATTTCCCATGGTACAGGGACTGTGGGGACATTTGGAGAAGGTGCTGGTCTCCTGGCACAGCCGCTGCTTCTCCCAAAGCTGCAGCAATGTTTTTCTCTTTCCTTTCTTCTTCCTTTCTGTTTACCTTTGGATTGAGTGAGTCAATTGGCATTTCTCTTTGTACTGGGAAAATTGAGTATTAGCCATGAGCAAAAGAGAGGGCAGAAAGTGGGGTTACAAATAGATCTGAAAGGGATGTTTATGTCTGCATCTCTTTCTGGGGCCAAGGGACAGTGTTGCCATCCATTAAATATTTATTGTATTAGCAACCTCTGGTCATCCCTGCTAATGGAAGGAAGGGATGGTATGATAATCCAAAATAGCACAAAGTTCCAAGTTATTTATATTTGATTTGGCAGAGCTTTACACTAAAACCCCATGAATTCAACCTAATTAGGAAGAAGGCCAGTTTGGATTAGTGAAGCCCAAATTACATTTTATGGAAAATTGATTTTGTAGCTTCCAAATTTATACAGTAATTTCAATTAGATATCAAAGTCTACAGTAGAGATTCTTCAGGGCACTTTTTAATGACTAGTTAAAAATATTTGACTCAATATTGGAAAATTTCACAGAAATGTCTACCTTCAAAGTGATGAAGACATTTCAAAACTTTCCTCTTAAGAGTTTTAACTGTTTCTATAGATTGTTCTAATGTTAGGGACAATGGCCTGCCTGACATATGACACAGGAACATAAACACCTCTTAAGATATCTGCTGATTTCCCGTCTGTTAGATTTGAATGAACAAAACTGACCTACATGATATTTTTTCCCTCAGGAGATTTTTTGTCTTAATTATGTATCAAAGCTAATACAGATGGGAAGTCATCTTACATAACGCTATTTCTTAGAATGTCTTTATATTGAAATACATTTTTCTCTTGATGCAAGTGATAATTTTGTGATGTTCTAGTTTGTTCCTTGTACCTTCTGTTTTAGTTTTTAAAACACTATCTTGCTGGATCTCTAGCCTTCTTTTTCTTCATATTAAGTCATCTCTAAACACACACTGAAGTAGTACGGGTGAACACCTTTTTGTTTTAACGGGACAATTCCGGCTGTGCTTAGGTTCTGTTAATGATAGTACTGGTGCTTAGTCTTCATGAGAAAGCAGGTGAAAAGCCCGAGTGATTCATTCCTACATGCTGGCCTGGAGGCTAGATGCATGGGAACCATCCAAGGAGCTTTTAAAAATGTAAATTCACAGGCCACGCCAGGAGATTCTAATTCAGTGGGTTTTGGAGGAGCCCAGGAATTTCTGCTTTTAACCAACTCTCTGGTTTCTTCTGCTGGTCACTCAAACACAGAGAGGTTGCCTGGAGGGGTTAAAAAGCAGGAGCTGACAAGACCTAAATTTGTCTTTCATCTGTGAACAGCAGATTGGAAGCTGCTTGATTTAGGAGCTGGGATAGTGGGGACCAGTAACTGTGAAGTGGGGAACCTGGTCCTTTGAGGACAAAGCTAATGAGGTAGATCATGTTTGCACTTCATACCAGAGTCAAGTTCTTTCTTTTGATTGATTCTTCCAAAGGATGCTTCTCTGCCTGGAAAAGGGTTACTGCTTCTGCCTGGCTTTGCCTTCTTGGTCAAGGGCCACATTCTAAACCTTGGTCTTCAGAGACCTTTAATACCAGCAGCTGTTTGTCTGAATGCAGTGATCCCTTCCCTTTGCCCAGTGCTGTCCCCTCAAAGAGACGCCGTCTTGCATTTTTTCTCCTTAGCCCGCCCTCATTTGCTCACAGGCCACAGTCAATTTTGTAGAGCACCTAGCAGAACAGGGCTGCTCTCCTCCTAATCATCAGCTGAAATCATGCTAATGGCTTGGAGTCAGCCCTCTCCATGCTGGTAGGTGGAGTTAGAATCAAGGGAAAGAGCCCAAGGTACTGGTAAGAGGAAGTTCCAAAGAAACACTCATAGACTTGAATTGCTAGAGATAGTTCATTATTTACTCCACAAAGTAGACTTATTCAAAGGCCATGAGAAGAGGTTATGTCATTTGCAGACACATCTGTGCTACAGATCCAGAACCATTGATACCCATGAGCCCTGGGAAGGCCTGAGTAAATGACCACTGCTTGAAAATGGACTTTATTAAAATCTTAGCACCTCCCCTCTCCCTTCATTTATAGGGTTGTTCACAAGTGAAGTGTCAAGGACTCTGGTTCTTGTCAAAGGCAATTAAATGAGACTTAAAGCTCCAGTTTTGGGGAACTACAACTCCAGTTTTAAATAAATTTAAAAATAACTTAAAAAAAAAATAAGTATCTTCTTAGTTGTCAGTCTCTGATCCCAGTACCCAACTCTGAAAGAAGTAAATATGATGTCTTAGGAGAATTTGGCAACTTTATCCTTTGTAAGAAAATTCTCGATTATCAAGTTCATGGAAACATTTCATTTGCTTAAAGAGTTGCCAAACTGGGATAAGAAGCTTTGACACGGCCTTAAGCATCATACACACGTGTGGTGCATTGGAATGAGCCCCACCGTGAGCCAGGTAGGAAGACCTGACTGTTGATGCTGATGATGTTGATGAGTTCTGTAATTGGGAAGCATATGGTGTAAGCAACGAGCGGAACTGGGCACCAATGTGCCCCTTCCCTGTGGCTTTCCTGTGGGAACAGTTTCAATAGTCATCTTCTCTACCAAGGAAGTCACTGGTAGGCAGGGATGTGTCCTCATTAGTTGGTGGAAGGTGAGGACATTATACTTTGTTGGCCAGAAAGAATGCCCAGTCTCTGGTTCTTGGCCCAAGCATGGCATATCCAGGAGATCTCAGGCCTGCATTAAAAGCCCATCAAGTTGGAACAGGTAGTATATTTCTAGTACTGCAAAGTCCTGCTAATTTGGACTGGACTGAGTTACAGGTTAGGAACTGGTGAACATACTTAGCCTTTTAAAATAAATACGGCTTTATCTCTTTAAAAATTGTGGCAAAATACACATAACATTTGCCGTTTTAACCATTTCAAGGCATGTGATGGAGTGGCATTTAATACATTCACAATGTTGTGCCATCGTCATCATCACCATTATGTAGTTCCAGCCTTACCACTTTTAAATATAGAAAATATTTTTAAAATAACTGACAAATTGTTTCTACCCAGAGCAGACCTTGTTACTCCATGTGTGTTCTCTCCCGCTTATATGTAAATGCAGAAGATATAGTATGTGAATTTCTTAGTCTGATGGTGCCCAGAATGACCTTGGAAGTTCTCCATCCATCTTTATGGATGAGGAGACCATGACTGTGACAAGGCATTAAAGACTGGCCCATGCTTGCATGGCAGAGGCAGGACCAAGGTTCCTAGTCCTGACCCAATAGGTTTTCTTTAATGTATTTATAATTGGCAATAAATTTTCCATAAACCATATTATTGAACTAAATCCTTTAAGAATGATTTCCTTTCTTTGCTTGAATATTTTCCCCTCAAGTCTTGTTTACATAGTGAATTTTCACAGCAAACCCTCTCTTTGGCCCAGCTTAGGCTAAATTTTACCACAAATTCCAAATTATAGGAGTCGTGAACTTTTCTTCTTCCTGAGTTGGCCTCGTACTGGTGGAAACTTAAAGTGTGTAACATAATGAACTGTTCTGTGTCTGGGGTGGGGAGGTTGGGAAGTGGACTTGGGAGAAAGCACGCCTCTGTTCTTGCAGGGTTCAGGGCGGGGTGAGGCTGGGGCGGGGAGGCAGCTAGCACAGGCTGCAGCCCATTGAAGGGATGCAGGCAGGGCGGGGCGAGAAGGCTCTGGCACAGTGGAGGCAAGGACCCTTCCAGAGAAGCCCAGCTCCTTGGTGTCCTTTGGGGGCCGAAGAGGGCATTAGGAGCGGTCGTTTTGAACAGATTGCTTGTGGATGGGTGTTTGTGGCAGTGAGCACAGCCCTCTCGGTTGTGGGACCAACGCACCAGGCTTGCCGAAAGCCTGTCTGAGAGCAGAATCTTGATCCGAGAGTCCACAGAGGTGTGTAGCTGGGCAGTGGTAGACTTGGGTTTTCTTTGTTTCCTTTTGTTTTTTGTTTTATTGTGATAAGATAAACATGACATAAAATTGGCCATTTTCACTGTTTTAAGTGTCCAGTTCTATGGCATTAAGTACGTTCACAATGTTGTACAACCATTATCACTGTCCATCTCCAGAACTTTCTCACCTTCCCAAACTGAAACTCTGTGCTTGCTAAGTAACCCCTCCCTGTTCTCCTGCCTCCCAGCACCAGGCAAGCCCTGTCCTGCTTTCTGTCTCTGAGTTTGACTACTTTAGGCATCTCATCTAAGTGGAATCATACAGTATTTGGTCATTTGTGGCTAGGGTCTTATTCTGTTTTTTGTTTTTGTTTTTTTAATTATTGAAGTAGAGTTGACCTATGATGTTAGTTTCATGTGCATAAATGTGATTGAATTCTATACATTACTCAGTACTCACCATGAAAAGTATAGTCACTACCTGTCACCATACATTATGAAAATATTATTGACTATATCCCTTATGCTGTACATTCATCTCCATGACTTATTTGTCTTCTAACTGGGAATCTAGGTCTCCTCGTCCCCCGGACTTGCTCTGCTCATCTCTTCACCTGCCTCCTCTCCGGCAACCACCAGTTCTCTGCATTTAAGAGTCTGTGTTTTTGGTTTTTATTCATTTGTTTTTAAAATTCCACATATAAGTGAAATCCCATGGTATTTTTCTTTCTCGGACTTACTTCACTTAGTGTAAGACCTTCTAGGACCATCCATATTGTCATGAAGGGCAGGATTTCATTCATTTCTGTGGCTAATATTCCATGGCATGTATATACACCACATCTTTATCCATTCATCTGTGGATAGATACTTGGGTTGTTTCCGTATCTTGGCTATTGTAAATAAGGCTTCAATAAAAATAGGGGTGTGTGTATTTTTCCGAACTGGTGTTTTCATTTTCTTTGGGTAAATATCCAGTAGTGGAATTACTGGGTTATATGGTAGCTGTCTTTGTAATTTTGTGAGGAAACTGCATACACTTTGCCAGAATGGTTGCACCAATTTATATTCTCACTGACGGAGCAGTGAGATTTCCTTCTCTCCACATCCCCCCGCCAAGGTTTGTTATTTCTTGTCTTTTTGATACTAACAGTTCTAACTGGTGTGAGGTAATAGCTTGTGGTTTTGATTTGCATTTCCCTGATTAGTGACGTTGAACGTCTTTCCATGCGTCTCTTGGCCATCTGTATGTCATCTTTGGGAAAATGTCTATTGAGGTTCCTTGTCTAATTTTTTAATTGAAAATTTTTTGGTGTTGTATAAGTTTTTGAAATACATTTTGGCTGTCAACTCCTTACCGATGTTATCATTTTCAAATATCTTCTCCCATTTGGTAGATTGTCTTTCATTTTGTTATGGCTTCCTTGCTGTGCATTTGCTCTTTTGTTTTTTTGTTTTTTTTTAACATGACTTTTATCGGCTAGCCCATATGGTGTCTTTGGGGGAATTAGAAAAAGGCACCCCCTTTCCTTGGGTAGATGCAGACCTTGGCCCGAACCTGAACTTGGCAAGTGGAGCACAGTACAGATTTTAGTCCCTGCCTTTCTCTGTGGCCAAACATGATTGTGCAGTCAACAGCCTGAACAACTCTTCCATCAGACCTTCAAAAGGAGATGATATTTCCTTTTGCCTTGAAGCCCCTGGCAGGGTGCCTTCCCTGTTACCCATTTCTATTCTTCCAGTCCCGTTTTCTTATTCCCACATTCCAGTTTAAAGTTTAAGTTTGTTCGTTCTGCTCAGAATGGGCTTGCTAAGAATCAAAAGGCTTTCAGAGGCCACCAGAGAAGGTTGATGGGGCTTCTAGGAAAAAACAGTTTGTTCAGATGTGCTCTGAAGGCAGCAGGCATGAGCGAAGTGCAAATGACTTAAGTCAATCATATTTCCTTTGAAAATCCTCAGGGGGTTAAAAATTAAGAGGAGAAATGTGTAGAAAAATAAGTGGAAAGTGTCACTAATGATGATGCCTCTGAAAACTAGTGGAAATATTTCGCAAACTGAAAAAGCAGCTGGTTGAGTGTGCTCTGAACCGTGCTGGGCCCTTGCCCCTACCTCTTTTAATAAAGCAGTGGCTGAATTGAAAGCAATCTAGGCAATAATGGATATTCTTGTAAATCTCTCTGGTTGAGAAACTCTAAAAATATGGCCAGAGCCCAAGCAGCACCTATTTCCTCCTAATTCTGCTGTAATACTCGGATGATATTTTATAAGGCATTAAACTTTAATTGATGCCATTTTACTGAGGAGATTTTAAAAGCAGAGATGGCAGTAATTGAACTGATTAAGAAGACTTCTGATTGTTTATTATGTGTGATGCGAAGAAGACTTCTCTCTAAAATGTTGATTATTTTTGTTGCAATGTACAAAGAGTTGGGTTATTTATGTATGTTGTTGTTTTGTTATTGTTTTGAAGTGGTGGATGTCAGGAGGGGCCTTAGCATGGTTGAGAAATAAGAAGGAATTTTCATGCCCTCTCACTGTGGATGTATCGGAGGGTGTATGGACGCAGAACAAGGAAAGAGCTGCGTAAGATTAAAAAAGTATGAAAAGAAACAAACCCGGGTGAAATCACCTAGTGGAGGAATTTTTCAGAGCGTTAGCTTCGGTGCAAAAGAAGTGGAGGCTGGGATTTGCTCAGGTCAGAGCCTTGGCTTGGACTTTCCACTTTGCTTTCATTGGTTTGCAGCACTAAGAGCATCACGCAATCGTACGCTGTTGTGGTTGGGCTGCTTCTTCACACTTCCTTCTTTTGACATTCCTGGGCAAGGCTGTCTTCACTCAGGACAGCCATGTTCCCCAAGCAGGGAAAACTGTAGACTTGAAAATCTGGCCAAATGTTTTGTTGCAGCCATTAACTGTGGCTCAGGATTGAACATCAAGGGAACGCTATCTGGCTTTCCTCCTCCCTTCCTCTGTAATTTTTTTTTCCCTTCTGAATTTGGTCATTCGTTTCTGCTGCCTTCAGAGTTTTAAAAAGTTGGATTGTTCTTCTGTTACAAAAATAACACATACATCAGACTTGCAGATAGCCACTAGCCAAGAGCGGAGGCATTTCGGGGCAGTGAGGGACAGGGAACCATGCAATGAGTGAAGAATGCAGATGTTGACTTATGTCATGACTGGTGTCCTAAGACCCAGAGTGGATAGAGGGGGATGATGTTATATGGACTGGGAAATTTAAAATATGTGGGGATTGGACTCTATCTCTAAATCTCTCTGTTCCTCATCTGTACACCACCCTCTCTTTTTTCCCTCCTTACCCCTGGGGCAGCTGTCCCATTTTCTGGGTAAAGAAAAATAAGAGGGTTCCACAGTTGCCTTTAAGTGCGATGGCTAAGGCTATAGTGTTGGCAGAGTTCTTCAGGTTTCACCTTGTTTTTTCCTAAAGAGAAGACTTCCTATGCAAAATGGGTCACTTGAAAGCCGCAAACAATTTCTCCGGAGCAACCGCCAGTGTTTCTTGCAGGAGAGATGTTAGCAAACCACTGACATATGGATGTGATCTCTGTTACTTTGACCAGATTTGGTTTCTACAGAGTGCGTGAGAAGGGAAGATAAATTTTGTCCTAGTAATACTATAGCGACTCATAAATAAATGGTTACCCTTTGGTGCTTGCAGTTTTCATTAAAGTCGCCTGAGCTTTGTTATTGACACCATAGGTTGCCTATTCAGGGAAATGCAGTAAAATTTATCAGTGTGCTTTCTACACCTAATAAATCATCCAAACAGGGAACCATATGGCAGATAAGACCTTGAAAATGTGGCTTCAGCATGTGAGGAGTCAAGTTGCTGAAATCTTGAATGATTACAGCCTGCACATTTTCCCCTGGAATATCTTATAGTTATTTTACATGCCGTTTTCTTGTTCACCCTATCACCTCTTTGTCTCTCTCCCTCTCGCTTTCTCTCTCGCTCTTTCCTCTTTTACCCCCTCTAGTGCCATTTGTTTTTGGCCGTTCTTGCTCGCTCTTTGTTTTTCTTCAGGGTGGGGGGATTGCTTCGATTTCAGCTTTAAAATAGGCGTCCGGAGCAGATAAGACGTTTTTATAATGTCTTGCTGGTAGGAGAAAGAGGGGCAGGGAGGAGCAGAGACTGACGGGAAGGCATGATGTATGTGGCGGCTGTGTCCCTACTCTCCTCCAGCCCATTGTCATTAATCACGGCCATTAGTTTTCAGGGCTGCCTTGTCTGCGCTGTGCCTCAGAGAAGCCATTGTTTTTTCATGCCACAGACCAGGGGGAAGGAAAGGGAAGAAAGAAACCCTAGTACTTTTTTTCTCCTTCCTCATTCTGTCTCCTAGAATGTCCCTCCTCTCCTGTCTTCCTCCTCACTGCCACTCCTACCCCAATGTAGCTGCCTTTTCTGTCCCTAGAAGTCAGTGGTGGTGGTGGTGGTGGGGACCTCAGCCCCAACTCTCAGCACTTCTTCGGTGCCTGTGTTGTTTTCATTTATCTGAAAACATAGCATGGGATGCAGAATTGGGATGTTTTCACTGAGTAATAGCTATGTTACTCATGATGCACTCTTTAATATACAAGGAGGTTCTGTGGACATTTGTGGGGTTTTCTTTTTTCTTCCTTTTTTTCCCTTGAATTTTGAGCTACGTTTATCACCCGAGGATACAGAATGCTAGCGAAAATGTGCCTATAGCAGAGAATCTATGCTGGGTGGCTGGGAAGGGGAGGCTGCTGCTTGGGGAGGTGTGGTCAGGTGCTTACCTGACCCAAGACTCTGTCTTGGGGGTAGCACATTCTTCAAGAGCAGCCATGGCTTATGGTCAGTGGATGTGACCCAGTCCACTTGGGTGAATCTTAGCGGTTGATGGGGGTGGCTATTGTCCTTTTCTTCATCTTTGCAAGCTAAAGACTGAGGCTTGAGGGGAGAGGCCTGGCCAACGATATTGGCGTTCTTCCTCTCTATGGCAAATTGTAACTGAGTCCTAGACATGATGTCTGCTTCATATACTAGTATCTTTAAAAATATGCATAGCATTTTTTAAAACATGAGGGCCAACCTCAAAGAGCACACAAGTGGGATTTTAAGTCTGATTTTATGGAATGTGCTGTAAAAGTAGCAAATTATTGGTACAAGGGGAAGCCTAAGAATTAATGAAAAATTTGTATGACAGATTTTTTTTAAAAGAAGAAGACCCATTAGTTACTTCCTAAAATGTTTGAACTATGAACCTTAAATATTGCTGAATAGAAGTATTTCAGGTACTTATTCTAATGAAAATATGGCAGTGATTTGCTACCAATGCATTAGTTGAATATTCATAGTATAGGAAAAACGAGTTAGGGATGGGGAGAAAAGGGTTATGCTTTTTCTACGAAGGAGCTTTCTAACTTCAGTTAGATTACTTGATCTCTGAATGCCAGTTCTTCTTTCTGTCAAATGAGATGGTTGGTTCTAGATTGGTGTTTCTCAAAGTGTTGGATCGTGGGTGGTACAGGAGATAATTTAGATGGTTAATGGAATGGACTTCTAAAATTTCAATAAGTATTTATGATTACAATGGACTTGTATTTATGTTAAATAATATTGGCTATCTATTTATGACTATATTATAACATTCATATTTTAATTTCAGAATTAGCAGAAAAAATGAGTCAATTAGAAGAAGAATTACAGTCTGTAATATCTATTGTAGAGGTAGGGCTAAAATTATAGTATGGTACTCAGATGACCGGAAGTTGTGACCCTCCAGGCGTGATGATCAGGGTCTATGAATTAAATAATTCACGCATTGTGTGTGTGTGTGTGTGTGTGCTTGTGTGTGTACACATACACACAGATTATCTTAAAAGTTTAAACATATTCTTCAGCATTTTTAGTGTGTATAATTCTTCTCTGATGAATAGAGCAAAGTTAATTTTAGTGTGGTTGTGTCTGATCTCAATTTCTGATTTAATGAGCTATTCATGAAGATAGCTGTATATATAAGAATCTGATAACCTTACAGCATGATTTTAGACATTGAGGAAACCTGAATGTCTGGGACATGGCGCTAGGACTCTGAAGGGCCCCTCTTACATTTCATTTCATTTGAAGGCTAGAGTATACCTGCTTCTTTTCTCTGCCAGGGTGTCTGCCCTTCCAGAGTGTACTTCTGTTCTCTGGGGTTTCAGTGGTTTCACATGTGTCAGAGCATCAGAGTCCCCTGGTCATTGAAAAAATGCAGATAATTGGGCCCTATCTGGGATCTACTGAACAAACAGTGAGAGTGGGGGCGGGGATGACCCAGGCCTGCCCCAGCATCCAGCAATGGCTGGGTTAAGGCACTGAGAGTGCCTGGGAGAAGTACGTACGTGTGGAAGACACACTCCTGGCTTCAACAGCCATTAGAGCCTTGGCTTGGGTCATTTTATCAGAGGAGTGGTGTCCCCTCCGAAGCATGTGCTTTCCAGTATTGAGAAGCATTCAGGTAAGATCCTGATCTTGGACAGTTCTGGATGAACCGTGCAGCGTGGAGTAGTCCGGGAAGGCCAGGGTGGCAGCATATGGGCACGTGGGGAAGGCCATCCTGGTTCTCCCTGTCATAACCCGTAAGTAGAACGAGTGAGCCTGGATTAGTTAACAGATGATTGGTTAAGAGTTCCTGATCTCAGAGCAAGTTGGCAGCTTGTGTCTTCCTCTTACCAGGAAAATTTGGCCAATTCAGTGTGTTTGAGTATCTCCTTCTATGGTAAGTGGTGGCGTTATATTTACCCTCTAATTAAATAATTTCTTCCCTCCAGGACACCGCTATTATCATGCAAGTTTTCTTCTCCGTGTCCCATTCACTGGCTCCCACTGGCTGAGAGAACCAAGTGCAGTTTTCCCGAGCTTCGCATTCTCTACCTTACTCTGTCTCTTTTTGCTGGACTTCTTTCCTCCTATTCCTTTGTCTATACCCTCTGCTTCAGCCAAGCCAGTCTTGCTGCCTCACAAGCGTGTCTTGTTCTTTCCCAGCTTCCATCACTCTGTTCCATCTCCCTGAGTCACCACACGGATTCCCTTGTCCTCCATGGTGCACAGTTCTTGAAGCCACATGCCATCTCCTGTTGGCTCCACAAACCCTCATACCACTTTGTGTCTCTGTCTGAACCTTGGGCTCCCCTGTGAGAGAAGGTTACCAGACCAAAGACTGTGACCTCGGGCAAGTGCACTTCACTGGGCGACCATCTTTGCTAGAAGAACATCCAGAGGAAGCATCTTCCCCCATCTCCTAGGAAGGTCAGAGGAGATGATGACTCTGGAGGAGCTTTGTGAAGAGCAACACACTGTACTTGCCTTTGGGATATTCTTTGGGAATTAATCATGGGCTGCCTTGCGGCCGCTCTTGTGTTAACTCTCTTAAAATGCCTTTCACCTGCTGTATTATTATTTAACTTTTCCTGAGTCTGTCTTGACTCTAAGTTGGCCTTTTCTTTCCTTTGCAAGTCATTTTTGACTTATGAACATGCTATTCATTATGAAATAACGCTGTGAAATGATAGAAGAAATTGCAAGATCGATTCTCTCCACATCTCCCCTTCCTTCCCCCTCTCTCCACCATAAGCTGCCATCTGTATGTGGTCACTGGTACCATATTATCGGTCTGTCTGTGTATCTGTCTCCCATTCTGTTGTCCTGTTCATGCAGCACACTGTGTGTGTGTCATGGAGTGCACTCGCAGGGAAGCTACTTGAGGTATCAGGGAAACGTCCATGGTTTGGGGGTGACTGTGGGTTCGTACGCTTGCTGCTGGTGTTCATTGCCGTGTTATGGGATGTGCGCCCATCTGGGGTAGTTCATTGCCGTGTTATGGGATGTGCACCCTATGGTGGGGTATGAACAAAGCCCCGAAGATATTCCTGTTCTTTAGCTGGGACAGAGAGAAAAATATATATGTCACTGTGTTTCTCTCCCAATTTTTATTTCTCCCTCATCTTTTCACCTTTATTTTTCCTTTCCTTTTCTTTCTTTCTTTTTTTTTTTAAAATATTTTATTTATTTATTTGACAGAGACTGAGAGATCACAAGCAGGCAGAGAGGTAGGCAGAGAGAGATAGGGAAGCAGGCTTCCTGCTGAGCAGAGAGCCTGATGTGGGGCTTGATCTTAGGACCCTGAGATCATGACCTGAGCTGAAGGCAGGCTTAACCCACTGAGCCACCCAGATGTCCCCTATTTTTCCTTTTCTTCATTGGGCATCCCAGTCTCCTCCTTCTGAAGATGACCGTGTGCACCAGCTCCCTGTCAGAGGGCAACTCTCCCTGAGGTAAAAGCCAGGAAAGGCAGCCTCTGCTGGGGCTAACGTTAGGTAGATCTGGGTTTGCCCAGGTCTCTGCAAACGTGACAGCTGTGTGGCCCATGTATGCAAGTTTCTTAACCTGAGGGCCAGTGTCTTGCTCTTTGCGTGTAGCAGCGTTATGTGCCGATGCCCAGCAGAGCTCATTCACTCCTTTTATATTTTTCCTTCTCTACTCTTCATTTTGTTCTGTTTGGTTCTAATAACATCAGCACCCCCCTCCCCGCTGTGTCATGTTATCTGTGTTCATCGTGGGTGCAGGGTCTGCTTCCCACTGTAACAGGTTTGAGGGTACTGGACCAATGCACCGGGAATAGGCCCTCTAGGGGTGCAAAAGCCAAGAGTGAATGTTGCCTGCCCCTTCGAAGGAATTGTGTGTTCGCAGATGTTCACAGTTCACAGACTGTTGATGTTTTTATTGGGGAGGCCAGTCATTCTTCTGTTCAACCTCAGTTTTTCATTTTTAAAAAATGTTATATATTTTTTCTTTAAAGATTTTTTTTGATAGAGAAAGAAGGAGAATGAGCGGGAGGGGCAGAGGAAGAGGAAGAGATAATCTAGTGCAGACTCTGCGCTGAGCTCAGAGTCCGATGTGGGACTCAATTCTACCACCCTGAGATCAGGACCTGAGCCGAAACCCAGAGTCTGACGCTTAATGGACTGTGCCACCCAGGTGCCCCTCAGTTCTGACTGTATGTATCAGGGAAGGAAAATACTGAATGAGCTGTACCTGTTTGCTATACAATTCTTGCTCAAATATAAAAACGAAACTCACTTGCTCTTAAGATTTTTTAAAAAGGATTTTATTTATTTATTTAACAGAGCAAGAAAGAGAGATCACAAGTAGGCAGGCAGAGAGAGAGGAGGAAGCAGAGGAAGCAGTGAGCAGAGAGCCCGATGGGGGCTCAATCCCAGGACCCTGAGATCATGATCTGAGTCACAGGCAGAGGCTTAACTCACTGATCCACTCAGGTGCTCTAAGGTTCTTTGTATAGGCAGAATATCTCACATAAAAATATCAGCTTTAAAAACCCAGTTGTAAATGGATCTCAGGTTAAGGAGTTCACTGATTTTTCTTTTTTCCTGCCATGGATTTTGGCTGGGGGTTGGCCTACGACAGTAGTAATGCAGGTTGGTCTGCTTTCACGTAGCCTGTGTTTGGTCCTGGGTGGGCAAAGTGCTTCTTGACCTTTGGTGCCTGGCAACCCCCTTTTCTACTCTTAGGCGCCCAAAGTCTTGCTTACCTTGAGTGCACTTCCCTTCCCTTTACTCAAATTTTGAATTGCTTTTTTTTTTAAATTAAAAAAAATTTTTTTTTTAAAGATTTTATTTATTTATTTGAGAGAGAGAGACAGTGAGAGAGAGCATGAGCGAGGAGAAGGTCAGAGAGCGAAGCAGACTCCCCATGGAGCTGGGAGCCTGATGTGGGACTCGATCCCGGGACTCCAGGATCATGCCCTGAGCCGAAGGCAGTCGTCCAACCAACTGAGCCACCCAGGCGTCCCTTTTTTTTTTTTTTAAAGATTTTATTTATTTATTTGAGAGAGAGAGAAATTAAAAAAAATTTTTAATAAACATATAATGTATTATTAGCCCCAGGGGTACAGGTCTGTGAATCGCCAGGTTTACACACTTCACAGCACTCACCATAGCACGTACCCTCCCCATTGTCCATAACTCCACCACCCTCTCCCTACCTGCCTCTCCCCAGCCACCCTGTTTGTTTTGTGACATTAGGAGTCTTTTATGGTTTGTCTCCTTCCTGATCCCATCTTGTTTCATTTATTCTTTTTCTACCCCCCAAACTCCCCACATTGCATCTCCACTTCCTCATATCAGGGAGATCATATGATAATTGTCTTTCTCCGATTGACTTATTTCACTAAGAGTAATACCCTCTAGTTCCATCCACGTCGTTGCAAATGGCAAATTTCATTTCTTTTGATGGCTGCATAATATTCCATTGTGTGTGTGTGTGTGTGTGTGTGTGTGTGTGTGTATTTCCCACATCTTCTTTATCCATTCATCTGTTGATGGACATCTAGGTTCTTTCCATAGTTTGGCTATTGTGGATATTGCTGCTATAAACATTGTGGCGGGGGGGTGGGAGGTTGGGGTACCAGGTGGTGGGTATTATAGAGGGCACAGCTTGCATGGAGCACTGGGTGTGGTGAAAAAATAATGAACATTGAATTGCTTTTTAAAAATTACTTTTAAAGACTGGCTTCTAATCACACCCCTTTGCGGTTGCCTCCTTAAGGACCCCATTCAGTGACCATGAGTCACTCCTGTCAGACCTGCTGGGTGGACATTTATTTGGCATCAATCCATATGACATCGTGGTGTTTCTTTTGCTGTTTTGAACTATAACCATCAACTTGACGGTTTTCCTTCTTCACATGTGTCCGTCCCATCTTACACTTCCT
Organism: Neogale vison; assembly: GCF_020171115.1. Lineage (NCBI taxonomy): Eukaryota > Metazoa > Chordata > Mammalia > Carnivora > Mustelidae > Neogale > Neogale vison. The sequence goes on from NC_058092.1 coordinate 189,130,054, forward strand.
TCTCCAGAGTGCAATGTTCAGCCCAGAGTGGACATTCAGAAACTTTCTGGTGGTAGGTTGGACTGAATAACTTGTCCCTCCTCTCCTGTATCTGTCCCTGTTCTCTCAAGACGGTGCCCATTCTTCGCTCCTGGATTCACTACTCTGCCTGCTAGGGGTAAGTACCGTGGCAATCATGGAGGAAACACGCAGAGAACTGCCCTCTCCCAGTGGTGGAAGTGGATTGTTGCCCCCGCAGAGGAAGCTGCGTAAAGAACTAATGTCCAGTGTGCTCCCTGGGGGCACGTTTGTGTGTGTGTGTGTGTGTGTGTGTGTGTGTGTGTGTGAGAAAGAACTTTGGCCATAGCAGTCAGAGAGAGGCTTCTCTGAGCTTCTGCCAGTGCCTGATTCTGGTGCTGAGCCCCCTGGAAGGCAAAGTCTAGGCTGCCGCTGAATAGAGAGGGAATGAGGAAGGTGAAGAAGGTATGGGCTCCTGTTCTTCTTTGCAGATGGAGAGGCCATTTCCTGGCACTGGTTGCTGATCTCCACCTCTCTTTCTGCTTCCTCTGCTCCATGATTATAAAGTGGTTTGGGCCATTTACCTAAAACACATAAGCCAGGGGCCCCTGCATCAATCAAATGTTGACTTGATGGTGCTAGCAATTGCCTATAGCTCAGGCAAAATTTGCCTGCTTTGGTTTTGTGCAGTGAATGAATTGATTTTCTGAAGAAAGCTCTGTGTGTGTGTGTGTGTGTGTGTGTGTGTGTGTATGAGAGGGAATGGGGTTTGATTTTTTAAGGGGGATTTGTTTTCTTCAGGAGTGATGGCATGGGAAGAGAGAAGGTTCACAAAGTGTTCTGTGTGAGCTTGGGAAAGAACAAATGCAGACGTGAACACAGACAAGACAGACATGAAATTAATGATGTTTTATAACGAATCAAGAACAATGAAAAGATGCAAGAGATCTCAAAGAGGGCCAAGACACATCAAATGCTTCTGCACCCAAAATGGTGTGTGTTGGGTTTAATTATCTTCTTTCCTTCCCCCAAGCTCCCAGTTATAAGCAGGCATGCAGGCCATGGTGCAAGTTGTCTTATCTACAGTTTTTACTTTTTGCAAAGTCATAGGTTTTTAGCCCTGATTGCAGGCACCACAGAGTGGCTCACCTTGTCTTGAGTAATGAGAATAAACAACTGGTCACTGCACTGACCACTGAAACTAATAAAGATATATAGTACTGGCCTGGCTTAGGGAGTCACAGACGCATTCTTAAACTCTATGTGACATTTATACCAAAGGAACATGATTCCAAACTCACTCACTGCTTACCCATTCTGAGAAAGAACAAACTATTTGACTGATGGTTTGCTAAATTTAATATGCTTAGCAAGTAAAATTATTGCCTACTCTAATGCTGTGTAATTATTAAGATACACTGCTTTTAAAAATACCAAGTGAATAATATTGATTTAGTGAACTGCTATTTAGAAAAATGCCAGCAAAGGAGGAATATTTTATTTTAGCTGCCTTAGAGCTGTAATGGGTCTGGGCTGAGATATGCATGTGGAAATAAATTATGTACAAGGTAAACTATTTTGTTATACAGTACCCATAATATTAATTAAGCCGTAATTTTACCAACAATGCTTTAATTTAACAAATAAACAGGAATCATCTGTACCATTCTTTCAAATATATAACTTTGGGACCATAATAAAACATGCGGAAGCACCTGCAGTTAATTGTAAAGCAAACAGTGAGACTAGCAACTTTAAAGGGTAATTGTAATTTATAATTTATTTATTTGACTTATGCTGGATATAATTACTGTTATAATGCATTATTATTTTCAGTCCAGCCGAAGATCTATCTGATTCCAATTGAGCACAGGCAGCCTGGTGGAGCTTTCCACTTAGGCCCCTTGAAAGGATGCTCTGCTCCCCTGCGTTCCCCGCGACGGGAGCTTGTAAAATAAAGAATGGATGGGCTTCTGTCAAAGGCAATCCTCGTTCAAAGCCATAAGAATATTTCCATTTGCATTTAACACAAGAATTTTCCCTGCCCTCACAGTCCTTCGGATAGCAGGACTGGGGAGTGACACTGGCAGGGTCCGCACACAAGCGAGGCCATGGGTGACCAGGCCAGGCTGGTGGCTCCGTGGGGAAGGAGGTGATGCGTTGAGAGGCGTGGGAGCCCGCTCTTCCCTCAATTCCTGTCTGAGGGTCGCTGCTGTTTGTTGTCCTGGTGCTTTTAGGCTTTGTTGTTGTTTTTCTCAAGCGCAGCCTAGAAGGAACAACCCGAGGGGGGAAAAATACCACCGTGGAAGAAAAGAAGCAATTATAGCTGGCTGTTTGTTTGTGGCTAACAGAATGCTGAAATGGCAGATTTGCAAATTTGTAAGAGAGGGAAGCTTAGTGTTCATCTTTATCAGCCAAAGTGGTTTCTTGTTAGCGGAGCAGCAAGCTAGAAAGCGACCGATTTTGACAACATAATTTACATCTTTGTATAAAACTATTGCTGGCAGCTGAACTAATTTGTGCTGGATTAGGTTGTTTGTCTCTGCTGCTGACTAACCATGCAATCTATCAGAGGCCGTTTTCAAATATCACTTTTCAACTGTGCCCTTGAGAGGGGGAATTGATCGGGGATATACGGAGCAAAATTACTCCAATAACTTTATAGAAGAAACAATTACGGAATCATACAGATGTGAATAATTCTGAAAAGTAGGAGCAAATATGATGAATTTAGCCCTATTCCTATCTTTCACATGTGCATGAAATTTATAAATAATACAATCACACATTATTGGCCCTGTTTCCTCTTTCTTTCTGGATCTCGGTCGATGACGGTAATAGGAGAAAGACGAGGAAAAGTGCTTGGTGGAAAAGATTCTCGGAGACCGTATCTGAGGATTTGGAGATGCTGGTTCTGTGAAAGTCACTTACGAGGTTGCTGGAGACCATAGTGAACGTACACGTGTCCCATACAATGTCTTTTTATCTGAGTTTTCGAAGTTTTCAAAATCAGTGCTCTGATGGAGAGAAAGAGACCTCAGTCAGGCAGATACATTTGTGCGACCAAATGGGTGATAAGCATACAAATATGTTTTATCATGCATTTCCATGTTATGTTAATAACTGTACCATGCAGAAGAGGAATGGGGTCTCTCTTCTGCTCTTAAGTGAATATCTTCAATGTTTCTTCCTGTCCTCCAAGGAAGATAGGGGATGATAGAACAATATAAGGGGGCAAAAAGGGAGGGGGTCTGGGGCAGAATTCACAACTGATAACTGGGCTGGAGTTGTTTATAAGATGCCTGAGATTAGCCAGCAAACAAAAAAACCATTAAGCACCTATTATTTTAAAGCGGTGAGCACATTTTTCATCACTTCCCTCTGATAAATTTTCACTTGTGCATCCTGCTCCAGGTAATTAATTGCTTTCAGTTCAGAGGAGTAATAATGCAATAAATTATGCCAGTATTTCTCGTCAGAGGATCATACTGCAGCTTCCTAACCAAGGCAGCGCTAATAGCAGTCCAGGAGACCACTGGGTCATGAGAAAAAACAGTGCTCCGTTATTATAAATTGGTTATGTAAAGTGTGGAAGGACCAAGTCCTCAAAATTGCTTCCGAGTGATCTTATTAACAGAAGTTTGCACCTTCACGGGTTTGGTCAGGATAATCCTGGGTAAAGCTCACATAGCTGTCCTCAGCCCTGGAAGCTTTGCCGACCCTGGACACCCCAGCCGTGACGGTGGGGTCGTTGCCAGAGGGTAGAGCTTGCCGTATGCAAGCACTGTTCTGTACATGCACCAAATGTATTTAATCCTGGTAGCAAACCTCCGAGGTAGGATTATAGCTGTTCTCATTTTCAAGATGAGGACATTGAGGCACAGAGTTCTTAGGTGACTTGTGAACCTGGTAGGGGAGTCCGTGTTTTTATTCAACGTGCAGCATCACATCCTGGGAGGAGGTTGGCCTGACTCCAGCCTCGACTGCAATGGATCAGGGTCGGGTGGGGTTGGAGGCAGTTGGGAAGGCACCAGCTGCTTCCAAAAAGTAGTTTGAATCTTCCTTGGTTCCTTACCAAGAGAATACCCCACTTTGATCAGCTTCTGGAAACTTCTCTCTAACCTGTGGACCTCTTGTTGTATAGCTTATCCCCCCCACCCCCGCCCAGGCTTTAAAGCTTACACACGTATCTGCTCCCTCTCCTCCGCATAAACAACCTCAGTGGTTCTTCTTCTCTCCTCCCCTCTTCTTCCATTCTTTGCCTTCTCCAGGAGAGCTCCAGCTTTCAGAGGAGCCTCCAAAGGATATTGAGAGAGATCTGTGGCTTTCTTTAGTATGTGGTGAACTTGTATTTCCTATAGACAGCTTAGAGAGGAGGCGATGCTCTGTTTTAGCTGCTTTCCACCTGCCTCTGTATCGCTGTACACTCAGAGCAGCACCAGAGGCGAGAGAACTAGTTGACCTTGACTGTCCCATGTGATCACCACCACGACTCCTCCTTTCAGTCTTTTGACAAGCTGAAGGTTTTCTTGCCGCTCTTAACCTTGAGTGATTTCTGGTGCTGAGGAGGCCAAAGAAATGTTCCTGGGCCGAGAAGGTGGGGTTGAGGACCAGGTAGAGGGACGACCAGGAGAGGGACTACCGAAGGCGCAAGGAGAGAAGAGCTGTGGTCTTTCACATGAGGCTGGGGGCTAGGGAGGGATCATCTTGCTAAATTGCTAGGGAGGAAGGTCCCCTTGGAAAGGGTTTAAGGAACAGGGTCATGGGGCTTCATGACATTTGGATGTTTTTACCTTATCTCTTGTCCTAAAGATGTGTCTTCAAAACCACTGCTTGGCACGTTGCAGGGCAAACGGGATCAGAGGCAAAGAGCCTTCTACCAACCATGGCATTCCCTGGATAACCATAGGCTCCCCTGGATATCCACAACCAGGGAAGGGAGGGAACCTGGAGTGAAATATACAGTTGTTTATGCAATGGCCGGGGTATCAGTATTCTGCTTGCGTGGCCTGCCAGTTAGTGGATTGTGCTGACTGATGTGGAAGCAAACGGGCTGGGGTTGGAGGGTTGGCGCATCTGCATTTTCTACAACAACCCAGCCTGGTTTTTAGGCTGTCCTAGATATTGTGCCAGTTACTGGGCTTTGTCCCTAATTTACTGCCACTGATACTGTTCCTTAAATTGAGAGAGTGGTTTCCTCATGGTTGGATGCTTCCCTTACTGGTCTCACCTCCTTGGGAAGTGGGCTCCATTGGTTCATGACCTTGTGGTTGCAAACACCATTTCCCATTGCCACCTACAGTTACTTACCAGGGTGAGCTTGCATTTTGTTATCTGTATATTTTACCTACCTATGAGGTCTTAATATTCACCCTCAGATTTGGCCATAGGAGTAGGGAATTTGGGTAAATTGGAAGGGGAGGTGAACCATGAGAGACTATGGACTCTGAAAAACAGTCTGAGGGGTTTGAAGTGGCGGGGGGGTGGGAGGTTGGGGTACCAGGTGGTGGGTATTATAGAGGGCACAGCTTGCATGGAGCACTGGGTGTGGTAAAAAAATAATGAATACTGTTTTTCTGAAAATAAATAAATTGGAAAAAAAAAGTGGGAGGTAGGGGGTAGACTGGAAGGAGCAACTAGGGATTTTCCTTGGAGCCTTTCTCCACTGTAACAGTATTCTGAGTTCTGTATTCTCCAGATACTTGAAGATAAGGAAAAAGATGAGTTTTTAATGAAAATCTAATGTATTTAAGGAGGATGATTTATGACAAATTTGCTACATATTTTAGGTTTTTGGAAAGTCAGAAGTGGAAGAGGTTTGGTCCACAGATGGGATTGTTGAGTCTGGCTCTTCCAGGACACTCAGTATAGAAGGGGGAGTGGACTGAGGGTTACAAGTGATACAGAAGGTCTCAGGTCTGTTATCTTTGGGAAATAGTCTGTAGAAATCTTGGTTAGGGTGAGGATGGAGAGGATTGAAGGGCCAGCTCAGGTAACCACCAAGGCAGTTTATCTAGATGGTTGGATCTTGGCTACGGTTAGAAGTCTAACTCTACCATTAAAACGTTGATAGTGTAGTGATTTCTCAGGCTTCAGGCACAAACTATGGGCTTACCTGCCATTTTGGGAAGATGTAAATGTTCCAAACTGGGAGATTTCAGATTTATTCAAGACCCAGGATGGGGCGCCTCTGTGGCTCAGTGGGTTAAAGCCTCTGCCTTCGGCTCAGGTCATGATCTCAGGGTCCTGGGATTGAGCCCTGCATCTGGATCTCTGCTCAGTATGGAGCCTGCTTCCTCCCTCTCTCTCTGCCTACCTCTCTGCCTACTTGTGATCTCTCTATCAAATAAATAAATAAAATATTTTAAAAAAAGAGACCCAGGAAAGATGTGTAGAATCTTACTTAAGTAGCAGTAACAGGTTTGTAAATCCGCCTTTTTTTTCCCCCTGTAAATCACTCAAATCATCACATATGCCATTGATTAATTCTCTACCTCCCGTATTAGGTTGTTCTCCTTGAGAGGGCAAGACCTTGTCTATTCGATAGTCGAGTTTCTAGCATTCTATACAGTGCTTGGCCAGTGGCTGGCCCTTGGTAAATATTCTTCATGTGAAGAATAGACATCTTAAGATTGGGAAAATGAAAACACAAATAAGATGATAAAATATCACCTGTTACCAGACTCTTCTGAGTAGACTGCTGTTAAGTATTTTCTTGTACACTTACCAATCTTTGTGAATTGCCCTGTCCCCACCACTACTCATACGAATAGGTATGTTTTCCCCCCTCCCACAGCGGAATCCTGGTTGGATAAGTTTTTAATTCTTTACAATATTTTTGTTTGTAAAATTCCATGGAAAATGGCAGTACAGCATCGGATACTGGTCTGTGATTTGAGCTTTAGATTTCTAAGACACACATGAAGAATATTAAGATGTTAACGAGTTTGGGGGTGGAAGGTACGGAAAGGATAATAACATTTCATTCTCTCCTTTTCATATTGTTCCTTTTGGGTCACAGCAGAACACTGTTTTCTGTTGGTGTATATACTATTCATTTTCTGACTCTGCAGTGGATCACACTGAAAATCAAGTGCACTCCTCCCTGAGAAGAAAGAGATAGGGTTTGGAGAAAAAAGAAGAGCACCAGGTACTGCCCAGACTAACTCACTCTGTAAAAACATTTCCATCCTTTTCATAAAAACGCGCTAAGTGTAAGCTTCTGGCAGCAAGCCAAAGCCAGGACCCGGGCAGTGCTGAAAGTCTCTGGCTGCTCCTTCCTGGGCTTTAAGTTTGTCCATGACTCGACCTCAGAGCCCTGGCCCATCAGAACTCCTGCCTCTTTACGGTGGTGCTGAGAGTAGACCGGCCAGCTCGTTTCCAGAAGGCCACTCGAGGAGTGGAGGGATACGGGAGAGTCACCGAGTCCTTGCACCCTGCTTCTGCCATCACTACCTCCAGTCCCCCCAGACTGTGAGCAGCCTCCTCGTTGCCCACAGAGCCAGAGCTGGAGGCTGTTCCGATCCTTCTGGTAGAATTTTTAGTGCAGCCCACCTTGGCGGGGGCTCAGCTGCTTTTGCAGATGAGTAGCCCAGATCACTAAGGGCCAGACGGCTTGCCTCCTGTCTTGCCCTTGTTGGACCCAGAAGCCAAGAACTCGGACTTGCTGTGACTCTCTAGAGAACTGTCCTGGGTGTGGAAAGAGACCTCTGCTCATCAGATAAGAAAAGTGTGGAAGTAGAGGTAGCATTCCGCATGGAAAGAACTCCACAGTCGCCATCAGCGTCATGGTCAAGTTTGGAAGAATGTTGGGCAGTCGATCCTGGTAGTTTTGTATTTTTAAAATGACTCGTTGTAGGTCTTTCCCCTCACAGCTGGCAACCCAGCCTTTTCCTCTTTTTTTTCTCTCCTCTCCTCTCCCTTTCTCCTTTTTGGACTTAAGAAAGGGTGCTCAACTTTGTAATTTTAAAACATATTCTCCTACACACGTCATTGTTCTTTTTAATAGGATCAGCCAGAACCACTCTGTGCTGAGCCCCACGTTTTCACATTATTATCTCATTGTCTATCCCGAGTGTTATAGCCTTCCTACGACTTCCTAACTAATCAGCTATTTCAACTTTCATTCCATAAGCTTTATGTCTGAGTGTAATTAAATGAGCATTAAGTCCTTTTTTTTTTTTTTACTAGCAAAGCCTGAAAGTTCTGATATTACAGTAATAAGTGTGAAGTGAATTTTGAATGGCATTTATATCTGTTCATGGGCTCTAAATGTTTGATTTGCATAACTAGTTAAAATGATATCAGAGCAGCATATTGATTTAATTCCATCTCAGAAAACTGTTAATTAATAATGATAATAAATGTGTCAGTCCTTTATTATCTGCTTTGAATTGGTGATGATAGCTATATTAATACCACTTCAGTAATAGACCTCTGCTGGCTATTGTTGGCAAAGCTTTCAAGGCCTGAATCACCTGCAATCAGAATTTAGAAAATTTATTGCAGATCAGTTTTAAAAAGAAGAGCCATTCCATCATATGTGTAATTTTATTAACACCTACATTTTAATTTAACATTTTATTTACATAAATCATCGTGGTCAGAAACTTCAGGAGGGTTTTAAACAAAGGCACTTTTTCATTTTTATGTTCCAAGTTAAAAGTTGCCTGATGGAAGGACTGAGCCCAGGATGATCCCTTTTTGTGGGGTTGGCAGACCCGTGGTCCCTCCTGCTGCGTTTCCTCCTCGCTGGGCTGGCCATTCTCAGGCTTGTTATTAAAGTGGAAGCTGCTGGTTCTGTCGCGTTGCCCACGTGCTCGTGTAAATGGGAATGGTGGGATTGTTGGTGATTATGGGGGGAATCCTTTCCCTTCTCTACTCTTTCAAGGACAATCATAGTTGTAGGAGCTGGTGTCACTTCTCTGGTTTTTGGGAGAGACGTGAAAACCAAGATGTCATCTCTATTGCTGGGTTTCTGGAAAGCAGGGATAACATGAATAGTTATCCTGTGATGTCTAGGTGTTTCCTCAAACTGAGATCTCCAGGGCCTGATAATGCTGAATTTCTAGAAGAGATGTCAGAGTCCAAGAAGAAGTCTTCCAAGTGGCTCTCAATGGCTTAATCTCTGTCACATCCAGTAGTCATGACTGTTGATGAGTATGTGTGGAAAATTTTATAATCTCACCTTTCTTTTCAGACTTTTGTTTTTCCTTTAAGTAGGCTCAATGCTAGGCCATGTTAGGCTTCATAAACACACGACACACACACACACACACACACACACACACACACACAGAGCAGTGCTTAGCACCCAGAAGACAATGATTGGTAGCCTGTATTTTCCTTTTCCTCTTAAATTATGGGCATACACTTGCTATTCCTTGTCTGTCCCAGGCTAAATAAAGACTTGAACAGCCTGTGTTCTTGGAATCAAGAATTTAAATAAAAATTAGGTCTACATCAAGAAGCCTTAGGAGCTTGCTTCTTCCCCCATTAGAAGTTTACCCCTAGGTTTGACTTGAAGGATATCAACACAATTTGTGTAATTGGGAGTCTGCTTCCCTCCCAGTCCTTCATTCTGGCTCACATCTATGGATGTATAAGGGATTGTTACTTATTTGGAATTGACATAACATCTCTTCCTTCCTGGTCTTACTTCAGAACTGAATCTGACCTTTTGATCTTCCTTCTGCCCTCTTAGAGAAGAAATTGCAAACCATGACACCATGTAATTGCAGAATCTTCCCATTGGTTATAATGGAGCTATGGCCCAGGGAGTTTGTGACATGCCCAAGATCTCATAACTCTTAACACAAGTCACGCATCCTGTCCGTACCACCTACCAGTTCACTCAAGCGGCTCCTGGAACCTGGGTACAACCTGAAGTAAGAACTCCAGTTCTTTCTTTGGACATTCATATCTTTCAGTTTCTGCTCCTTACTCCCCTTTTTATGGTCAGGTTCCACTAGGCAGTGAGCCTTATGGCTCCCCCTCCTTCCCACCGCCACATGGAAGCAGGAGTGAAGTCTTGGCTTCAGAAGAGCTTGCTAACACTCTCTTCAGACTGTCCCGTCACGAGTCCTTTCCATTTCTTAATGGGAAAAAAACACATCCTTTGTTTGAGCCTGTGATAGATTAGCATGGCTTGGAGGGAGTGCTGGCTTTCCGAACTCCTGTGGGTGTGTCTCCGGATGAACATTTCTCTCTTTGACTTTGATTTCTCTCTCAGCAAGTGGGGGTGTAATTCGCCTTGACATCGCTGGCCATCAGCGCCACAATGAAATGGGCCTTCTTTGACTCAAAGTGACAGTCCTTGGCCCCTATGACATTGTTTCCATAGATTTGCAATGAAACAGTTTTATATTTTGCAAAACAGAGTGATCTCCTATGACTGGCATTGATGTGGTTTTGCCATGGTCTTCTGGAGGGTAGGGCTGTTTCCACTGACCCACTCTAAACTGCTTCCCCTTGTTCTGGAATCTGGGCACATTGCTCTTAAGCTGCTTGGGATGATGATTTTGTTTGTTTGTTTGGCTGTTTAATCATCGTTGAACACCATAATGTGTTCTGTCTTTGTGTAGGTACTTTTTTTTTTGGTGGGTTCCTAATATTCCAAGACCTTCGCTGCCCATCAGCAACCTTAACACTTCTGCCCTTCTACATTATAGTAGAAGGGGGTCAGTACCTTAGAGAAGGTACCTTTTCCTGGAAGGTGAGTTCCTCTGGTGCCTCTCACACTTAGAGACAATATGATGTATGGTCAGAGGGAAAATCAGTCTCTTAAACCTTTGTCCAAGATGTGGAAATCTTTGGGGGAGGTTATTAGAGCTGTACATTGGTAGTTGGTCTTTTTTCAGAGAAGCTTAATTCACATTCTGGTTGTCCTCAGCATTTTATAAGAATACATGGAGGCAGACAAGTAAGGATATTTCATCATTCCATCTAAAAAGAAGAGACTGTTGTGATACCCCCCCTTTTTTTCCCTAGAAAGTTCTAACCTTTGTACTCTGAATTTTACCATCTTAGTTAGGCAATATTGAATTATTAGGGAGGGCTTTACTAATATAGTGTTAGATTTGTTAGAATATTAAAATAGTTCTAGAATACTTCCTAAGCTTGCAACCTCCAGACTCCCACTCATATGTAAATGTGCTGGGGATTTAAAGCAAGATTTTCTTTTTTGCCACGAGGTGTGTCTTGTGGGGCAGGAACCAAGTTGTCCTTCTGTCTGGTATGCGGAGAGCCTGTGTCTTTTACAGCATACCACTGCCGAAGGGGTCCCTAAAGTGTGTGTGTGTGTGTGTGTGTTTTTTTTCTGCTATGAATTTTTCCGCCTGGTGTCAGAGGATCAGGCAAGCATTCTGTTCCCTGCCTGCTGCCCCAGCCCCTCCCCAAGATGTCAGGTTTGGGCTTTGCCTCGTCATGGACTCTGCTGGTGAGAATTTTCAGAACAACTCCATGTGCATACTTCTGACCTTGGCTCCTCCCTGTGGGTTGGGGGAGGAGTCCCAGGAGAGTGGATTCCTGGCAGAAGATGTGGGGAGCGCTTGAGCATGTGTTTGAGGGGAGATGGGATGTCAGGCTCTGGGAGTTCTCTGGAACAGTCTCCCAAGGCATTGTGACTATTTACATATTTTGAAAAAAAATAAGATCAAGCGTCTCAAAGGGATGGCTTTTCTTTTTACAGCCTTGGTTTGCACATTCTTTTAGATTGTGACCTGGCTCTTTCTCTCTGATAGTTGTAAACTGTATGGCCCAACTTTCTAAATGGGAAAGGAGAAGGGGTCATCGAGAGCCGGGGCTGCACGGAGAAGCCTGGGAATAGGAGCTGAGAGGTTGGCTTGTGAATTTGGGTGGAGGTAGGTGACCCTGCTTCCCAGGTGTGAAAGTCGTTAGACGACGTTGAACTTAAACACCCTCTTCGATGGCCTTGCCAGTCCGAATGTGCTTTTTCCCAGTCCTCCCCACTCCCCGTGTGTTTGTGTTCTTTAGCTCCAGCTGTTTGTGATATTTCACTGTCAAATACATAATTAACAATTTTGTAAGCCAAGTTTAGTGATGTTTTCACATTCATGCACTGAATGTCTTTTCTGTCTTAAGCCGGTTACATCTTTTTTATTTAAAGCTGCCTCCCCTCCCCTCCCACCCCCAACAAAACCTGTTTCTAGAAAATTTGTCATTCTAACATCTTTCCAAAGAGGGAACTGTATCAGAGTGGACTTGGGAAACTGTATCAAAGTGGATTTGGGAATACAGATGTAGACAGTGGTGTGGAATTGCTTTGGAATTTGAAACTGGTTGTGTAGACTGAGCTGTTGATGGATCCAGTTGTGAATAATTTTTTGAAACAGATGATGTCAGTGGCAGTTTTATGACTAGGATTTTGACAGACTAGCTTAAGTTGCTGGGATATGGGTGAGAAAGCAAGTCACAACTCAGGTTTGAGCCAATGAAGTAAAATCAAGGAGTTAAAAAAAATTAAGAAAGATCTGTTTACATTTGTTCTTTGAAAGCACATATTATAGTAGATTCTCCCACAGTATATTTTAAGTATTCTTTTTTTTTCCTTTTCCAATCTAAGGAAATTTATTGATATAAATAATCACATTAGGGTCAAAGGAGAAAACCAGATCATCTTAATAGAATTCAAAATTCATTTCTGATAAACTATTTTTAGTTTATGCGGATAACCTAGTATTACGTAGTGACTTAACATGATGGAAACTCGTTACCTTGAGTCAAAAGCAGACATCCTTCAGTGGTGCAATATTAGAGAAAGTCAGGACTGAGATAAGAGTGTCCATTTCTATTATGACTTAAATTCATCATTTTCTTCAATCTTGGAAGATCTCACCTATAGGTTTTGGTTACTCTGGGACTGAATCTTACCATTAGGCTCTCTGTTTTGGCCTGCCCCGTGTTTAAAAATTTGAAAAATTATTGAACCTTTAAAGAAACTGGAGGTTTCACCAGAAAAATCCTTACTTTGGGTTTCTCTTGAGAAGTCTAGCATGATGAGGCCTGTGCTCCTGAATGTCACATGGGGGCCAGAGGAGAGTGGTAACTCCCGCCTCTGTAACCCCAGGGGCTCATTGTCTAGGTCACAAGGGCCTCCCCTCACCTACCCGGCCCTGCAGGCTCTTGAGTTTGCAGTCAGTGCCTTAGTTAATGCAGGAAGTTAAGAAATAGAAATAGAAATAGTTATATAAATAACAAAAAAGAGGAGATCAAAATACCGTTTTTGAGGGAAGTGATTGTGAAGCTGGAAAACTTAACAGAAACAACATAAAAGTCCTAAATTAATGAGAGTTATAGGAAGTCAACAAAACAGAAAAATTCATATAGCAAAAGAGAAGGAATACGGGATCTCTTTTAGAATTAGTAGCAACAACAATGCCTGCAGATTAATTTCGCAAGACATACAGGACTTCTGCGGAAACTCTATAAAACCTTACTGAAGAAGGTAAAAGATAAGACCAAGGGCAAAAATGGCCATGGTCCCAAATAGTTTAAATTTATCAAACTGAAAACCCGTCCCCGAAGGGCTGCCCTTTTTAGAGAAAGGAGAGCAGTTGTGGGCTTGTTTTGCTATGGGTGCCTGAGGAATTGGGGCTACTCTGGGGTGTTTCCCAGGAAAGGGGGTACTGGGGATAGAAGCTCTGATGACCCTTTGTGTTTTGGGTTAGCAGACTCAGTAGTTGGTAAATGGCAGGCTGGGTCTCCATTCTCTTTCAGGAGCTCTTTTCCTGCAGTTAGGATTATTTGGTTTTCTTAGAAACCAGCCTTAGGCCAGGGTAGACTGGAGTCCTGGGGTACTGTCCCTGAGTGTCTGAGAATGGGGTCTGACCTCTCAAGTTGGATTATGGCCTTGTTTCCACATTTCCCTGTTTCTCTCTATTTAATGCCTTTTGAGGAGTTGAGTCTGTCAGTTGCTGGGTGCTTTCTGTTTTCAAAGTCTTTCAGTTTCCTGGAGGATTTGAGTCTATCCATTCTCCCCGCAGGAACAGATTTCAAGGTTCTGGGCTTGGGGAAAAAAAAAAAAAGTGCCCAGTGGGCCTAATTTTTGTCCATAATGATGGCCACCACCAGCACCCACAAGGAAAGAGATGAAGAATGGGTCCCAAAGGGAACATTTCTGGTTCTGCAGTTAGAGGAATTGATGAAACAAGAGGCATTTGAGTTGAAGGATTAAAAGAGTTGGCCCGTCTTGACATTTAATAGGATGCCCCAAGCTGCTTTTTCTGATTAAAATATTTATGCAGACATTCCTGCCCCTGTGTATTGTCAAGTTCATGGTCTACCCGCCCCCCCATTATTTCCCTTTAATGTTTGGTCTGCATTGCTCTTTTACTTTCTGGGAAACCCATGGGTTGTGGTCGCACTGTTTATTCCTTTTTGAGTGGCATTTGGAAAGTCCTTGCGCATGAGATTGCTGAAACTGGCCCATACCGCAACTATCTTATTAGAGAAATTCAAGGCTCATAGGAATGAAGATTTTGTACCTGAACCAAATACATTTTAAGTGTAAGTATTTATATTGATCAGTCCTTTGTAAAGTTCAATTCAGTGGGAGTTTCTTGGATCTTGGATCTGCCTATCTACCTAGGTACTTATGTGTCTACTTATTTCTAGGCTTAGGTTTCCTGGAGAGAATCTTAGATGGAGTTGAGCATAGCTTTGGGTTCAGACTTAGGTTCAAACCCTGGTGCTGTCACTTAGGAACGGTGTGGTCATGTGACCTTGAGCAAATGACCTCGCTACTCTTAAGACTCATGATCTACATCAAAGAGTTGTAAGAATCAAATAGGTAATATAATAAAAAAAACCTCACAATATGCTGGCGTACGTAAACTCTTAGTAAAATGCTAGCTGTATTAGCATTAATTCTGTGGGCCTTCGGATTACAGGTGGATTTAATTGTCTTGTGTTCTTTTTTTTTCATGGATTGTATTAAGCTTTGCTCTGATAAAAATGTGTATAGTTTTCAAAATGATAAGTATAATTTTTAAAACTGATAGTCTTTTTTTTTTTTAAAGCTGTTGCAGTGATAAATAATCCAGCGAGAGTCTTTAGCCCTCGTGGGTCTCTTCGTGATAACCCAGCAGCACAACCTTCATCATCTCTAACTGAGAAGTTCCAAGATTTACCCCCCACCCCCGAGTCTACCCAGGGTCTGGAGAGCTCCCCACCTTCGAAGACCCGAATCTGCAAGGCTTTTCAGTTGTTTCACTTGTCGATTGGGGAACCCATAAAACATTCAGGCAATCTAAATGATAAACAGGAAACAGCCAGCCATTATCTATATGAGGTAGAAATATCTATCTCACATCTATGGAGGGCTGATGCCACATTCCCGTTTTACTTGCGTTGACTCATTTACTGCTCACAGGTAGGAACTATTACACCCATTTTACAGAGGAGATAGGTTTCGAGTTAAATCATCAAGGGTGAATGGGAGGAAGCTGGTAGAGGGGAGATTTGAACTCTGTGAAGCCGGCACAGTTAACTGGTGGGCCCCTGGTTTCTCTGTGTTCTGATGCGCCGAGACTGTCCACCTTTGTGGGCAGCTGTTCTCCCTCCGCAGCCAGCTTCTGTTCCGACGGGCCCATGCCTGCGCTGGTAAACATTACGCAAAGTTGTCATGTTGCTGGAAGCCAGCTACCTTTTATGTGGGAGCCACTGATGGGAAATACGTAGAAAAATGGAGAGAGAGGGAGAGGAGAGGAAGAAGGAGCAGAGGTGAGTGCAGAGAAGGCATACAGAATGTGAGGAACATGGGGAGCAGGGTTTGGCTCGGGAGGTCCACCTCTCGAAGGCTACCATCGTGGAAAGCTTGTGTAACTGTACTAACAGCGCTGTGGTTTGCCCAGAGAGCTGAAGTGGGATCCTGAGCTACAGAGGTGCTTAGCCTCACGTGGAAAATGTTTCGAAGGAAAAATTGGAACTGCTGCATTCCTTAAGCCTTCAGAGTACATGGGTCTTTTTAAGTTTATTTTACACTGAGCAAGGCAGTGCCTGTCACACGCTGATTTCTCCCTCCCCTCTGGGTCTCAGCTGTCTTCCTAATAGGCAGCTGCCCAGAGTGGAGTGTGGCATTGTTAGCCATCCGGGGTGACCAGCCTGTCAGCCCGGCTGGCTGGAGCCCTGGACGCTGGAGGCGCCTGACAGCAACCCCATTTGCATCCTGTGCAGAGAACACCCACATCCTTTTTCATTAAGAGGAAAGTTACCCTAAAACACCAGACATGCTGGCTACTGGAGACCCTCAAATAGCTTCTTTGGGATCCCATCCTTCACTATGACAGCCTCAGGAGCAGTAGCTTCCAAATTACTTTCTTTTTACAATGTTTAAAACTGTTTTTCCAAGCAAGGTTTTTTCGGCTGAGCCCGAAGAGAGATAACAGATCATAGAGACGTTGTTCGGGTTAAAGAATGAAGGAGAAGCCGCCTCCTCTCTCCTGCTTTGTCCCGAGAATATCTCCATGTAATCGCCTGGTTCCGAGGAATACAGCTTGAGAATTACTGTTCATGGCAGAAGGCAGTTTTAATCTTGTAGGATTTCCCTTCCTGGTTTTTACTTGCACTTTAACTGAGTGGCTTCTATAGCTGACCTTCTCAAATGGCAAAGGGTTAAGAATATCATAAAAAATTAAGCCAAGCTCTTCTCAGGACAATTTGTAAGCCCTGTGTCCCAAATGGCTTTGGGGAAGGGATGTGACATTGTATAATGACTTCTCAGAAAATTTGTTACGTTTTTCTCCTTTCTCTATCTCTATTCTTCTCTCCTTCTTTCCCCCCCTCCCCATTCCTGATTTGATGAAACTGTTTGTGATGTCCAGCATATATTTTGCTGTTCACTTTTTTTTTTGCTAAAGTGTTGTTGTACTTTAGCAATTTATAACTATGATCAATGTTGTGACCTTAGGGAAATTGCTTATATAATTATAGAAAGTTTACAGTCGTAAGACAAGGAATGGGGAAAATATATCACTGTAAAATATAAATATGTTTAAATTACATTTAGGATTTGGAATAGTTCCTTGCTTGTGTTTTACAGAGTAATCTGTGATTTAAATCAGGTTTAGTTGTGTTTTTTCCCCCCTAAATTGGGTATTATAAATCAAGAGTAGATGCTGGATATAGCACACAAGAGGATTTCTTATACATTTTAATGTTGCATAAGTAAGAAATACCAGTAGTTCAGCAGTAAAATTGCAAATGTAAGCAAAAGTGAAGATTTTTCCAAATTTAACTAGGTTGCATTTGTTTAGTAAACTCTAGCAATAATTTACTGTTTTATTACGTTTGCCTTTGAGATCTGGGCTGACTTTTTTGTTCCCTTCCTTAAGAAAGAAAAGGGAGGTACATTACTGTAATTGCTCAGAGCTAGGAAAAAAAAAGCAAGAGTACCATTTTGCTTTCCCCACCTGTGACACATAAACTTAAAAAAGGAGAAGGAGGGAAAGTAGAACACTTATTAGGATTAAATGTATTCATGGATGTATCAGTCACACAAACTGGGCACTTATTTTTGGTTGGGTCAGGCTTTCCATTTGTGCCATCTGTTGTGAGACTGTTTTTGTGCAAAAGGAATTAAAGTGTTAGGCCCCCTTTTGCATGTGTAAGCTGCGGGCAGGGGTGGGGACTGGTGAGCACAGGAAGCCATGGAAGTCCGTTGGGAATGGGCGCGTCTATGTCTGGAGGTCTCGTGGGATCTCTGGAAGACAGGTAGGTTTCACTCAAGCTAGTCTCTGCTACACCACAGGGGTGAATTTCATTGTGTGAAGAGGGGTCACGTGCTCCAGAATGGATGCTGACCTCGGGGAGAAGGTGGGCGGACGGCTGGACCTCTCAGTCAGCGATGAGGCTTGGTGTGTTGCGCTCCCGGTGGGAGGGATTGTCGCCCACCACCCCTCCTCCTGCCGCACGCTTCAGATGGTTAACATGGACCCCAGCTTAGTTTAACTGTGGTTGGAGAGAAGTGAACTCTGGGATTGGGTTGGATGATGTTGATTAATAGGAGTGAGAGGGTGAGAGACTCCAGGGCCAAGCAGTAGGTCCATCTTGGTGGCATCTGATGTTGATTGGCTTTGTCCTGCGCGGCTGCGCTCGGAGAGCGGACATTAAGATTAAGTGATGCTGTCGTGTTGAGGAGCACGGCACTGCATCATTCTGGGAAGAGACAGCTGGGGTGGTTAATCCTTCATCACCAAGGGAGCACTGCCAGCGGAAAGATATACAGCCAAAGATAACCCTCCATAACTTGTGCTAAAGATCAGAAAACTTTGAATTCACATCCATCTGCTTAGTCTGGGGTGAAGATGAAAGATAGGCAGAATAGGAAATAAAAAACTCCTGAGGGATTAATCTTAGGCACGGTATGTAGCCCACAGAGTGAGCAGGCGGGAGAGAAACTTTTACGTGGCGTTAAAAGGGAATTAAATGCGCCCGGTTTCATAGCAGCCTCCTAAAGTAAAATTAAATGATACACACTCTCATCTTTCTGTTGCATTGCCATCATTTCACCCCAAAAGGCTATCTATCCCCCCCATTAGACCTCCTCTGAAATTTTTTTTAAGGATGTGCCTTTAATTCTCTACCTATGGACAAAGCATATGAGCAAGGAACGTTGGAAATACCTAATGAGTAGGAAGAGAGAGATTTTGGTTTTCTCCTCTGTGATTTTTTAACAAGATAGTCACAAAGTCTGTGTGTCGTCTCTGTGTGTGTGTATCTGAGTGTGAATCTGCAGTGTTCTCGTTGTGAATATTTCTGAACAGCTGCAATGATTTTATATATCATGTGTAATCGAATTATGCATTGTTGTCATACCAAAGTGATGTGCAGGGGGAAAATAAATCAGGAAGGGAAATAAATTAGAGGCCCCTCGCACATCTGCAGCTTCTCTGTTAGCACAGTGGTCAGGCTGGGGAATGTCTGGTGCAAGGTGAGAATGTTAGGGACCTACACGTTCTGTCCTCAAGTGACTTCCTGTGTTCAGTTTAAAGGGAAGTTTTGTTTTCTTTGAAACCTTTTGGGGGTATTTTTGTCTTTTCCCCTGCCAGTTTGGTATTTGAGAGTGTGAGTGAGAGTCTCACTTTGGGGCCTAGGCCATTTGTGCTGATGGGCAGAGGCAACCTGTTCTTCCTCTGCCAGACTTAGCCTCACTTGGGCGCTACAGGGCTGCAGCCGTTTGAAGGGAGGGAATAGGGAAGACGTGAGACAATGGAACACAAGAATTCGGTTAAATGAGGAAATGGAAGTAAAAATGAACAGTCGGTGGAGAGAGACCAGAGTTGAAGTTCCTGCTAGGCATCGTGAACTTAAGTCTCTTTCTCTCTCTGTGTTACAGTTGTAAAACTCGAGCTCAAGAAAGAGGTGAATTGTCTTAGGAAGGAGAAAGGGTCAGGGTACTGCTGGGAGATTAAAGGAAGAAAAACATGAAGTTTTTTCCTATATTTTTGGGTTAGATGATATCAGTCTTTTTCTGATATCCTGGGGAAGGCGTCTTAGAGAAGATGACTATTCGTATGGTAAATTTTACATCTCGGATGGCCCAGGATGGTCTTGAACATACAGATGATGTACTAATATGGGCATATGCCAATATATCCCATAGATGTATGTATAAGATTAAAGTTTATCTTAAGGTTTTTACAAGTTTATTTAAAAGTTAATTTTACAGTTTAAAATTTTGGTTTTTATTTTCAGTAGACGATTTATTAAATGGCAAAGTGTGACTTAATTTCCTATGTAAGACTTCAATAAATCTTCAGAAAAGATAACTACCTCTTGTCAGACCATGAGGTTTCATTTCGGATCCAGAAAAAAGTGGTGGTGACTTGGGGAGAAAGTGGATTATATTCATAATTCCCAACGTGCCAAGCTTGGGGTGGGGGTGGGGTGGTCGTTCACCCAGGAGGAGCTGATCCAAGTGTCTCTCTTCTTGAAAGACCATCACATTGGGTTCACTTGCCCGAGAAGGTGGTAAGGAAACTTGGCATTCTTAACAGATTCATTTTTATTTATTTATTTATTTATTTTTAAATTTATTTATTTTTTTTAAAGGTTTTATTTATTTATTTGAGAGAGATAGAGAGAGAGCACGAGCGAGGAGAAGGTCAGAAGGAGAAGCAGACTCCCCATGGAGCTGGGAGCCTGATGTGGGACTCGATCCCGGGACTCCAGGATCATGAACTGAGCTGAAGGCAGTTGCCCAACCAACTTGAGCCACCCAGGTGCCCTCTTAACAGATTCATTAAGGGGAAAAGAAGAGGGTGGCGATTCTGAAAGTGCCACCATGTGGAGGGTGGCAGGGCAAGATGTGCAAAGAAGTGTAAGACTCAGACGTTATGTGGTTACCTTCATCGGTTTGAGTCTTAGTCTCGAATGCCCTATTTGCTGAGTCTAGACCTTTCCCTGCCAGATCCATCCTGAGTGTCCTCTGACTCGAATCACCACCGATCCAAATGGCCAGAAGACCAGGTGGGGGGGATGGTTGATACTCTCCAAGCTTGGAGTAAAATGGAATATGTGGAAGATGTGATATAAGGGCCTCCATTTAGGGCAGTGATTGCTTTTTAGGGGATTTTATACTTGGGAACAAATCACTGGACCAGTGAATGTCAGTGACTGCTGGGTGGTATATATATTTTTTCTATTTGGATGCCCAGATTTTTTTTGGTTTTTGCTGTTTGTGGTAAATGTAGGTTTTCTGTTGTCTGGTCTTTTGAGAGATTTGACTGGTTTCAAGGACAATGGAAACCTCCATGTTATTCCCTGAGCATCTGATGAGATTATGGCCAAATGTCTCTGAGCTCCTGCCTTATTTCCTATTATAGTAAATCAATGTGTGAAGCCTGACATAGGCGTACCTTGTGTCATGCAAATGTTGCAGGGGAGGAGTGGTAAAGGAAACATGGTGCTAAACCCAGAATCAGCAGACCTGGGTTTGGTTTTGACTTTGGTCTTTGCTTCCCCGGATTCCCAGTCTTCCTGTTAGCATCGCTGTGTTACCTCCAAACCTAGAGACTTGAAACAACTATTTTATTATGTGCTCATGGAATCCATGCATTAGGAATTGAGACAGGGCAGAGTGGAAGGGGTTGTCTTTGGTCCACAAGCTTGGAGCTTCCCTTGGAAAGAGTTAAAAGCTGGGGGTGAGCTGATGCTGGGGCTGGAGTCATCTACCTGAAAGCTCATCCAGACATGCATCTGGCATCTAGGTTGGGATGACTTGGTGACTGGAACTACTGAATGGAGCCTTGTACATGTCCTCTTCACATGGCTAAGTTCCTTGTGCTGTGGCTGCTTCAGGGGTATTTATGGGATTTTTTTTTTTTTGCATGGCAGCTCAGGACTCCAAGCATTAGTGTTCTGGTGCGGAGGCAGAAGCTGTGCCCCACAGTGGGCCTTCCATGTACTCTCTCTCTGAAAGCAACACAGGTCTGCCCAGAGGCCAGGGGCCTTTGTCTGCCACGTGATGAGGAAACAACAATGTCCCATTCCAGAAGAGCATACTGGGTGGGAGAGATGTTGTAGCCATCTTTGGAACATCTGCCACACTCAGGTTCCTTTTCTAAGAATGACTATTGCTGGGTTAGGGCAAGAATTAATTGGCGAGACCTCTTTCAATATTAAAATTATGTCCTCCCATAAATAAAAACCCAATTGCCTTTAAAAAAGGATAACTTTGAAAGTGATGATAGGCTCTGAGATTCTACTTGAGGATATCTTTATCTAGGTAGGTACCCTGTTACTATCTAAAATAATCTGTTAGGCAATGGGAAGGACACTGATAGGAGGGATGCAGGTTCTGTTTTTTTCCCTCCTAAGTTATTTCAACTGAATTTTACACTACAGTGATTCTTTTTGTTATCCCAGCTTTATTTCTCTCGTGGCTTATGGGTAGTTAGGTGGTAGGCTCCTATCTCACCAGTATTGCCATGAATGTTGACTTGGAGATGAGTTAAATGTTTGACCTGTAGGCTTTAAGACTGGAATGGAAGTTGGGGATCTGGGAGATGACTGGGTTTTGAAGTATGACCCATGAACACTTGTGGCTTATCCTCTTGTGCTGACACAAGGATTAGGTTGGAATAGATGGTGAACTTCTGGAGAAAGCTTTTTCCTTGTTGGGAGATTAGATGATCACCTTTGGCATTGGTGCAGATCTGACCCTGGACATGAGGTCTAAAGGGGGGTGGCCGTGGGGTAGCTGTGCCCAGGAAGGCATCACAATTAAGGAGGGAAGAGGTTAATACACTGACTAATGTTTCAGTTTACAGACACTGGCCCCTCTCTTTGTTCTGTTTTATCATACACATTCATCACATTCAACCTGGCAACCCTACCAAATAGCTATTTAAGTTGTAAAAATGAATCATAGCACAATTTCATGAACTGTGTGATATAACTGAATCTAATCACATTATACAGCAGGGCCTTTGCGAGCCTGGTGTCCCTGGTTCTGGGCTTCCTCAGAATAAGTAAGTAAATAAATAGACTTCATTACATATAATAACAGCAAGGTGGTTAGGCAAGGAAGCATCCAGATGTTTAACACTGGACCATGGTGTCCTTCCAATCTAGCTCACCCTTGAAAGGCCCACAAAAAGGCCTTGTCACCTATGGTCTGCCTTCTGCATGTGGCCAGTCAGTTTCCCAGTTTATTAAAGAAATGGCAGGAGAGTAAACCCCATAAATGAGGACTACAAGGAAGGGCACTACTCCAGTTCATGTCCACAGAATTTCAGGGCACTCTTGCTTGGTACCGACTGGAAGGATGGATAAACATACAGTCTCTACCCCCCAGGACCACTCTCAACAAGGGGGCCTACTCATGCATCAAACATCTTTCTAGGTGCTTTTTATGTGTCTCTTTATTTGACTGTAAAAGATAAAGCTTGAGCTATAGTATCATCTCTGTTGTTATAGATGAGGAAATGGGAGCTTACAGAGGTCAAGTCACTCAAGGTCACCCAGCCAGTAAATGTCAGGGTGGAGACTGGAACCCCCTTCTGGGTGGTGGAAGAGCCCAGAGAGGAGGGTGGGTTGGGGTGGGGGGGGCAGACCTCAGGAGCAGGGAGCAGCCTGGTGGTCGAGGTGCCCACGTGTGCCATCCAAAGTTACACTTGATCCCCTGTGTGCTTAGGAGCCCACGTGCTGGCGGGCTGACCAGAGCGGAGCTTGCCTGAGGGGGTGGGGTCAGGCCCAAGAGCGCTGCCCTGGGCCAGCGTTGGGGGGTAAGAAAGGCGCGGGCTGAGCCTGAGCTGGGGAAGTCTTGCTGGGGAGAATCTGCTCCCTGTAAGAGCGCCTCTGCCCCCACATCGCCTTCCTCCCCAGTAGACAGATACTGACAGCGAGCTGTGCTCATTCTCTCTTCTTTCTTCCCTGCCTCCCTGCTTCCTCATTCATCACTTGCCCTTTTTCTTTGTCTCCCTCTTTGTTTCCTTTTCATTCTTTTCTTTGGCTCCCCCTTTCATTTTTCTTCCCCTTCTTTTGCTGCCCTGGTGTTTCCTTTCCTCCCTTCCAAAGGCTTGGCAGTCACCCCACCCCCGTTCCTTCTTCCTCTCCTCCCCCGCCGCCGCTGCTTCCCTTTCCTATGGAATATATAAATAAATATATATATGTATTTTTTTTTTTCCCTCTCTGTTTTTCTCTTGGTTGTGTCAGCATATTTTAGACTGCTGGGCTTTGCATGTTTTGCAGCTGGTTTTGATGCAGTTGTCAGATGGTGATGGATGACTATCATCATTTAAAATGTAAGAGAAAATGCCTTGGCACAGAGAGACAAGATCCACTGCCGTCTGCCAGCCTGGATCGGCATGGCCACCATTTTCCTCGCCCCTCTTCCGCCTCCCGCCCTGCTCCCACTGCCCTTGCCAGAATCTGCAAAAGTCATCGTGAGCCGTGCAGCACCGGGCTCTCTCCTCCTATAATATCACTTCGGTAGTTGTCAGATCATATGAAACGTCAAAATTCATGTGGCCTCTGTGAAGAGATATATTTAGTCCAGCTGCCGCGTACCTACACGTTCCCCCTGACACTGACATATTAGTTAGGCTGTCTTTTGCAATCTGATATCTTTAAATTTGCCACCTTGTTAAGTTTTGATTAATGTGATTCCATTTCACTAAAGTAATTGGCTTGGCCTGTTGTAAAAAATAATCAGCCCCCTCTACGGAACAAATGCTAGAACATGCTAATGAGGGAGTGAGTTCGTTACAATGATGGCGTGGACTGACAGTTATTAATGATTGTTATGATAAACAGACGAGTGTGAATTGGGATGAGTTGGGCAAAAGTGACAGTTTAAAAATAACGTATATTGGAAAGTACTAACGAAGTAATATACTGTTAGGAAAACAATCATGCAAGTTGTCAAGGAAAGAAGTGTAATTATACAGCCACATGGGCTGCTTGGGAGGACAGGGACCTGCCTGATAATGGACACATTTTTTGTTGGCAAGAGGGAAATATGTTATGGCAGAAAGAAGTGCAGATTGATAAATTAATTGGTCCTTCTCACAGCTCTGAGAGCAAACTTGGCCGGCAGTCATCACACGGATTAGGGAGACGACGTTGCCCAATGCCTCTTTGCCCCAGAATCTCCCCAGTCCTCCTTGCCAGGCTCTTCCAAGGCATCTCTTGTCTCCTCTTCTCACCCAACTTCACGAGCTGCAACAAGTTGTAGAAACGTGTCCCGAGGCTGGCTGCACCAAGTGCAACTCGGAGCTGGAACGCTGGCAGCCATGTTCATTTTTTTTTTTCCTTTCTTTTTTTTTAAGACCCTGAAGACGTAAATGCTCTATTGTTGCTAAAGTCTTTGGCTGTGATGGAGGCAGTTATGGGTGGTTTCCAGCTCTGTGTAGGAGACTATGAGGGCTCACACAGGCTGGGGACTGGGTACAAGGGATGTGCCAATTCGTGCTTCCAATGCCAGCAAGTCGCTGTTGGCTCTTTGCATAATTAGGCAAGACAGAAGTGGTGTATGTGTGTGTGTGTGTGTGAGTGTGAGTGACAGAGAGAGGGAAGGGGAGGGAGGGAGGGAAAGACTTGTCGGAAAAAGAGACTGAAATGACCGGGAAGTGTCAGGAGGAGCAGAGGTGTGGTCTTGAAGGGTTGACTGAGTCTGATGGTTCACAGCCATCCTACTGGTGTTTGCTGACTTGATGGATAAGGGAGGCAGGTAAGAGGAGGTGAAGGAGGGGGGAGACAAGAATATTTTGTGATGCCCGTATAGGCTCGGGTTCTGGATTTCTGTCTTGGCCTAGACTCTTGATTGCATTTAACCAGTAACCAATTTAAAGTCGCGTAGCATACGTGGAAGATTTATAAAGATGCTGAATTATTTTGTGGAACCCAAGATCAAAGATGTAGCTGGGCCTTACAGCAAGTGGGAATCAGACTTGAAGGGGAACCAAGATATCTAGTCTAAGTCTCTCTTGACCTATTTCTCTTTCTCTGACCCTCTAATCCTGCCCCTTTCTGCTGCCATTCATCTCTCCCCCCACCAAGCTATGAGGGCCAGGAAACTGAAGGTAAGTCATGGCCTCAGAGATTTTGTTTGTCTGAAGATAGGGCATTTATCCAAATGTTAGACTTCTTAGAAAGGGAGCTTAACTTCCCTCTGGGTGGCCCAGCTCCTATGGTTTGGGAATATAGCAAGGAAGCTGCTGATGTTGACTGTGATACTTTGTTTTTCATGTAACTGTTCTATCAGGAAGGTGTTCTCCTTACTCAACGGATGAGGGACATGAAGCCAAGCATTTGTGAACTTGCCCCTCCATTACCGAAAGGGGCAGAGCTGGAGTTTTAATCAGAGCTCTCTTCAAGTCCCCGAAACTTGATGCTTCCCGCTTTATTGTATCTTCTCTTGCCGGGATACTGTGCATTTCCCTGTAACTTCAGTTGGTACATGGAGCAGTTATTTGCCTGAGATTCAAGGAAAAGAAAATTCAAGAAAAAGAGTCCAGTCTGCATTGTATTTGGTCCAAGTAGAGACTAGGCAAGGGGCTCTTACAGGAAGTTTATTAGCTGCATCGAGATTTTCTGCAGCACATGTGTAAATATGGGACCATGTGGATCTCTTGGGGTCTACTTGGGGTGTATTTGGGGTCTACTTGGTCTCCTTGGGGATGTGAGCAGAAAGACAAGTCTCATGATCTGGCCATCAAGCCTAACGAAGACGACTCTGGAGCCTCCCGGTGCAAAATATCCAGAGTAATCCTGAAATCAAAGGGAGCTGCCAATTGTCTCACAGCAAATCTGACACGAAAGAAGGTGGTTTCATTTTTGCGTGTGTGTGAGAGAACGTATTTGCTCTAGGAAAGGAGAAGGTGACTAAGTCATTTAGTGCTGACCATGTGTTACGGGTGGTGCTAGCTACTCCCTGACACTGTGTCTCATCTGGGGGCTGGACGTGGTGCCATTTTATAGATGAAGAACAGAAGTTCTGGGCTGTTGAAAGCTGCAGACCTTCTAGTGAGCTGGACTGTAGAATGATAGTTGGTTTCTTTAGAAAGAAGGCTTTGGTCCTATCTAACCCAACTGTTTTTTTATGCCCCCCCCCCTTACTTTCCCTCATTTTCATTGTGAGACTGGGAGACAGCAGAGTGGAACAGTTTAGCCTCTGGGATTAGGAGTTGGGGCCTGCGTTCTAATCTTGACTGTGACTTTGGGAACAGGTCATAGTGCCTCTTTTTCCCCCCACCTCCCCCATCCTAAGAGCATGGAAGATACTGGCACTTCTGAAGGCAAAGGAGAAAACAGATTTGGATTTGTCTTTTAACTCCTTAAAAGAAAGGGAAGGAGGATCCTCTCCTGACTGAAAGACTCAGGTTTTCTGTGGGTGTGAGGACTACCATCTTCCTGACCCTCAGATGAACCTTCTTCCTGCAGTCCTATGACTAAACAAAGGTCACCCCAGAGGTGAGAATTCGGTCAGAGTATGAGCCCCCATGGTGGGCAGACAGGGTCAGAGAAAACTCTCATCAGCATTATAGATGGTTGTCCCAGCATCAAAGGGCAGCTCTCTCCCCTCAGGACAGGGCAGCTTCTTTGTGTCTTTTTTACACTGTTGTGAAGGAGAAAAAAGTAGCCACTCAGTTCTGAAAGTTCTCTTTGCTATTTTCTACCTAATCTTCTCCATTTTTTTCTTTCTGAGACATAATCATCCCTCATCCCTAGAAAGCCCCGGGTCTTCCTCCTCCCTTTCCAGGTGGATATTTTCACAGTGGAGTTTTCTGTGCTCTATGTGCCACTGACTCAAATGTTGCTCGATGGCGGAGGATAGGACATATACCTGTAAGGTCAAGCAAGCTCCTAAACCTGGGCTCATGGACAGATCTGCCTGCCAGCTCGAGTCTCCGTAGAAAATCTGTACTAAGGGATCATGAGTGAGGTTAGCGCTCATCTGTAAAGACCAGGTGGACAGTTGTGAGCCCGTGGGTTCTTCCCTTCCGATTTTTCTCCCATTTCAGTCTTAGTAGGATGACTTAGAAGTTTGTCTGCAGGAAGTCTTGGGGCCTCTCACGGCAAGATCATTTCATGGATGCCTATTTTTTGGACATTCAGGGAAAAATATGAGCTCCTGTTAGGATCTGTGAGGAGTGGGAAGGATGTTGGTTTAGACACGGATAGAAGGAGATTTTAAAGCTGCACTGGGGGGGGGATCACAGTAACCTTTGTTCTTCTCTGTTGTCCATGAGTTGAGAACCACGTTGCTGCTAACAGCACCTCCTGGTGGCCCCAAGTGAAGGCATAGGACCCAGCAAATCTTACTTTACCTTCTGTGGGAAGGGTCTTTGGTTGGTCCCTGTGACTGAAAAATTTGAGCCGTATGACAGCGGACTTTTTCCATCACATAGGGTTTTGATGAAAGTTATGGTATGTGCCCCCAAAGCACTAAAGGGTGTTGACAC
The DNA here is from genome assembly GCF_020171115.1 of Neogale vison. Lineage (NCBI taxonomy): Eukaryota > Metazoa > Chordata > Mammalia > Carnivora > Mustelidae > Neogale > Neogale vison. The sequence goes on from NC_058092.1 coordinate 189,157,977, forward strand.
ACTTGACCCTTCCCCACCTCCATCACACAACATTGCTATGAAAATGCAATCAATCCAGTTTCTGACATCTTCCCCCCCATTCTCAAGAGCACCTACTGTATCAACATGACATTTTTTAATCTTGGCTTGTTTTCCAGGCCATGAATTTAATTTCTCAATGCTCCACTGTTCAGCTTTTATGTTCTCACAGTGGTTCCCGCCATCTTGTTTAGTCACATCCTCTTTCCCGGGCATCCTAAAACCAAATAGTTTTTAAAAATTCATTGCAGCCATGGTCACTCAGCCTTGTGCTAATAGTCACCAAGTTCTGACAAAGCGAGTCCGACATCCCTCGGTAAGTAAAATCCGAACCTCCTGATGTTGTGTAACAGTAAGCAGATTGGCACGTCTTTGGATTAGTGGAGGCACTGAAGCAAAATGCTCAATCCTTAGTGACCTTTGGCGAATGGATGGGGATGTGTAGCCATCATAGGTTATCTTTATGTTCATTGTATAGACACTCAACCTCTGCCAGGCCAAGACAGAAGCTGTCAGAGCAGATAAACTTAGTTAGGAACTGGCTGTTTTCCTTACTACATCACAGTGCCCTGCAGAACTATTTTGTCTGATAACCTGCTTCTTCTTTAAACTTGTCCGTGAGTAGTTCTGTGAAGCATTAAGCCTTTCCTCTTGGGTTTTGAGCTGCTTATACTTTGTTTTAATCTTCAGGCCTAAGACTTTCTTTCTCAGAGAATATGCAGTCAGCTCTTTTGCAAACTGTTCTGGTGCGTTCCTTTTAGGGAATCCATGGGAGATGCTCAATCTGGGTCTTACAGGAACGCATTGTAGGGGCATGGATCTGCGCATAGGAGCAGAGGTGTGTTCCTTATATTGGTTCAGAAGGCATAGTCTGGAGGTGGGGTCCCCTTTGATGGCTTCTCTCTGAGTCCGTTAATACCTCTCTTGAGTTTACGCACATTACGTACATTGATTTGGAATTTCAGAACCACTTGGAGGAAAAATTTAGGTAAACCATTCTTTTTTTTTTTTTTTTTTGAATTTCAAATAAATTTTTTTTCCAATTTATTTATTTTCAGAAAAACAGTATTCATTATTTTTTCACCACACCCAGTGCTCCATGCAAGCTGTTCCCTCTATAATACCCACCACCTGGTACCCCAACCTCCCACCCCCCGACCACTTCAAACCCCTCAGATTGTTTTTCAGAGTCCATAGTCTCTCATGGTTCATCTCCCCTTCCAATTTACCCCAAAGCACATACCCTCCCCAATGTCCATAACCCTACCCCCCTTCTCCCAACCCCCCTCCCCCCAGCAACCCACAGTTTGTTTCGTGAGATTAAGAGTCACTTATGGTTTGTCTCCCTCCCTATCCCATCTTGTTTCATAGATTCTTCTCCTACCCACTTAAGCCCCCATGTTGCATCACCACTCCCTCATATTAGGGAGATCATATGATATTAGGTAAACCATTCTTAACATTTGGAGTTAAACCTCTTCTGCTAGCATGGTGGTGTCTCAAGGCCAGGGATGTTGGATCTGAAGACTGGCTTTGTGACTCTGGGCAAAGTGCTTCACTTCTCTGAGCTCAGATTTGCTCCCTTTTAAAATAAGGTGGGTCACGGGTCATGCAATTTCTAAGACCTGTTCCAGCTTCAATGGAGTCCAGACTCTCTTAGCCAAGAATAGGACTGAAGCAGAGCATGTTTTAGGGGAAGTGGATGAACCGTTGGGCTTTTCTTCTTTCATTTCTATTCCAGGTGAAGATAAAAGACGTTGCTCTCTACTGAGCTGACATGAATTCAGAATTCATTAGTTTTCAGACTTTCTTTTAAGCTTCAGACAGGATCGTGAAGGGAAAAGCCTGCCCTCGATTCCTTTGCCTTATTAGTTCTGCTCATATAATGTGCGGCAGAAACTGCTAATTGTCACTTGAGGGTGATGGGTGAGAGTCTGCTCTCTTGAGGGAGAAGTCGAATTTCGTCGTTGCCGTCTCCCTCTTGCCTAGCTAAAGGTCTCATCAGGTCTTACAGAAGAGGAATCTAAATTAAATCTAAATTAAAATTAATTAAATTTGCCCCTTCGCTGAAGAAAAAGTGGAGAGTATGGGAGAATTGGAAGGTGACAGTGTAAAAACCCAGTTGTGTACAAGATAAATGATAAAAACAGTATTGCGGGCGCCCTCGTAGAGTGTGCGTGGGTTCCGCTCACGTGTGCTGACACTGGGAGAGACTCAGACCAGCATGGGCTCATATGCTTTACCCCCGGCTGTTTAGACATAATTTCATCTTACTACAAACTCATTGTTAATCTTTTAAGGCCTAGTTTTATTTAGTTTTTGTTCATAGATCCAAGTGTTTTATGCTTCTGTGTGAGAATGTACTCCTTGCAACTCGAGCCCAATATCTACGTTTGGGCATCTGCTTCACAGAACATCAAGCTTAAAATGTAAACAGTGTTGTAAGAAAAATGCCATTAGCATTCCGTTCTGAATTTTTGGTGTCCACTGAATACACCCTTTTGTCCACAGTGCTCTGACCCAGCCTCCTCTGTGTCTGCTAAGCAGCGTGTAGTTCTCCAGGATTTGCTTATTGAAGTCCCAGGGGGTGGTTTTCGTAGGGACCTCTGCTTTCTAAGACTGCAAGTCACACCAGCAGTCAGTGACCGCCCTTTGGGATAAGGCATTGTCTGAACGTGTCCTCTTTCTTTGGTTAAGGGACACAGCTAAGGCCAAGCTGGGAAGCAGGTCTTGGGTTGAAAAGATTACTCTCTTAGCTATGCAGCAATTGTAAATCAGGATCAGATTGTTTTAGCAGGAGATGGCAGGAGGGTTTAGTTCTTGGCTCTTTTGCTTATTAGCTTTATGACTGTAGGTAGATTTTCAACATCTAGAGTCTTACTCTACCCTGGAGATAACACATCTTTCTGGGGTTGTCCTGGCGGTTCCTGAGGTCATGCCAGTCATTCTAGTCAGTTCATGGAAGTTGAACTGGAACCACCAACAGTTCTTACTTGGTAGTATGCTACAATTTGCTAAGAGAGTTCTACTCATGGACCTTTAAGACGAACGGGCAGACGAACAGAGGCAACCAGATTTAGCATTTGGCTCTGTAACTGGTACATTCTGAATCATCTGCATTTTCCGTAATACCTGGACTCTTTCATTGTTTGGCTTTTGTCCCTTTCCCTTCCCTCCCCTTCCTTTCTTCCTCTTTATTCTTTCATTGAAAGATTTACTGACATGCTAGTAACTACTTGTCTTGACATAAGTTGAGCACAGGAGGTAAAGCCAGACCTTGTGCAGGCCTCAGATGTGAACACCAGCGTCTCAGAAGAGAAAGGCAGCTTAAGAGAAAGTTTGACAAAGTGAGTAATCTGACAATGGCTTTATAAGAGCTTTCAGAAAAAATAGTGGGAATTTCATATATTTGAAGCAATTAAAACCAGAATGAAAAAGTATGTGTTTGAGAAGACAGGAGAGGGAAATGAAAGGAAATCCTTACAGCTCAGGAATTTGAAGTCACAATGACACTATTTTTAGTCATGTGACACTTATCCTGTTTTAGAAATGAAACAGTAAAATTAACTTTGCTCTAGTTTTCTTGGGCTTCTTTTGAATTACTGCATGAAAGTAACAAATGTTTCTGGCAAGCGGACTAGATTTCCAGAAACTTCTCCTCAGAGAGGCCATGAGAACTCTCTGAAAAGTTACATGTTTTTGCTCTCCTAAAAAACATTAATAATATTAGAAGTTGGCTAGCACCAATTTTAACTTTGAAACCTGGGCACTTCAACCGGTACATGTAACTGCTAAATGGTTTTTGTTTGTTTGTTTGTTTGTTTGTTTTATGGTTGTCAAAACCAGCAAAGCTAACTTTGTACATTTCCTACTATAACTGAAAGCACTTTGACAGTCTGAAATCAGGTATTTCAATATGGAGAGCAAACAGTCTATTCATTTTATCACCAAACTTTTCTAAGCAGTTTGACGTTTCTGAAATACATATCCCTTCCAAACAGGGAAGCATGAAGTTGATAAAGGTTGTGAAGGGGCCAGTTCTTGGAGGCTGACCACCCCAGCGGGATTGCTGGTTCACTGGGCGGGTACCTTTCGAGGTCAGCCTGCTGCTCGTTTGACTGCGTGCAGAGCATCTGCCCATGTGTCTGAGGTTCCTGAGGGCTTCCAGCCATGCTGGGGTGGGGTGTGTCTCTGGGTTTTCAGGTGGATCAGGCAGGGAATATCTGAGATGGTGTCCTTATGTTGCAGTTAATCACAGTGGAGCTGGGCTCTGTGGAAAGATGTACCCCATCAGAGTGACCCACAGATGCTTTCAGAGGACACGTCTGCGTGGGCTGTGTGTAGGGCGCAGGCTGCGGTTGGGTCCCCCGCCTGAAAGGGAGGTCCTCTGCAGCATCTTTGTTTGTCGGTGGGCAACAAGTGACATTTTGTAGCTGAGTCTTAGGCTAGCCCTTTCCATAGGTCTTTAATGGGGGTGCTTGGTCCCCCATCAAAGGAGGAGCTGGGGCCCCTTCGCCTGCCCTCATCTCTTAGTCTGTTTCCATCCTAGTCTCCCCAGAGTTAACAGCGCTTCTCCTGGGTCCTCTCCACTGATCCCTCTTTTGGCATCTTAATGACCTCCTGCGGATCTCTTCTTGAGTCTTGGCCTCATTTCTTCTGCTGTGAACTTCTTAAGGACAGCGAATATCTTATATTTTTAGTTTTTGTTTTCTTTAATGGCTCGCAGTGTTTACTGAACAATTATTTTATCATGAGGAACTTGTAGTGGTCTCCAGACTTTGGTTTGGAAGTTAGCCTGACGACGAATGTCTTGTATGGGGTGATCAGCGGGGAAGAGAGTGTGTGAAGAAACTAGACTCTGCCGCCAGACTGCCCGGCTCAACAGGGTCCCTTCCTGGCTCTGCCTCGGTTTCTTCATTGACACTGTGGGAGTAGTAAGAGTACCTACTTCCTCTGGTTGTGTTACATGAGTGAGTCCCCACTGCCATTGCTACCGTTCTCTTACCTGAGGACGTTGGGGAGGAAGAAGAAGTAGTCAACAGCAGTGTCCTGGGTCAGAATTTTTAAACATTTTGGGAGGCTGATTTAGTGAGAGAGTTTTTGCTTTGGGGCAGGAAGGAAGGTTACTTTTGTCTCCTTTTTCCCCTGCCCTCCGCGAGGGGCATTTGCTGTAGCTGGTTTCCTTGGTGCAGGAAGCAATGATGATGCCTTTTATATGCAGGGGCTCTTCTTTGCTGCTTGCCTTTGTGAGCGAACATCTCCTCTGTTAAGAGATTAGAGCCTTAATCCTAAATGATATTTCATGCTCTAAGACTTAAATTTATATATCACTATCCCGAATAATGTATTGGATTGCATTAAACAGATTGTAGATTAACATGCAACTATAAAACAAATTGTCAATGCGTTGTTGACAACTCTAAGTGCAAGTTCATATATTTAACTACATTTGGGGAATATTGAAGTGTTTAAAGCAGCTTAACTGGTTGATGTAAAATTAAGCATCATATTCTATTTCAATTTGTGGGCCAGCCCAGGAGACAATAAAATGGAGGCTTAGGCTTGAAAGGAAAAGGAGGATGGGAGAAAATTTTGGAGGCAGCTTTGGTGCCAGAGACATATTGGGCAGCAAGAAAAATATTCTGCCCAATAAGGGCCACGTTGGGTAGTAGTAGAAAGATGCCCGTTTATTTATTCAGCCTATGAGCAGTTACTTTGAAACCTTAAGGAGTTTCTGATCTAGTTGAGGAGATAAAGCAACTGTTAACATTAAAAACATTGGTGAAAAATATGAGCCATAAACTCCTTTAGCCTGAAGCTGTGTGCAATAGGCCACATGTTAAGAGAATTCACAGGAAAGGACAGTGGTGCTTAGAATGGTTAGAAAGGGGGCCACCTGGGTGGCTCAGTTGGTTGAGGCTCTGACTCTTGATTTTGACTCAGGTCGTGATCTCAGGGTGGTGAGATGGAGCCCGGCATCAGGCTCCACACTCAATAGGGACTCTTCTTGGTTTTCTCCTTCATCTGCCCCTGCCCCAAACTTGCACATGCTTATGCGCACACATACTCTCTCTCAAATAGATAAATCTTGAAAAAAAGAATAGCCAGCAAGATCTTAGACATTGTGACACATGAACAAATCCTGGGACAATAGAGAAGAGAATGGAAGTTGGGGAGGTTGGAGGAAGCATGGTGGGTACCAGTGTGCTGGGACAGTGGGAAGCTACTCTTGAATAGCTGGGTGGGGCTAGGGAATAGAGAGCCATGGCAGCCAGGATGGTCCTGGAACCAGAGGGTCCAGGGTTCAAATCCTGGCTCCCCCACTTTCTAGCTGTGTGATCTTGGGGGAGTTGACCTCTTTCAGTTTTCTCATTCATATAACGGGGAAAATAACCATACCTATGTCTTAGGATTGTAGGGAAGGTGAAATGTGTGCTTGAGTAGAGGAGGGGCATAGTGGAAGTAGTGTTTGACATGCATTCAAATTTAGTTCTAGGGTAAGAGCTGGGAATTAGGGAAACTGACTTGGGAGCCTCTTTAAGCAAGTTAGGTGAAAGGTGATGCATCTTAGATTAAGGATGGATCCTAATGAAGAAAAAAACATACATTTTTTCCCCCTTACTTTCCTTTTCTTGGGCTGTGGAGAACACTGATGTCTATACAGTGCTGTAGTTTTATACGCCTTTTTCTAAACAGTACATCCTGAGAGGGGTGTATGTGAGCTGGGAGTGTGGACCCTGCCAAATGTGAGCATTTCCTTTCTTCCCCTTCTCTCCGCCTCCACAGTGTTGAGATTTTTTTGTACCTATTCCAGAAACTTCTAAATAGCTTTGGAACAAATAGAATTATGGATGTGAGTTATCTGGAGAGAGCCCTCAGTTTGCACTCGCAGATAAAGTGGGGTGACCAGGCAAGACTCCAGTATAATCTGGAGCTGCATTAAAGGGAATGGGATGTGCTCAGCCTTTTTCACTCCATGCTGCATGAATGAGATCCTTGTTGGAGCTCTGGAGCTGCTTCTCAGAGTTCAAAGGGAATGTGGAAAAAAATGGGAGGTGGGGCAGGCCGGTGGAAAAATGATTCAAGGGGTAGAAAATAGATCTCTGAAGGGAAAATCTTGGACAGTTGGTATGTTCAGGCTAGAGAAAGAAAAGACTGAGGGTAAATTAGTTACTACTCTCAAACAGCAAAGAGTTTTTTAAATGGAAATCTGTGTTTCTCAAAGAGTATGCCATGGAACCCAGGTCTTGGGGAGAGGGGCAGCTTTTAAAGTCATGTCAGTTTGGGAAATGAGGTGCTTTATGCTCCTCTGGACAAATCACAGAGCACATTAGCATCTTGAAGGGACTGAACCTTTCTACAGAAAAGCACCCCATTCTACTTGGAGTAATGAGAGTATTCCAAACATTTTCGGTTATTTTTTTTTTTAACACCTTCAGAAAGTGCTGATATAAGAATTACCAAGGTGTTTGGTATAAAACAGAAAATAAAAGGCTTGAGGCATGAGGCCAAGCATCGTGGTGATAATATAATTTTTTATTGGGGGAAGCTTGGGGTGGGGTGTATGTGTGTGTGTCTGTGTGTTTGTGTGTGTTTCGAGGCTTTTGTTTTTGTTTTTGTGGTGAGGCAGAAGAGAACATAGTTGGCCACTGGCACTGGCTGGGGTGTGGGGAGCTCAGACCTGGTCTCTGCACCAAGGCCGTCCTGGGGAGATGCGTGGCAGCTTGTTGTACAAAGTAGATTTCTGGGTCTGTCAAGGACCAGTCATCCTCACAATGGGTGACAGTGGTCCAGAGGCTAGGAACTCCTCGTGGTCTTTAGGAAGTTTAAGAACTGCAATTTGGGAGGCCTCCAGGTCGCTGGTGCTTTCTTCGTCAAGTATGCCGATTCCCTTTCCAGTTTGGCTTAAGAGCCCACTTTCCGTTTCTCTTTGTTCTCTCTTTGCCCTTCCTTACTTCCCCACTTCTTTCTCTATTTCTTTTTCTCTCTGTCCTTTCCTTTCCTTCCCTCACGAAGTCTACCTGCTCTGTCATTGATAAATTATTATTTTGTTTTCCTCTTTGCTAGTTGGGGTGCATACCTTACTCTTCTGATCCTGGGAAATTCTTTGCTTTCTGAAGTCCTAAATGACCTGTCTCTCTTATTCTCTTCCCATCCCCACAGGAAAGTGTACATCTGAGTGTCTCTCTTCTATGTCTCGTGGTCTCTCTTTGCCTCCACACACACACACACACACACACACACACACACAATCTTGAAAGTACAGGGATACACCTTTTGTGTTTCATTTATTGTAAAATATTGCACACATCTGTAATTATATTACTCTTAAAATAAAGCCTTCATCCACTCTTAACATCTTTTGATGTCCCTTCCCTGCTGACTCTATTTTCTCTTGTTCCCACTTTACGTTAATGTGAAGAGACAGTTGAGTAAATGCACAATGAACTTCAAAACCTAGTAATTGTTTTTCAGAAAGAATGAAACTTGCGAATTAGATATGGATTGTAAAAGAACACCAGGGCTGATTAGTGTTCGTGAGGGGCGCCTGCCGGACGGCTCTGACACCTGCCTGCCAGCACTCTCCAGAAATGCCACCATTGATGCCTCTGTTCTGCCCATCACAGGATGGGGGGGGAGAAGTGGTGGGTGGGAGTTAAAAGACTCTGCATTGAACCACCTTGTCAGACTTGGCAATGCATGGGACGCCTGACATAAAAGGCTGCGAGAAACAAAGATGAGTTGCATCCATTTTACAAGCAAACTCTAGTTATCTGTAAAAATAAAATAAAATAATAAGGTATCTTTTTTGAAAGAGAGAATGAGTGAGCCTTGAAAGGGGTTCACCACTTTTTTTTTTTTTTAAAGGATGTGGAGATAATGAGTTTTTTGAGACTTGGTGGGGGGAGGAAAAGAATTCACAAGCCAAGTTTCAAGCTGCTGAAAAATTGCTTTTAGGAAAGGGGGGAAAAAAAAAAACCTTTTCCATGCTAACCATCTGCTTGTGTCTTGTTTACTGCCCAGAGTGCCAGTTTGTGCTTATTAATCATGCTTACACAAGTATCTTAATTACTCCCTATGTAGCTGCTCTGTCTTGAACTCAGAAGTTGACCTTTCTCTTTTTATTCCTTTAAATCATTAATCATACACAATCAACGCCAGCGGGGCAGAGCCATGGAGAAGGCTACCCAGATTCTCACACCTCACGCCAGTCCCAAGCAGACAGGGAACGCCAGAGTGACTGCTACGCCAGCAGCCGGCCGCATCTTAATTAATGACTCTGCTGTGTTGAGACGCATGGGCTGGGGGGGCCGCTCCTGCCCCCACCCCTCTCGGCGCTTCTCCCTGCCTGTCCTCCCTTGCTGCCTGGTTTGAGGAATGACTGCTTGACTCTGCCGAAAACCACTAAGGCCTCCGCTAGGGTTTTACAGTCCTGCACCCCTAGACTCTGGAAGGATCTGAGCAGAAGCGGGGTGAACTTCGGAGAGAAGATGCTGTGTACCTTGAGTGGGAGTTTTTTTTTGTTTTTTTCTTGTTTTGTTTTTTTGTTTTTGTTTTTACTAGATCAGTGCTTCTCACATTATGCAGTGCATGTGCATCTTTTGGGGACCCTGATAAAGTGTAGATTCCTCATGCAGGAGGTCCGGCTGCGACCCAAGACCGCGCCTCGCTAACAGGGTCCCATGGGACACACAGATGCTGCTGATCCACGTAACCTCCAGGAGGAAGACACATATTTGTGTTTTATTACCCCTTTGGCTAGACCAGTAAGATTTTGGTACATGGAAACAATTTTCACAGAAGTGACACAGACATGCACACACGTGGTACCCTTTTCTGGGCAAATGATATACATGATATAAAGATTGGCCTTTCACATGGAGGGTGAAATGGGGACTTTTTGCTTTTCTCATTGAACTTTGTAAAAAAAAAAAATCACTTAAAATGGCTGAAAACATTTTGCTCCAGAAAAAAAAAAGTGCTCCAAAATAAAGTAATAATGATAAAGAAAAAACCCAAAAAACAACAACAACAAAAAACGATTGTGGTGTGTATTTCATGAGCCTGCTCCGCTCAGTTCCAATATACTAGACAAATTACAGGATGTGGAAGTAATTTTGTCTCCTGCCCCCCATCAGCTCTGTTCTTTCTGCCTCCTGATTAGGATGGGAAGCCTAGAGATAAGATATGGGGGGGAATGTAAACTGGGGGTCTCCTCTTTTTGCCAGTTTGGATACTCTTCTCTTAAAGGGGAAGAATTTGCCCTCTCTGGCAAAACAGCTTGAGTTTCTACCCACTGTCTTTAATTTTATTCTTAAAAGCAGGAACTGTGATGTGCAAAGTTGTATGGCAATAATGTGCATGTTAGAATTTTGGTTGATGCACCCAACAGTGATGATACAGGGATGAAATAAATGTGAAACACATTTTTAAAGGATTATATTTATTTATTTGAGAGAAAGAGATATAGCATGAGCAGGGTTGGGGTGGCTGGGTGGGGGGTGATGGGAGAAGCAGACTCCCCGCTGAGCAGGAAGCCTGATGTGGAGCTTGATCCCACAACCCTGGGACCTTGACCTGAGCTGAAGACAGATGATTAACCAACTGAGCCACCCAGATACCCCAAAACATATTCTAAATAGGGCCTGGGATTTGCATACTACATGCTCAGAGGGAGGTTGGGTAGGTTCTGTACTGATGCTAAGGGTTTTGCCATTGTAATCATTTGGAAAGGAGCACACAGGGAAACACATTTTAACTAACTTTCTCGTTGCTTTCCATTTCAGCTAAGAGCAGGGTGAGAGGGTCAGGGCAAGAAGGGATTTGATTAAAAACAAAGTCTTAAGTAAAAGCAACAAATCTGTATTAGTGAAAAATCACCTAATTAATTCAGATAAAAACTTTGTCATTCCACATGCAATAAGAGTACACGGTTAACTGACTTTATTATTTACATTAAAAATTACTTGTTCGTGAAGTAAAAAAAAAAAAATCAATTACCCTGGATGAGGTGAATTAAGAAAATATTTCATCAGGGTAGCTTGTCTTTTCAACTGGCTGCCTTTTCAGAGTTTGTTGTTGATTTATGAAGTGAAAATTCTGTCTTGTCTCTGGTGAGGACATTCTGTAGCCTTCATACATAGTTTTGGTATTTGGGTAAGCTCGTGTTTTTGGCAGCTTGGAGAAGATCCTGGCCGAAATGACAGAAGTACATAACTCACTTTGGTTTGGTAAAGTAATAATTAATCAGAACTTCTGAACATGAAGCATTTTGAGAACTAGATCTGGACGCCTTGCATAACCAGGGTCTGCTGTTAAACCCTTTAGAGAAGACTCTCCTTGTTCTTGGAACTTTGTGCGGACTTGAGAGCGAGCCGATTTAAGTGTTGAGAGCCTGGTTTGGCAAGAGTTGTGTTTATGCTTTTCCCTCTGAAGGCCATGCATCTGACCCCTCCAAGGAAGCCAAGCTATTTTTAAGGAAAGGCTAGAGTGGCACTTTCTGGGGGAAATTTGTGGCACTTTTCATAGGGAACCCTTGGGACAGGGGTGGGGTTGTGGGGGATCGTCACTAGGATTTGGCTCTCTTTGGGCCAGGGCTCTGCTGCTTCCTTTAGTGGAGGCCAGATTTGCTATGGTGGGAGAGGATACCAAAGGAAGCTTATCAAAGCCCCCTGTCTAGCAAAGAGGGATTTCTCGGCTGTCCATTTCTTGGTTATCAGTATCTAATGTAGTTGGCCTGGAGTGGGAGCCTAGGAAATCTGAAATTCCTAAAGTAGCACGCCAGGTAATTTTAACATTCATCAGGGTTGTGAACCACAGTGTAGGACCTTCCGTCTGTTTTGCTCAGCTTGGCTCTTTTCATGCTCTAGCTGCTGTAGATCTCTGGAGCTGTATCAGAAAGACTATCTTGTTGGAGCTCTGAAGACAAAGTGATAACCTAAGCAGGGCATCTGCCTTGAGATGCCCACAGTCTATGGAGAAGGGTACTCTACGATACCACGTTAACTGCTTTGGATGGGGCTTTGCCCGTCTTGTCCTGTCTCTGGCTTTCTTGGCTTGGTTCTCGTCTGTTGGCTCAGTCTGCCACTCAGTGCCTGGCTGAGCTTTGTTAGCTGTGTTTTCTTTGTAGGTCTAACTCTGGGCTCATTTCTGACCCATGGTCCCAACAGCATGGGGTGATAGAATCCTTCCTTCTTATAGTATCTGTGGTGAGGACTGTGGTGGAAATTCCAAGTAGAACAAAATTCAGTATTTGTGTTAATATAGGATGTACTCAGGTGCACATCATATGTCTAAGAGGAGGGTATATAGTCTCACCCACTGATCTAGTCCCATGAGTTTTGTTTTTGTTTTTGTTTTTTTTTTAATCAGGGACCTTCCTATGGGTCTAATAATCCAAAAAATATACTTTGGCCAATGCTGTTCTCTTCTAATCTCTGGGACTTAGTCCAGCCTCCGCTCTAGCTAATGTAGCTGTTTCTGTGCTTAGTTTAGACCCCTGACTCGTGTTCTACCCATGAGCTCATTGGATCCCATGTGTCCCCTCTTTGTACCAGCCTTCCCACTGCAGTCCAAAACCATGTGCTACTTCCCTTTCCTATATTGACATCGACAGACCCTAAGTGACAGAAACATCTTTGTATAGTCACGTGGTAGCATCATTTATTCATTTATAATTGAGAAATCCCTGTATTAGGTGCTAGAGGGAACTGCATTCCCATCTGCAAGCATCAATGTTGAGCACCAACTCTATGCCAGGCACTAGGCTTGGTACTAGGAATACAAACGTGGGTGGTGTTCTGACTTGCCTGAAGGAACTCATGTTCTGACAGAGAGCCTAGTGGTTTTGGACTTATGTCATACTGTGTTCTGTGATGTGGGAGGAGGGTTTGGGAAGGAAGGGATGCAAAGTGCTTATGGGAGCTCCACTAAGGACACTAACCCAATTTGAGGGCATCAGGGAGGTATGCATGGGGGAAGGAATTTCTGAGCTGGGGTTTGGAGGATGCATTGGAGAAATGAGGAAAAGAAAGGGACAGGGAGGTTTGTTCTTTCAGGGTAGAGGAATGCGAAAAGGCAAAAATGCCTGGAACACTATGGCAATGTGAAACAAAGTTGAAGGCTTGGTACTTGATTTTGAGGAAATGCGATATACATACTGAAAATATACCTGAATATCTGGGGAAAAGTATATTCAACTCTAAATTCTTTTTTAAAAATATTTATTTATTTATTTTAGAGAGTGTAGGGATGGGACAGAGGGAGAGGGAGGTAGGGAGAGAGAAAATCTAAAGTGGACTTCTGCTTGAGCATGGAGCCGTACATAGTGGTGATCCCAGGACCCTAACATAATGACCTGAGCTGAAATCAAGAGTTGGATGCTTAACCAGCTGTGTCACCCAGGCATCCCTCAACAATAAATTTTTTTTTTAAGATTTTGTTTATTTATTAGAGAGAGACACAGTGAGAGGGGAACACAAGTAGGGGGAGTAGGAGAGGGAGAGGCAGAGTTCCTGCTGAGCAGGGAGCCCGATGTGGGGCTTGATCCCAGGACACTGGGACCATGACCTGAGCTGAAGGCAGATGCTTAATGACTGAGCCACACAGGTGCCCATCAACAATAAATTCTTAAGAATATCCACTGTATATAGTAATCTTGAGGGGAAATGTGAAAGTGGAACCACTAGAAGGGAAAGTATGGGGAGTCAGGCCCAGCAGCTCTTAGAGATTTAAGTTTTATTTCGAATTTCCAGACATGGAAATTAAGGCTCCAAGAGGGTTAGTAACTTGCCAGAGTCACCCAAGTACTATTTATTGGAGCTGGAGTTGAACATATATTTGGACTGAATGAAAAACCCCCCTCCATAGCAGAATGGGTCTTTGCATTGGGATTGGATGGAGGAGAGGAACTTGAAGTTTCTTTATCTGACACTTACTGTAAGTTTCTTCTTATGCCAAGTCATGGTCTCTAAGGTGTGTTTTCGGTGGTAGAATGCTGGCCTTTTAGAATATGAAGGGACTGTTGAGATCTATTTACTGATGGGGGTGGGGGGAACCAAGTTCTAGAAAGGACAGGTGATTTGTCTGAGTTGAGTAATGTGACAGGTGGGGCTGCAACCCAGTTGGCTGCTGGAGTGGACTGGTGTTCTTTCCATTCTAATGTGCCATGATATTGGTAGGAGGGATTGTCCCCATTCCTTAACATTTGCCCCCATTACACATCAGGTCTTCATAGAGGAACCATCAGAAGGTACTGTGGTTAAAGGAGTAAGAGACCCTTTGATCTTAATGAGACATTGACAAAAATCCCAAAGTTCTGGAAATGAAGGTTTAAAAACAAATTTATGGTGGACTAGCTTGAAACTAAGTCTGACCTGAAATACTGTGAAACTATAATCCTTCTCTACCTCACTTAGTAATGTTAGGAAAAACTGTGAGTGACTTTGGCAACAAAAATTCCTGTGTGTTTTGTCTAAGGCGTCTTTCTGGATTATCTATGCCTGTTGTTGTTGTCTTTGAGTTATTTTGTAAAATAGCTTGTGAGAAACTGATAATAATACCAATAATTCCTTCCCATAGACATGCAAATGAATTGTCCTGTATTGTGCAACTGTTTTTATCCCTGTGGTTACCAGTTTTGTATCTATTTGTAAAATCGTTTTAGCATTCCTGATTATTTGTATATATGTGGTGCTTGGAATTCTCCTTCGAACTGGTACATCTTACTGGTTGATTCACTTATGAATTTTGTTAAATAATTTACCTGTGTTCATTTTAAATTTGTATGAGAGTCCTGATTTTACATTATCTGAATTTTTTTTTAGAGTATGACTATCCCTATCTTTCACTTTAGAAACATGAACATTTGCTGTGATTGTTAGCTCATCTAGAGCAGAGACACCATATTAAATTCCTACATTTTGAAAAACTGAATTTATGTGTATATACACACCTACACAGATATTTACCTGTGTGTTAGTGTATCTGTGTATGTGTATATTTTATATATATATATTTATATGTGTGTATATATGTATATATAGTGTATGTGTGAATATATAAAATCTAGAAAGATTTCAAACAGGAGATTATAGACATGGTACATTGTCACTTTTATTATCGTTTTCTTGGTGTCGGTCAATATAGTCACAATTTACTTAGTAGTTTGAGAAAACTGAAACCTGATGCAAATGAAAAAAAATCTTTCAATTGTAAATTTTCAGGCAAGAGAAAGTTACCAGCTATAATGAAACCAGTAAGAGCTCAGTGTTTTGGTAGCTTGTTGTTCTTTTGATACAATAGGCCAACGTGCTGATCTGCACATTAAGAATAAAAGAGGTGCAAAAGCCAGAATAGTTTGCATAGCATTACTCTGTGATATGGTGTTTTTAAAGGCAGATGGTCCAGATTTATTTATGTATATACAGCAATGAAATTACTTAAAAAAAAAAATCTTACATAGAGATGAAGGCTCCAGTGAGGGGGCGTTTCTGGTTATCATTGGTGGGACCATTCTGACCACTGTAGAGACCTGAAACAGTCCAACACCCACGCTCCCTTCTTGCTTCTTGTTTGCCCCACCCTTGGGAGTTGGGTTGTATAGTTAAATCCTAAAATATCAGAGCCCAAAGAGTTCTTAGCATCTCTGAATCCAGGCCCCTCTCTTTTCCTGTACTTTTAACTAAACCAAATAATGATGGACTGACTTTTTAGGCTTATCATTAAGACCTATACCTAAAAATATCAATTTCTCATGTCTGTAAATTCCCAAGGATATATCCACAGGTCCTGGCTTGGGAAATAAGTACTGGTTGGCTCAGTCAATTACGCATATTAAATGCAGGTAACTGCCTCTTTTCCGGAAGGTGGCTGGGATGGAGACAAAGAGGAGTGGTATGCTTGGATGTGGAAATTTACTTTGGTTAATGGAGCCTTAGAGCCTGTATTGCTTAGAATCAGAGAGCAGGAGAGAACCATGGGTACCTGGTACGAATTCCTTGTTTGAACAACAGATGAAGAAACTTACTACTTTTATTTTTAATTAGAATGTCTTTAATTAGAATGTCTTTCCTGTGCAGTCTTTAAAGTAGGATTTTTTTCTTTTACCATTAATGCTAACTTGGGGCAGGTTGTTGCGAGTAGATAACTGAGAAGAAAGCCCATCCTTGGTCCATTAAAAACAATATGAAACGAGATGGGATCAGGAGGGAGACAAACCACAAGAGACTCTCAATCTCACAAAACAAACCCAGGGTTGCCGGGGGGAGGGGGGTAAGGAGAGGGTGGTTGGGTTATGGATACTGGGGAGGGTATGTGCTATGGTGAGTGCTGTGAAGTGTGTAAACCTGGCGATTCATAGACCTGTACTCCTGGGGCTAATAATACACTGTATGTTAATAAAAAAATAAAAATAAAAAAAAAACTGTACCACTAATATCAGCACCTGTCCCCTCCATTCCCTTTGTTAATTCTAAAATCAAAATTATATACAACACGTCGAGAGCCTCTCCTGGGGCTGTAGTGTCAATTGCTTCAAAAGAAGGGCTGCACAGCTGAAAGCTGAGCACCACGTTGGTGGTTCCAGCCCTACCTGTGATCTGAACCATTCTTTTCTGAATTATTTTGCAGTAACCCCTGCAACGCCTTGTATCAGGCTGAATTACTATTTTTTTGTGAAAGGCTCTTTTCCTCAAGTAGATCCGAAGTATATTGTGGGCTGAATCTACGCCTCAAGCGTTTCCTACTTTGCATGGTATCTTGGTAAATGCGTGCCATCTTGCTCACACGTAGAAGCGGCTGCCCGGGATGCTTGTACCGAGGCTCCTCAGTCTTGCCTCCTGGAGAGTGTGCCCTAATTGATCATCAGTGTGTGGGATGATCACAGGCAGAGGAAGTGCTGGTGGCCTTTGCAGTCCATCAGTATACCTTTATTGATGGGGGTCAGTGATTTATATTGTTATTCTTAGATTAGTTCCCAAATGCATATACTATGAATTCGGGGCTTTTTTTTTTGGTCTGTGTTTCCCCCCCAAACCCCACCCCCAGTGGATATATCCTGAACTCCTGGAATGATGCCTTACATAAAGTTAGGGGCTCAATAAGGAATTACTGAAAGGAATAGGAACCTTTGTACTAAACTTCATTGAAGTATGAACTTTTAACTGGTGATCTAACAATGCGTAGTTAATAAAGTAGATTACGTCAACCTTCTTCAAGTGTTCCAGCATGAGGATAGGGAAAATAGTAATGTGGGAACTCCTGGGAATAAAGGAGTTGGAAAATGCTGCTTTGCTAATTTATTTAACAAATAGGTAAAATGCATCTACTATATGCCAAGTGTTCTGCTCCCTGCCCCCATGGGATTAGAGTCTAGTAGATTCCTTCTTGCCCGTCATAGGGTTAGGATTAAATGGTGGGCCAAGTTTGTAAATATCTCTTAAGGCACGTAAGGGCTTAAACAATGTATTAGCACTGAAGGACTTTCGTTTTAGTGTAAAGTTTTGACAAGCAGCGTGCTGTCAACTCCTAGCGTTCTCTGCTCCATGTGTTTAGGTCCTTATACAGCATTTGGGATCCACAAAGACATCTTTGGTTTGGCAGGTCCTTTCATGTGTGGACTGGTATCATTTCCATTTCCACGCATGTAAATTGGCTCTTACTCTGTCATACTGTTAGTGTTGGGTTCTGTTCTTGGAAATAATGAGGGAGGGAGGAGTTCTTTCTCAGAGGACAGATCTCTTTCCCTACGAAGTTCTTTGCGGTAGGTGGGTGAGAAAACGGGAAAGGTGAGAATCCCCTTGAGGGAGCCTGTTCTCCTCCTTCAGCCTGAGCCCCGGAGGGTCTGAGGTTCTGGCAAGGGTGGAGAAGCCAGTAGCCGCCTCCCCATGTTTGCATCTAGACACCAAGGGTTGCATTTCTAAGTCATATAATGTTATGTCTATTATGTAAAGCCAAATTATTTTGTGAATTATCACAAACATTGATCTGCCCTTGACAGTACGTTAGGGTTTTGCAGTAAATCTGCAGGCTGATAGTGTTACCACGGTGTCAATTTTTGTCACTTGTAAGCTTCCCTCTATCAACTGCAGTTTGGAAAGGGTCTGCCACAACAAACGCTTTGCTATCTCTTAAACTTGGTCTTAACCTTCAAGACTAATCATTTATTATCCAGTGTTATGCCTCAGTACTTTTGGTGACAATATATCATTTTTAATGTTGGTAACTTGATTTTTGTAATACAAAGACATATAAATAGGAGAAAAAGAAAATGATAGCTAAGTACTTTTATGGATAGCAATCTGAGTAGTGTTCTTGATGCAATTCATCCAACATTTATCTGCATAAATTATGGTAGTTAAAGAAGAGGAGCAGATGAGAAGTACACTTAAGGCCCTTTTTAATAGCAACATAAAATAGAGCAAAAATTACATTCATTACTTTTTAAAATATAGCAACTCTTTATTATAGTTTTCATTCATTGGAAGCAAATGTCTTGTTAGCTAATGAAACATTGTCTGATGTTATAGATCTGGTGTGATAGTAGGAGCAATATTTGCCTCTTTATAAAACCTCACCATAATGTCCCCACTTGGTCACTGGGTGCTTGTTCTCAGAATATCAAGGGTATAAATGACCTTTAGGCAGGAAAGAGAAATCTCCTTTATTAGCAAAAAAGGAGTAACGTGGAATGCGTGTTTACTTTGTGAGCTCTAAAGTGACTTTGAAATGTGCAGGGTCTCTTTCTGTAGAAGCCCAAGCCGCACAGGGCAGAAGACTTGAAGATCTTTCTTGTTATCACTTTCTCTTCCCTTAACCACAGCAAATCTTTCTATTTTTTTTTTTCTCTTTAAAAATAAATGGAGAAATGTTTATTAAGCACTTGCTGTGTCTTGAGAACTAGGACGGAAACAGAGTGAAACAGTTGGAGGAGATGGTCCCAGTCCTTGAGTGGCCCTCTTGTAGTTAAGCAGTGGGGTTTGGGCGAGCTATGCTATGCGGTAGCCGACAATGTTAATCGGGAAGGAGGTCCACAGAGTGGTCACAGTTACAATAACAAAGCAGTAGCAAGGAGGTGTGCATAGTTATGGAAAGGAGGAGTCTATTCTGTCCAAACATTCCAATATAAAATGCCATGAATGTTTAAAAAAAAAACCAAACAAACACTCCGAAACAAGCATGCTGTCAGATTAAACTGATTCTGCATTTGCATGGAATTGTCCATTTTAGTGCAGCTGAAATCAGAGGTGCCCTGAGGGGACATGTTATGGGACTCGTGATATAATACCTAACAGTAAGGAAATGCTTGAAATAAATTATGGTATATCAGTTATATGAAAGATGATACAGCCATTTAAAAATGAGTGAAATACATGTATATTGACCTAGAAAGGTGCCAATAATATATTAGTATACTGTGGAACAACTTATATTTTCATTATCTTACCTTTGAAATTAACATCACATGTGCAAAAAAAAAAAAAAAAAGAATGGAGAAGGTGGAGGTTAGTGGGCCCTATTGTGGTTATCATTGTACAATGTATGGAAATCAGACCATCCTGTGGTAGGCCTTAAACTTACAGAAATGTATGTCCATTCTTTCTCAATAAAACTGGGAAAAAAAGGTAAGTGGGAAAACATTACTAGCTTTTTTGTTTCCATTTGCTGCATAAATTTCCCTTGTTAAGTTCTGCCCCCAAATTGTGAGGCTTGAAAAAAAGTGAGAGGTGTGGCTATGCTGGAGTGTTCCTGGTAGAAAAAAGGGCTGCGGAGAGCCTGCCTTCCTAGCCTTCTCCGTTCCTCCTTCTCTCCTGGCTCCCAGCAGGTCTCTAGAGGAAACAGGCAGCCCTACTTTTAGGTGCTAATTTCTCCAGCTCCATACTCTTGGGTCACTAGATTAGTTCTTTCTGCTCCCCTCCTGATCATAGATTGAGGCTTGTTTTGTTTGCAAAGATCTGAAATCCGGCTAAACAAGAGGGGAGAGAGCGGAGGTTAAGAATGCCTAAAGGAGTACATTGTGGGGCCGCAAGGTCCCTTCTCCTCCTTCTGACATGTAGGAGCACAAGCGAGTGAGCCTGGCCTGTCTGTGAGGATTTTGGTCTCCTTTGCCTGCGGGGAATTCTGTGCGCTTGCAACCAGGCTTCTCTTGACTCCTCCGCTTTCTCTGCTCTTGCCTACAGATCGGCATGTGCCCATCCCACCTCTCGGTGACCTCTTTTCTTCCCTGGAGACTTGGGAACTTTATGTGAGATACTCAGGGGAGCAAGTCCACTTGGTCCTTCTCAGACAGAACTTGCTAACCCTGGTCCTGTTATTGCGGTGGTGGTAGTGGCTTAGGACGTGAAGAGGTTTACAGGGGTTCGAGATCAGAGTTGGCCTGACTTCATTCTCCAAGAAGAAAGTGGGGAGATTTTTGCCTCTTTAATATTTGAAAAAATTTTTTTTCAAGTTGAACTTATTATCAGAATCTTCAAACATAAAAACAAGCTAGTCGGCTCAGGTCATGATCTCAGCGTCCTGGGATCGAGCCCCTCATTGGGCTCTCTGCTCGGCAGGGAGTCTGCTTCCTCCACTCTCACTCTCTGCCTGCCTCTCTGCCTACTTGTGATCTCTGTCAAATAAATAAAATCTTTAGAAAAAATGTCTAAAAACAAGCTAGGGGGAATTGTATCATGAAACTTTGTGTTCCTATCATGTAGCCTCAGTACCTACAAACAGTCTAGTCCTTTGGCTTTAGGGACTTGGCTGCTGCCTGATACGTGGACGGGTAGTTAGTGTTGAAGTGTGCCAGGATCCTTAGTCATGACTCTGGTTGTTGTCCTCCAGGATTCCCCTGACAGCTTCTCCTACTGAGTTTTCTTTGATCCTGTGGATTATCGTGTGCCTTCCTTTACCAAACAGACCTGCAAGAAAAACCCTGTGTTCTGTGCCTCTTCCCTTGAATATTCCTGTCTCACTTTTCTTTCAAGAGGACATGGTTTTACATGGACTCCTTGTGCAATAAAGAGATTATAAAGGTTTCAGAAATAAATCATGTTTTAAAAAGGACTTTCTCTACTCCACAGCTGCCCTTTGATTCCGTCTCGTTAATTTTTTGTTATTCGCAAGAAAGAACTTTCCAACCTACTCTCTTGGTTTATGGGTTAGGTAGACCCCTTATTTCATTTGTGATGGCTCCATTTCCCTCAGGCTACTCTGGGACAGAAACCCAGAAGAAACTCGAAAGTAACACATGTCTAAAGGGATTTCAAATTGATGAGTTATAACATTATTAGCATAATCTTAAATAGGTTATTTTGTTTTCTTGTGTGGTCATCAGGGAAGAATGTTTTTATTCCAAGCTGAGTGGCCTTTTGAGAGCTCCATAGTTTACGTAGACAAGCCTTGAAGGAGGAGCATTTGGGCAAGTGGGGCATGGGGACTTAGAGATTTTGTGGGTAAGGACTAGAGTGATACAGATTATTTCTCTTTGGAAGGCGCTGGTTTTCTCCTTTGAGGTATGGTTTCTTTCTCTAGAAACTGTTAGCTCCAACCGCCAGGGCCTTCTGTTCTTTTCTTCCCTATGATGCTTACTTGTCTTTCTTCTTTCCACCATTGGCTTTTGATGGTTCCTAGTTCCATTAAAGGGGTTGCCTGATAATACACACTATTTGCCTTTTTGCCTAAAAAGACTATAATCGCAGGGTGCCTGGGTGGCTCAGTGGGTTAAGGCTCTGCCTTTGGCTCGGGTCGTGATCTCAGGGTCCTGGGATCGAGCCTCACTTCAAAGAAGCCGACAGAAGCCACATGCTTCCTGTATATGCATTAAAACAAACAAAAAAAAGCGTTTGCTGGATTTCCTATTTCATTTAAGGGTATGTTTTATGGAATCTTGTGAGTGGCTTGTAGGGTTGCAGGTAAAACCATTTAGAGCCATGCCATGTCATCCAAGCTTCCTCCCCCACTGAAAGTTTGGGATAAGGGGAAATCTGAAAATTGCTTAGGCCTTGCCACATAGATGGTCAGAACTAGAAAAGACCTTGCAGGTCACCTGGTTTAAAACCTTTATTTTTCAGCTGAGAAAGCAGACATAATATTTGGTATTGTGTATCTTGACTTTGTGATTCAATAAACACAAATTGTTGAATGACGAAAGCCCATGCTCAGTGCCTGTACAGGACAGGGTCTGTTCTGAGACTCTTGGTAGACCTGGACCCTGCCCGCTGGTGGCCCCTCGTCTTGGGGACAAAACCTGGATATAAACCCCTGTATTCTCTAAGGACCCTTTGACTCTCAATTCTGTGTTCCAGAATGATAAATTGCGGAGCAGAAATGTGAAACCAGCTCACAAAAGGGTAACAAATTGGGTGTAGAATATTTTTTCTCTGCACTCTGACCTTTCGTGTCTGGGGATGCTACTAGGGGCTGGGACCTCATTTGGACAGATAGTCAATATTCTTTCTTTATTCTCTTTCCTCACCCTTTATGCAACCCTTCTTTGCAACTTTCCATCTTTTATCTCTCAAACTATTCTCTAACTTCCTATTCATATTATTTTCCTATTTATTTTCTCTGCTCTGTTCTTAGCGCATTGCCCAACACATAGTAGGAATGGAATAAATGTTTGGAGTAATGAATGAAAGGAATTGTTACCTTCTGTGAAGAAAGTGTGAAGTTCGAGGATTAGGAACCTAAAAAGAAACACGATTTGGAAATCGTAACTGACTTATTTTGCAGCTTCTGGTCTTTGAGAAAATATGTTATGTGAGTAATGCTTTAGGGCTGGTGCTAGCTTTTCCTTGAATAAATATTTAAAAACATCCCCGCTGTTGTGTGTTGTGTGCACGTGGTGAGCATAGGTGTGCACACAACTCGTAGGGTAAGTTTTAAAGAAGATACTATGCCAGACCATTTATTTCATTTGATTAAGCCATTAGAAAAGATTAGAGGTGTCTTTAGTTGTGGGGAGATAAGTTCAACAGGGAACGGATTTCAGAAACATCTGGGCAACATACACAACACCTTATCTTTAAATGCAGCTGTTTGTATTTTTTTATAGCAGATAAGAATGATAAGGTGGAAACAGCGTGTTTGAAAGCTCCAATTTCTTACATCTCATGCAAGTTTCTTCTCGTGGCTTTGTTCAGATAGATAAATGTATGGAGAACCTAGAGTTTCATTTTTCTTTTTTTCCTTAGGGAATATTATCTCTATCTAAATAAGTGTCCTCACTCAGTGATTGAATGTTGCTGTTTGACTCTTCTGTCTTGAATAAAGTTAACCTTAAGGAGGCCCCCCTGCCTCAGATAGTTGTCCCTTCCTGTGCACTTAGAAGCACTTGCCATTCTGGGGTTACGGCCCAAATGATGATACTTTTATGGTAATCAGGGAGGGAATCTCATGGGTCAGGATTTCCTTGACTTTTTGCCTTTGGTTTTATTAACTCTGCAGAGGTGTGGAACTGATGGTTGTTGAGGATCTGTGGTCAGAAGTTTCTGGGCTAAGGCATCCTATTTCTGCATCCTATTTCAGCGGGTGGACAGTAGGCAGGACGGGTCAGCCAAGGGTTATGTCTGCCATGTGTAAGTCTCATCATAGTCTCTGTCAGGTCACCATGAGGACACCTTCTTTTTATACGGGAAGAGCTGGCAAGTTTGTGCAACAGTGTTTTCCTTTCCACATAGTTGTGAGGGATAGATCGGTGTTGGTTTGGTTGCAAGCTTGTGTATTCATCATAATTTTCAGTCCTTGACAATGGTGGTGGGATCTTACGTCGGTCCTGTTAAACTCAGAGTGGTGTTCAGAGGGAACTATAGAATTCAAATGAAGTCTACTATTAATAGGCACAACAGACACAAATGAAGGCAAAGCCTTTTACTTGGAGCAAATACATACTTGACCCTGGAAGCGGCGGTGTGCGAGCTGGATCTCAGTTTGAACATTTGCTAACTGCTCTTCTCTCCTGTGAAATGTTGCTCATGGATCCAAAAGAATTGAGGATTCATCAAAATCCTCTCGCAAAAGAAGGTGAGACCTTGGTCACTTGCAGCTTAGGCTAATGGGGATTCCTATGGCAGGTGGGTAGGGACTTGACCCACGGATGGCTCTGGAAGATTTCAGACTATGACCAGAGGTCCTTTGGATTAGGATACATATGCAGCCTGAGTGGATTAGAAGATTTTTATAGAGTTAATCTGACAAAGGCAGCCTGGAGCAGTTCTAGGAGGCTGGGTCTATTCCTCCTGAATTTATCCAGTTCTCTCACATTGGACATGTTATGTCTTCTTCTTGGTTTGCAGGGGACCTGTTCATGAAATGAAAAGGTGTACCAGGAAACTGTTGCTCAAACATTTTTTTTAAAATTACACATCTCATACAGATAAACGTTTTAACTTTGTAATCCAGCACAAACACACACAGAGTCACATTGATCATGACCTGTAGTTTGAAAAGCCACCCATCATACCAGCTGATTTTTAAGGTCTCATTCTAGTTCTCGATTTTTCTTGAAGGACAGCCATATTCATTTCATTTTATGGAAACCTCCTAGATACTTTTCAAAGTCTGATGTAAGCATAATTGTCCAGGCCCAGTGTTTCTTTCTGCCCCCTGCCTCAGTAGTTTAGAACACTGATTCTCAAAGTATGGCTCATGGCCCATGGCCCGTGGTAACCCACCCTTCTTTCTGCTGAACTGGAGAGTGTTACAAAGATGGAAGGCGTTTGGAAGGTTCTGAATGTTCATCGACATGGAATCTTCTAGGCAGGGGAAGGTTTTTGTTGCTGTCATTGGTAGGTGTGGTGGTAGGGTTAAAGTCCTTCAAAAACTTGTTCTCTTTCTGGGGAAAGGATTCCAGGCTTTGCCTCTAGGCTTTACTGTATTTCAGACTGGTGTCTATGCAGGTTCTGTGGCCCAATTTCTGGACACTTGGCTTGAGGGATGGTACTTTCTTCTCTGATTCCAGGAAGTAGATTGCTTAGTCTTCTGGACATTCTTCTTAATCTGTGGCCACGACTAGCCTGTGTCTAGACAGAAGCTGAGTGGGATATTGCAAGACAAATTTCTAATACTGAAGACAGTTTTGATGAAAACAATCTGAGTTTTCTTTTAATTCTAGTATTTTTTGATGTTGTTGTAATATCTAGTTCCCATATGAAAATATGGTTCCTGGGAGGGGGAACTTCATTTTTACCCTGAACTGTTTCTTCTCCACACCTGGCCACAACACATCAGCTCCCTGAAACAGGCAGGCACAAATTCACCATTCCTTCTCATTTCAAGGGCAACATTTCTTTTGGGGCTGTTTATTGAATTCCCATTTTTTCCTAAAGGGTATTTTTTGCCCCCCCTCTTGGCTGATGATATTTGGCTGTAAATCACAACTCTGTGTGCCCTGTTTATCCATTCTCTTTTTCACCCTCTTTTACAATATTTATTTTTCCAGTTTTTTCCTTTATTAGCTTTTTTGAATGATGTCTCTTTTAAGTAGACTCCCTTAAAGGCGTGATTCTCTACATTCTTGTCATTATAATTTTCTTATAAAAAAGTGGCTTCCAAGCCAGGCATCCAATTAATACATCTCAACGCATGAGGAAAGTGTGGCTCTTCACATGCTCATTTGCCATCTTTGGCCTCCCCTTGTTCGTGCACTGCCAGCTATTATTCCATAAATCCCAAACTGTGAGAGCCTTAAGGTTTTTTCCCCATAGCCCCCCAGCTCTACCTTTACTGGTATTTGAATATTTATTGCGCTGGAGCTAGTAATGCAAGTATCATGGCATGTTAACTTTTAATTTTCTCAGATTTATGAGGAACACCAAAAAGTGCATGCTATCTCTGGAATGTGTTGGAAAAAGATGTTGGTTTGTCACAAAATTTATTTATTTCTATGGGAGCAGTGCCAGTGCCCTCTGCTACATGGAATTTGATTTGTTGCAGAACATTTCATTCCTCTTCAAACTGTGTATATTTGTTAATGACTTAATTTATAAGGCAAGAAGAGGCTTAGATATTCTTGGTATGGATGTATCCTCAGAGAGTGACACTGCTAGCTGTAAGGATTCCCATCTGGTTTAATTTCTTGAGTCTGGGAGAGGGATGGAAGAGAATTTTCATGAACGCTTGAAAAAAAATGTAGGTGCAGATGTCCCAGGTCAAAAAACATAGGAGGAATGAATCAAGGTGTAAAAAATTAAGGCCTCTTCATTTTGAATGGTTGGGATTTTCTCCATTATTTCTTTAAAAAAAAAAAAGTCACAGTTCAGTGAACCCACAATGTATATTATCCTGAAAAATGCACAGAGTAGATACCTAAAAAATGCATAGAGTAGGTACTTAAAAAAAATGCATGTGAGAAAATGGTTATATGAACTGAGGGCAGCACTAGCCAGCTTCCATATGCAAAAATAGTTCACTCAAGTCCGCAGAGGAGACTTCATTTTCCTACTGATGGTTCTTATTTGCTGTGTTGTCCTTTTCTGATAGCGGAGAAGCAACAGTAATACTAGAAAACCAGATATCATTTAATGATGAGCAACGTGAATTTTGGTTTAGTTTTACACTGAGGCCAACTCTCCACTAAGTTAAAAAGCCTCCTTCTAAACTAAAAATCGGGCACCCATCCCTGTTCTCAGAGAGGTCATTGCTTGGTAGCATTCACTTTGTAAAAATGTGAATAAAAAAATGAAGTTATTTTTGCCTCTCCTATTCATTTTGTTTTAACTGGATGGCAAATACTCAGTGTTTTGTAACAATGGAAATCCTTGTTGTAAAACATAGTGTTTGTCCCCCAAAGCTAAACTATAGACGAGATCTATAGAAATGGAAGAAAACGAGTTCTCCCTACACATGGACGTTCATATATAAGCATATGCAAGTATCATGGCATGTTAACTTTTAATTTTATTTAAATTCACAATTTAATTTTAATTAAGTTCACAGTTTAATTTTAATTAAGTTCACAAACCCACATGTGCACACAGAATCATACATACATGCACATGCATACATGAACACACAATTGCACACACATACATAAGAATATGCATGTCTACACACCATAGTAACTTACTATCCAAACCAACACACTTTGTTTATAATAATACCAAAACACAGACTAGGATACAGACTAGGACTCTCCCAGTCAACCTGGGAGCATAGTCACCTACTTATGTATAGTTTTCCAGTATGACAAGAAGCTCTCCATAAGACTGGTCACTCTGTTTCTGGGGTTTTACACATTTATTCCACCACCATCATGGTGGAGAGAAATTTAGTAAAGACTTCACATCCCTTATTAAAATTAGTCATTTTCTACTGAAGTGTTGAAGCGAATTCTGACGATCTCATCTATTGCATTGGCAACATTATTAACAGATTTGCCTCTTTTGGTTTCCTCTAGAAGCCCTTGTTGTTTGCATTTTTTTTTTATGGAGGTAATTTGATTTTTATTAATCTAAGTCACAGAGAAGTTTGGCAACTGGGTACTCCACAGACGTGCTGTTTCCTGTTCTTCGTTGACTTTTCTCTTGTCATCAGAATGTTGACAGCTGCGTAACTCTTTTTAAAGCGTTCATAACCTGACAGATATTACAGATATTTGTCATTTTACTTCCAGTAAGTGACAACTGAAATTAGCTTTTCACAGTATAGGAGGATAGCGCGGGTGTAGTGAGTCTGGTCAAATTTGTATCACAGTTCTTTAATGTGTAAGTGATTGCAAGTCTTGTTAAGGACCGAGGACTGGAGAGATGTGGGTGGAGGGTCTGGTTCTCGATCCTTGGTTTTTGGATACTCTGGAAATTAAACTGGCAGGATAATGGTCTCTCCTAGGGTGGAAAGTCCCAGTGATAAAAAAAACCCTTGGGATAACATTCTTAAAATCACGCTTCTTATGCTCAGCCCCTGTCATGGTGTCCTTAAACAGAGACTCTTCCTTTTCTGAGTGGAAACTTCTAGAACTGGAAGTTTACTATCACTCTGTTATGCCTCTAGAAAGCACTAAATGTTCGAAACCTATTTCTTACATTGAGTCCGAAGCTTCCACTTGGTCATTGTCACCCATGGGTCCTGATTCTCCTCTCTGGTTGCTGGAAGTTTAAAATGTGGTTTTTAAAAAAGAGATACAAAAATAATGGCTGGTGTTCGTGGATCATATTCATTGTGCGAGGCATTAAGGTAAGCAATTGTTATTCTTATCTTCATTCTAACATCTTTGGCGAAGAGGTGTTTGCTGTTATACCTAATTTGGAGAAACGGAGTCTCAGAAAGTTTGGCGTAACTTGCTGAAGACTCACACAGCCTTCTTGTCCAGTTCTGTGGGAGGCTAAACCAATCCTTTGTGACAGTGCGTAAGTCGCACAACTTCTTTGGGCCCCCTTTTCCCATCTGTATTCTGGGGATGGTCATGCCTGCGTCCTAGGATATTTGTCAGGATTAAACAAGACAGTGACATGTGTAGTATTTTCTGTGCCTTCTGAACACGTGTGGCATTCCATCAACAACAGCATAAACTTCATCAGGGTCACAAACCATCATTCTGTGTGCATTATCTAGGTTGGCCGGTTTGCTTTATTTTTTTCTTTCTATCCTATCACCACTGCCCCTCTTCCCAATAATTGAGAGTTTATCCATTTTTCAAGACCTAGGAGAACCCCTGCTTCCTCTTTGGATTTTATTTAGTTTTTTTTTTTTTTTTTTTTTTGGTACATCGTGATTTCTCCTTCTTTGGAGCTCTGTTGCATGTTCTATTGTTTAGATGTTTTTAGTGGCATATCACAGGAATAAAAAGAAAAACAACTCATCAAACTGTCTTAAAGGCAAAAGGAGTCATTGTTGGTTCTCATGGTGGCACTGGTTTCAGAACCCGAGTCTAATGAGATCTAGCTGTCCTCCATTTCTCAGGGGCTCTGCCTCTACGAAGGCACTGTCCTGTGGTGAGGTGACTGCAGATAGTTAAGAATATGTACATCCTCGTTCAAATCTAGCAGGAGAGTTCAGTTCCCTTAGGGCTCAAACAAAATCCCCCCAATTGCATTTCATTGGCTAAATAGGTCTAAATGGGGTCTGCTGTGAGCTGACTGTTTTTGCCTTTCCTAAATGCATATGTGGAAATTTCAACTCCTAATGGGATATTATTAGGAGATGGGGATTTTGGGAGATCCTTTGGTTGTGAGGGTGGAACCCTCAGGAATGAGATTAGTGCACTGGGTGTCATACCCAGACAATGAATCATGGAACACTACATCAAAAACTAATGATGTACTGTATGGTGACTAAGATAACAACAACAACACTAACAATAATAGAATGAGATTAGTGTTCTTACAAAAGGGACCCCAGAGAGCTCTGCCCCCTGAGGATGTGATGAGAGGTTGGCAGTCTGCAATCCTGAAGAAGGCTCTCACCAGAACCTCAGAACCTGACCATGTGGGTGCCCTGATCTTGGGGGCTTCCGGCCTCCAGAAGTGGGAGAAAGAAAAGTTTGTCATTTAAGCCACCTAACCTAGGGGAATTTGTTACAGCAGATGGCATGGTCTAAGCAAGGGTTCTCTCCTAGACTGTGGCAGGCTGGGGGGATGGGATTCTGCCGAAGGGAGTAAGGCAGTTGCGTTCCATTCTGGGACAGGAGAATGGAGTCCATTGCACCCCCCAAAATTTAGGGAAATCTAGGAGAATGTTAGGAAAAGAAAAGGGGAGATGGGTAAGAGAGTAGTAGCCAACAGTTGTCCAGTGAATCTGACTCACTTATGTTGTGTATTTTACTGGGTATCTAGTCATTTGTAAGTCATAACAGACTGAAAGTCCCTTGAGGACAAGGACTTTACAATACTTTTGTTTTTTTTTTTTTAAAAATCTCTTTTCATCTACAGCAGCGGCTCATCTCATGCCTCCCTATGTATTGTATATGCACAATAAGAATGTTGAGTGATTTTTTTTTCTTTGCTAGATAATAATGTCAGAATGAAACATGCTGTAGAAGAAAATACCCAGTAATTCTATAAACTGCCATTGGGAGGGGGAAGTAGGTAGAGCGTGAAGACAATAATAAAATTAAAGTTTAAAATAAGTGCTCACCACTGAGTACATCCCCCACTTATTTAGGTATAATTTAATTATCTAATTGGATATGCATTGCAATAGTGAGTTAACCTGCTGGTGGGCACAGAGAAAATATTATGTAAGGAGAACATTCTCTGTCTTTTTAGCATGTTAAATGTGTTGTTAATGAAATTGGAAACTTCAGGCCAGTATAGATTTATCATAGGTAGTGCTGCATGAAGGGAAAGTTATATTAACCTTTTGTTGATCTGAACTCATTTTATCTTATGCTCAGGAGCCCAATTAACATTATTGATTTGAATCCTACTCGTCAAGATCAACTTATTTTGTGTTAATTTCCTTCAATACAGAGAGCGAGCTGAAACCGAGCATAGAGGAGTTGAGACAGAATGATTGATTTGACCATGGAAAGCATGTTTTGTACCATAATCTCATTTTAATGCTTCAGTAGTTAAGTTGTGCCAAATGGCTTTTGAAGAGGCGGTTGTTTTCTGGTTGGGATCTGCTTAGACCTTACACTAGTCAGTTATTTCCACAATATTGCTACATAAGAAACCGCCCCACTTGTCTTTTTGTTCACATTGAGCAAGTTGACTGTGGTTTGGCTGATCTAGACTGGGTGGCTCTGGTCTCAGCAGTAGGGGAAGCTGCCTTGATCCCAGGCTATGTGCTTGCTTCAGGTTGGCTCCTTGAGTGTTTGTTCCAGGGCCTGGCCTGACACAGTAGAAGCTTCCGGAAGCATGTTCTTCTCATGGTGGTGCATCAGTGGAATGCAGGGGCCAAGCCAAGTTGCCATGTGGTGTGAGCACACCTAGAGTCTATGCTGACGTTGCATTGCTAAATTGTCGTTGGCCTGGGCAAGTCTCGCGGTCTGGACCAGTATCAGTGGCACAGAGAGGTAAACTGTGCCCATAGTGGGAAAGGAAGGGACTGACAGTTTGCTGGGCAATGATCCAAATTATCATGGACGTCTAGCCTCATAACTCTTACACCAGTTATTCTTCATTGTCATCGTCATGGTATCAAATGGACTGCTTCACCTGAACTGGGAAAACAAGGCTTCTGAATTTCATTTAGGATTCAACTTAGGGAGAGACCACCACTGTCGCTTGTGAAGTTCTAGAGGACATTTTGTTTTCTGTTTGTCCCAAAGGACTTAGCATGTCATAGCCCCATGGTATGCATTGTACAAATGAATGAATGGATAATGCAGGACCGTCTTGTTTCCTTTGTAGAACAGTTAAATAAAGCTGGGAATGCATGACAGAAGTTAAATAGAAGGAAAAGCTGTTAGGACTTAAAGCAACAACCTGAAGATTGTGTGTGTGTGTGTGTGTGTGTGTGTGTTAAACACAAATACATAGATACACATACATATGTAGGTGTGCTCATGTACATACTATATATCACAGAGCATATATGCAAGAACTCAATTTCCCTGATAACCCTGTGCAGAGGGAAAGTAATGGTCAGAGAAGCTAGGTTTTGCAGAGGTCAAACGTCTGAGAAAGAGAGGGGGTAGGCTTTGGATGTCTGTTGTCAGACTCCCAAGTCAGATGTTCCAGATTAGGGCTGCTTCTCGGAAGTGGGTGGTGAATTTTTATTTTCCTCCTCACAAGGACTTTGCTTTTACCTTGAGCCTGGCTGTTTGACTCAGCGCCACATCAATTCCCCTGAGACGGGGCCTGTTAAAAGTGGACACACGGAGCGTAAGAAAAACTGAGCAAATGGTGGGAGATAGAGGACTGCTTTCCCTTTCCATTTGAAATTAATGTTCACTGTATAAAAAACATAAAGCATATCCATCCCCAGGGACTCGCCTGACATTTTAAAACTTTCATCTGCTTTAATTCACGATGTTCGAAGAAGGGATTTACACGTCGCCGAGCTCCGGTGGCTACTTGGCTGCCGTGTACATTTCTTCTCCTGTCTTTGCCGGGCTGAGCTTTCTGCAGGCCCAAAGAAATTATATAGCTTATTTAACTCCCCCTAAAACCAATAATGGGCCTATTCAGATTTTATCTGTAATTTTACTTTGTTGTTGAGCAGTATTAATAATGCTGTTGTAAACCAGGCCAGGGCAGTGCTTGCCACATTTTCTCAGCTTCAGGGCTAGGATGAATAGTGGGTTGCTTGAGGAGCACAAAGGGAAACGTAGAGATGGTCTCAGCGTAAGTTAGACGTGCTTGCCTGGATGGGAGCCGTGTTCATATCACATCTTGCAGATTTGGCAAGGGCTTTAAGAGTCCTGTATTTCAAGCTGGTTTTTATAGAAACTTGCTGCAGAACCGGGCAGGATTAATCATGGCCGAGATATATCACACTTAGTACAGTATTAAATTCCGGCGACGGAACGACGCAAAACCAGTTCATAACCTTATAAGAACATTGCGCGCTACAGTAATCAGAGAGAAATACTGTATATCCAAATTAATGGAGAGTAAAATGTCATGCGCTCTGTTTAGGGCATCAGATGAGGTTTCTAGGCGGTGTTCATTTCTTTTGCCTTTACCTTGTGTGAAAGTTGGCTGAGATGGGCCTTGTGTCTTTCTGGAGTTTATCATCATGGGGGACTTGGGCATGGGGGAGAGGTCTGCTCTGGGCATCTGTGGATGGGCAGACACCTATGAAAAGTCTTCCTTCATTTTTGCAAGATTGATCACATGCACAGTATGTTCCAGACACAGTGCTGAGTGTGAGGATTCCAAGGTGCCTGTGACTCAGTTCCTCCCCTCATGGAGCTGCCTCTGATTGGGTCTGTAGGAAGCATAGAGTTCAGTGCAATTCTGAAATGTGTCCCCCACCCCTTTTAATAGATTTTTATGGGTCTGATTTTTTTTTTTAAAGATTTTTATTTATTTATTTGACAGAGATCACAAGTAAGTGGAGAGGCAGGCAGAGAGAGAGGGGGAAGCAGTCTCCCCGCTGAGCGGAGAGCCCAATGCGGGGCTCGATCCCAGGACCCTGGGATCATGACCTGAGTCAAAGGCAGAGGCTTTAACCCACTGAGCCACCCAGGCGCCCCTATAGGTCTGATTCCTAACTGAGGTAGACCTGCAGAATTTAAACTTAGAAAATTTTCATTTTTAAAAATATTTTATTTGTGACAGAGAGAGAGCTAGCAAGCATGAGCAGGGGGAGGAGCAGAGAGAGAAGCAGGGAGCCTGATAGGGAACTTGGTTCCAGGACCCTGGGATCATGATTTGAGCCAAAGGCAGACACTTAGCCCACTGAGCCACCCAGGCATTCTTGAAAGATCTTTAGAGATTAGTTCTGGTATTATCTGTGCCCAAGGGTGAGAAGTTTTGCCATTCCATTCCAGTTTGGCCAAAAATACTTAGTTACTAATATTATTAATTAGATAGGGGTTCCTGGGTGGCTCAGTCAGTTAAGCAGCTGACTCTGGATTTCAGCTCGGGTCATGATGTCAGGGTCCTGGATTAGAGCCCCACATCAGGCTCCACACTCAGTAGGGAGTCTCCTTGAGGATTCCCTCTCCCTCTTCCTCTGCCCCTCCTGCCCTCCCCACCCCCATACACATGATCTCTCTCTCAAATCTTGAAAATATTAACTAGACAGTTGTGTGAGGGATTATTAATGTCCCCACCCCACTCCCAAAATTACCAGCCAGTGAGATAAATATGAAAATAGATTCACATGAAGGATCTGGAATTTCCTTGAGAATCTTTTAAAATTAGTAGAATCTTCAGGCTGAGTTAGGTCAAAGGATCTCTCTCAGACCTAGAATTCTAGGCATGTGATAGGAGGAGTTATCTTTTACTTCCATCCTCCTCCTCTTTCCAGTAACTGTCATCGAAATGAATTTTACTGCCAGGTCCATTTTGTAGGAGGCCCTGACTTTAACTATAGATTTTACTGTAGGAAGGGACTAATTGTGAGAAAGTTCTTAGCCCAAATTCCTAGGACTGAAAAAATGAGAAAAGCTATGGCTTGGGGTTTGCTGTAGACCTCTGTTTCAACCTAGTGCTTACAAGGTAGCATTAAAATGCAGAAGCTTATCGGGGTACCTGGGTGGCTCAGTTGGTTAACTGACCGCCTTCAGCTCAGGTCACGATCCCGGAGACCTGGGATCCAGTCCCACCTCGGACTCCCAGCTCCATGGGGAGTCTGCTTCTCCCTCTGACATTCTTCCCTCTCATGCTCTCTCTCTCTCTCAAATAAATAAATAAAATCTTAAATAAAGCATGCAGAAGTTTATCGAAGGCTCTATAACAACGCGCTGTCAGTTCTTCTTAAGTCTAGTCCAATTTTGCTTTCAACTCTGTTGAGACATAATAAATTCTTCCTTTAATTAGAGCTAAAACATTTTCCAAAGACTTTAGAACCTGCCATGTTGAGATGCCAAGGGAAGAATGTGACAAAGAGAAATTATCTGGGGGTTAACGTACCCTGTGTCCTGCCATGAAAAGAATTCATGGCATATCAGGGTTGGAACCCAGTGGCCTCTGGCTTCCCAGCTCTGTGCGGATGCCGAAAGCAGCCTGGAGTGTCAGAGGAGATGTTATCTCTGATCCCACCAAAGAGAACACGTTTGTTTCCCACTCTATCTCAAGTTGTTCCTCATTACCGTGCAAATGTGGTTGGGCATCTGTATTTGTTGACATGCCCTTTACTTATTTACATAATAAACTCCCACCAAACGGCAGCAATTATTTCTTTTTCTTTTTTCAGTTTTGAAATTGGATCTTTTTTCCTTCTGCTAGTTAAGTGAGTCACTTAAATTTAATTTTATAGTCTTTTTGAGTTCAGATAATACAGACACTGATTTTGCCAGACATAAAGCTAGTTCAGTCATGCCCTGCTTCTGGGAACGTTACTATACACATAACGATACCAATAAATAGAAAGATGCTTTCAGGCTTTTTAGCTACAGGCTTCAAATGGGCCTCTCTATATTTAGAAGTGTTTTGAGAAAAGACATTTCTTTTCCTTGAGGATTTGAAAGTTTAGAGGGTTCTCCTGGCTTCTGATGGACAGGTTTACTCCCCCATGAGCTTTTCAAATGATGGTAAACATGGACAGTAGCATTTCAAGCCAGAGGTCACTAGACGGCTAGGAGGATTTCCACCCATTTGCTCTGGTACTTGGTGGGGTACATCCTTAGAGAAAGAAAGAGGGCCAAGGGAGCTTTCAGGCCTGCTCCATCCATCTGGCCACGCAGTGTCAACTCATTCATCTGTCTGTCTTCTAGAGTGTCTGTCGAGAGCTTGTTGATTTCCACACACTGGGGAAGCAAGATAAATAAGACTTGGCTTCTGGCTTTGATACAGCAAACAAAGAGATATGAATAATTTCAGTATCATGTGATAAAGGTTATGATTGCGGGATGTACAGTGTACTTACAAGGGGGTATATAGGCTAGAGGGAGTCTGGATAGCTTTGCAGTAGAAGGGCAGTTTGATCTGACCCTGGTATGAGAGCATGGACTATAGAAAACAAAACCAGAAACATGAGCCCCAGCAATCTCTAGAACACATAAAACAACAACAGTCGTTCCCATTTATTGGCTGCTTCCTCTGTGCCAGGTCCTTAATTCTTTACCTGTATCATCTCATCTAATCCTTGTACTGAATACATGAGGTATAGGGCTTAGGGTCATCTGTGTTTTACAGATGAGGACTTTGAGGTGTGGAGAGATGAAGACATTTAAGGTGACATAGGTA
The DNA here is from genome assembly GCF_020171115.1 of Neogale vison. NCBI lineage: Eukaryota > Metazoa > Chordata > Mammalia > Carnivora > Mustelidae > Neogale > Neogale vison. The sequence continues at coordinate 189,193,715 of NC_058092.1, forward strand.
TGAAGGCATCGCGCTGGGATTTGAGCCTAAGAAAGCTGGAAAGCAGGAACGCTGCACAAAAACATATCCTCGGCCAAAGGAATGGTGGGCAGTGAGGTGTGAAAGAGAAGAGCCAAGGGAAGTCCAGCATGACTGAGTGGGCCGGTGTGATTGCACCCTTGGGTGTATGTGAGTGGGTGGGGGAGGTGCATGCTGGGGTTGGGGTGCCTGAGCACTGGAGTATGCCTGGTGTCACCTTCTTGCCCTCTACCCACTCTTCTATTTACCCTTTAGGGCTCAGCTTAAATAGGGCATTTTTTCAGGGAGGCGGTCCCTAAGCCCCCCAGCTAAATAAGATCCCCTTCTTATTTTTGTTTTTCCTTCTTGGTGCTTGTTTATCTATAAAATTACTTAAACAGCATCTCTCTCCCCATCCAGACTGTAAGCTCTGGAGAGAAAGGACTCTATCTGCTCTGTTCACCTCGCATTCTAATGTTCAGTGCCTGGCACACAGCAGGTGCTCAATAAATATTTGTTGGCTGGTTACCTGTTTAGTTCCTAGACCCTTTATTTACTTTCCTCCTTACCGGCTTTTCTGTTGTTGTTAATTTTCATAGTATATCTTCCACATCTTCTGTAAACCAGGTGGCATGTGCCTTAAGCCATCTTCATTTGTAGGTATTCAAATAATAGCAAATATTTTAGCTAAAGGCGTATTTTCCTTCCAGAAGCTTTGACTCAACACAACATGTTTGTAGTATGAAATCACTTCTTATTTCAGATTTCCTTCCAACCCGCACATCAGATCGTAACTCACAGCAAGGCACAGTGAAAATAATAGTCGAGCAGGAGGCTCCGCATAGCTGGAGAGGCAGAGGGTTTGGGGAATTACTTAGATCCTACTTCATCTTCTGTGGATTCTCAAGAGGCGGCCAGCTGATTGTTTTAGGCTGACAGGCTTCCCCTCTGGGTCATCCTCTCTCAGGTCCATCGTGGGGAACAAGGCCGTGCTGTTGAGCCAGCACACCCGTGAATCATAACGTGTCCTATGAAATATTTGTCCCACGGTTTTCAGGGGAACCAGTCTTTGCTGCCACAAGATGTGAGCCCTCTCTTTCTGGTCGGAGTTCTGCACGTTTCTGGGGTGCCTGGTGTTCAGGCTCTGGGGGGTAGCATGTGGGCAGCAGACCCAGCTCCTCTCATTCTGGTGTGCTCCTCAGGCCAGCCAGGAGGGAGGCTTCGCTGGGGACCTGTCTTTCTTTCTTTCTTTCTTTCTTTAAAATATTTTATTTATTTATTTGACAGATAGAGATCACAAGTAGGCAGAGACGCAGGTAGAGAGAGGGAGGAAGCAGGCTCCCTGCTGAGCAGAGATCCCAGGACCCTGGAATCATAACCTGAGCCGAAGGCAGAGGCTTTAACCCACTGAGCCACTCAGGCGCCCCTGGGGTCCTTTCTGAAAGGATTCCCTTCGTTCTCTGCACCCAGGCGACTTTCCCAAGAGGAGGAGTTTCCCAGCTCATTTTCATCACAAGTGACTGAGGCGCTGCTGGCGGGGAGAGGAGGCTTCTGCCCGCAGGTTCCCATACTTGTGGCCGGCCGATTCTGAATGAGAATGTGTGTGATCATAGCGCTGCGGGATCTCCATGTGCAGTCATTGGGTTGGACTGGTTCTGTGGCTTTGAATTTAAAAAATGTTTTTATTTTTTTTGACTGTGACCCTGACGAATATATTTCCCATTACAGTCCGCACATCTGAATGGGAAGCATCAGAAAACAGTCCTTAGCCTTACTAGGGGCCGTGCACTCTGATACGTCACGTTCTGTTCCTAGAGGCTGGGAGCACTCCGGAATGCCATTCCACCTGCAGCTGCTTTTCGAAAACCAGCGGCTGGATCTCCCAGCTTCCATCAGATCTAATGTGGGATCTACTCTCATAGCTTCTTTCATGGGCGAGGAAGAGGCGCTTACATGGGATCCCAGTATCCTAAAACTAGTTAATGGCCAAGTTAGGGCTATCACCCAGGTATCATGATTTTGATGCAGTATCTTTACCTAAATATCTGTTACTCAAAATATCTTTTTTGGTGTGTGTGTGTGTGTCCTTTCTGGTTAACTACCAAGAGGCAAATGGATAGTCTATAGGGTTCAACCCCCTGTACTTTCCTGCCTGGATCTAACCCCACACTTTCTCTCCCTTCTAAGAACCCTGTTGCCTCTAGTCAGATGACAAGCAAGTTTTTTTTTTTTTTTAAAGATTTTGTTTATTTATTTGACAGGCAGAGATCACAAGTAGGCAGAGAGGCAGGCAGAGAGAGAGGAAGGGAAGCAGGCTCCCTGCTGAGCAGGGATCCCAACGCGGGGCTAGATCCCAGGACCCTGAGATCACGACCTGAGGCTTAACCCACTGAGCCACCCAGGCGCCCCTGATGAGCGAGTTTTAAGTCATTGAGTACATTGTACACCCAGAGGCAGCAGGCATTGTTGCTACTGTTCTGGGCCCACAATCTGAGACGCATGTGTTCTTGTCTTCAAACAACTTGCCGTCCCATTGAGGTGATGTGGCAGGGCGTCATTCTATCCGCAGAACCGTCAGTGCATAAACTGGGTGTGAGAAATGTGCTTTGGAAAAGAGGGTCTACTGAGATTTTTTTCCCCTCCCTATAAAAAGGAATGGGTTTCTGTCGCAATGAAGCCAGAAGCTCTGATCCCAAGAGAAGGGAGTGGCGCCGGAGACTCCCGACCTTCGTTTGAACTGTCGGAGGCCCATCATCCTGCTTACTGCTGCCTTGACCTTCCCCCGTCTCCGTGGGCTCCATGGCTTCTCCTTGCTCATCCTTGGGCCCCATCTAGAACTTCTAGAACGGAAATCTATCCCCTTTACGTAGGAGGTGGTGGTGGCCCTTCCAAGTGTGGCTATGGCAACGGTATTGTGCAAGCGCATACTGAAAATATCCAGTTGAAACTGGGGGTACGATGGGACTAGATATTTAAAATCTGACCTATTTCACCAAATCTGGAAAATATGCTTTCTTTTCCTCACCCCCTCCTCACTTGTGAGTCCCCAGGCTTTAGCCGTCTGAGGCTGTTGTGGGAGTTGCCAGTCTGCGGAAATCGCTGGCGGAGGCATGGCGAGGCGTGGTGGAGAGGTGAGAGGGGCAGAGGAGCATCGTCACTCAATGCCCCTGTGCCCCTGCAGTCATTACAACTTCGTCTCCACAATGCTGAGCCCAGCGGGTGACGAATTCAACTGCGATGCATTATTTTGTGGCTTGGGATGGTCCCGCTTTGATTCTGCCACGTGGGCTATCACGGTTACCTGCATATTTGAACGTGGGAGAGTGGGTGCCGCACCGGTGTCGGATCTGCCCTGCTCTGTTGAGGAGCCCTGAGCTATTTCCTCCTTTGAAATGCAATAGGCAGCTGTTCTGGTTTTTGCCCATCACTCCTCCTGTTGGCTGAGTGGCGCGGAGGGACCCCTTTCCGTAATATAGTGCTTTGGCTGGTGTAATTCTGATTTAGAAAAACAGCTTCACTTGGAGGGAAACATTAATTAGATGCAAAGAGGGAGTTATTTCCTCCTGCGGGTGGGGGGAGAGTGGGGAGTGAGGGAGAGAGAGAAAAAAAAAAGTACCACAAATAAATTATCTCCTATTTGTGCAATGTTTTATGCTTGTCAGCTGTCTGTTGCCAGAGAACCACAATGTAGCTAAATACTTGTGACACCTTGCCCAATCAAGGTATAGCAAAAGGATGTTATGGGAGCCTCTTTGTGACAACCTGTGCTAGTTTACATTAGCTTAACCAATCGCTTTTTCCTGTGTGCTTGGAGAAATTTGTTAAATTAATTCAGTTGCAATTAGCAGATTTATGGGAAAGTACCCTGTTATCCTTTAATTGGAGAGCATAAAACTACAAACTGAATCCGCTAGTTCTATTTGTGTAATAGGCAATCTATCTACGACAAGATTTGATCGATGGAGTCGTATGATGCCCTTGCCTTGTTTTATATTGGCTGTCAGCGCTTAACTGGGACTGAAGTATCTGGGTAACAAAAATTGATATAATGACTTAATGCGCCTTATTCTCTTTGAGCTACATCAGTTTAGAGCACTTCTGAGAGAAAAATGTCTGGAAAATATCAGGGAGTCATTTATCAACCTGTTTTCATTAGCATACTGCCTAGCTCTGGCAAGGATTTGAATAAAAAAAAAAGCAGGATGGTACAATTTATTTCAGGCCCCATATTTCTTGGATGAAAGGAGACTTCTAATAAAAGGAAAATACAGAAAGATGCTTTTTCTAGCTGGTTTTTCCTTTAACTAAAACCCTACCCGAAAAGCTTTTTTTGTTTGTTTGCATTTTTGCTGTTACTAGTATTCCGGGGGACATATCCCTGGGAAGGTAATTAGAAAAGTAACGCGGAATGCATGGAGGTTATGATATGCAGAGAAAAAAAAATGTTGAACCAAAAAAAAAAAAAAATTAACTAGAAATACCCAGGTGTGTCATGGGTATGTGTCTGTCTGTCTCCGTTTGTTTGCCTCTGTTGGGCATGTTTGTGTGTTGATAATACAGTTAGAGAGGGAACATGGGAGAGAAGTTATCTGCATAAGCGGGTGTTTTGTAGCATTAAAGGATTTCAGAAAGTTACGATACAGCGTTTTTAGCTCTGTGGAGCTGGAGCCGAGGGGAAACAGAAACAGATCAAAATGTTTGTATAGTGGGCAAAATGCATGTGGTATATGGAGTCATTTGTCCTACCCACCGTAGGATGGGAACCACAAGAGGTAATAATAACTGAAAGGCAGTTGTGCGGGAGTGAGTCCTTTTTTGCATGAAATTTTTATGCATCAGTCAGCCTGCATACAGTGTGCCTAATGTATAAAATAAATTGGTGCATAAATCAGATTAAGAGCTGCATGTTGCCAACTTTCGCATTTGCACACAGGAACTCAACACGGATATGGAGGAATTCCCATTTTTTAAAAATCTCTAATAGGGTACAGGGAATCTCTCAAGGAGACACTGCACACAGGGACATTTTATTCACTTAATCTCCCCACTTCTCACCCCAGATAACAGCAGCAGCCGTGTCGCCCAGAGTAAGAGTGGCAGCGCGGGAGTTTCGTGGGTGCCAGCTGTGCTGTGTGGGGTAGTGACACAGTATTTTAAGATAATATTGCAGCCCTGTCTATAGCTCCTAATTATGGCGAGGAATTGGTGTGCCAATCGATAGTGATTTATGGTGGGGATAAGCGAGTGCGCACTGCTCACATTGATCTGCATGTAAATTCCTTGACATAATAAGAAGTTATTACCAATGACAGTCACTGTCTGACTGCTAATTCATCGGCACATCCTCCTGTCGGCGAGAAACGCAGCATCTGCATACCGGGTGGGAGTTGGCCCACCCTTTGTAAGTCAGGCCTGTGTGTCTGGTCCTCGAGGGCTGGCCATTGAGTCAATGAGAGTCGAGGTCACACTGTCCGTCTCTCTGTCCAGCAGCAGCTCTGTGACTAATCAAGATGGGAGGTGTGTCTTGCTTGTTTTAAAGCCAGAAAGAACTATAGGAGTTTGACTCTGGGTTTAAAAAAAAAAAAAAAAATTGCAGTTTTCTTAGGTATTCTATCTATGGATGTTCTTCCCACTATTTTCCCAAAAGCCTCAGATAGCAAATGATCAATTGATTAAAATACAATTGCTTTTATTTTATCCTGTTTTTCTCTTCCTGTGCCTTTTGAAAGTTCGATTTTTTTAGCCATCTAGCTTTTTTGCTGCTTAAATCTCATATGCATTGTATATGCTTCTACATTTCTGATGCCCTAGACCTTTTTTTTTAAAAAATTTCATCTTTATGCTTGCATGCCTTTGTTCTTTCTTTCCCCCTTTCTCTTCCAACAGGGCCTCATAAAGTCATCCTTTATAGCTGTACCCCTCTCTTCAGTAGTTGTTAATTGACCTGAAGTCTTTTGTAATTTACATTCAGAGCTCCATGGAAGGTGGCTCCTTTTCACTTGCTTTCTGTCGGCTAAATCTTTCTGCTCTAGCTTGCAAGAGCACATTACCTACAACAAGCCATTTTTTGCTTTTTTACAACAAGCCATTTTTAAAAAAGATACTGTGTCTTATTCCTTCGTAGCCTGATTTTTTTTTTCCTTAAGAAAGGAAGTTTTTCCTGATACTGAATGCAGCTGAAGTATCATTGCTGTGTTCTCACCTTATTTATTCTTACTGGAGATGGTCATTGTTCTTTTGAGGAGATCCCTTGAGAAGCTGGAGTAATGGCATATACCTTAGAAAGTGAGTCATTAGCTTCATGTATATGGTACCTGGCTTTACCTTGAGAAATACAAACAGTTTTAAAAACATATTTTATTATAGGCCATAGTTACAAGGAATAATAGGGGAGTAATAGTAATTTTAATTGCAGACTGCTTCTTGTATCCATTAGGGCTGGTTACCTTAGGCTGCCGTAACAACTCCAGAATCTCAAAGGTGTCGGATGATAAGGATGTATTTCTTTTATTCTTTTCTTTCTTTCTTTCTTTTTTTTTTTTTTTAAAGATTTTATTTATTTATTTGACAGACAGAAATCACAAGTAGGCAGAAAGGCAGGCAGAGAGTGGGGAGAAAGCAGGCTCCCTGCTGAGCAGAGAGCCCGATGAGGGGCTCGATCCCAGGACTCTGGGACCATGACCTGAGCCGAAGGTAGAGGTTTAACCCACTGAGCCACCCAGGCGCCCCAAGGATGTATTTCTTGCTATGCTTCATGTACATGGTAGGTTGGTAGAAGGGCTCTGATCATTTTAGTCACACAGGGATTGAAGATGGCAGAGGACTTGGTACATTGAGCACTGCTGGACACTGGGCCAAAGGGAAAGAGTTCTGAAGGATTTTGCATTGGCAACTAAATGTATCACAGCTCCGTGGCAGAACTAATCACAAAGTTGGGATCCAAAGAGGGTAGATGAGTCATACTTGGTAAACAGCTCAAACAAGATTGATTTGTTATGCCCAACAGGTAGTTATTAAATTAAAAAACTTCTTTGAACCCAAGAAACGTGTTATTGGCCTTAACAGTACACAGATTGGTAATGACCAAAGAGGTCTGGAATACTTGAGTGGAAAGTCTTTAAAAAAATGAGCTGGTTCAGCTCTCTCACTTTTACAGGGGAGGACATAGAGGTCCAGAGAGGGAAAATAATTTTCCCAAGGGTACAGCATTGGAGAGGAGCAAAACAGAGATGCAAAGTCAGGTTTCTTGACCTGAATTCAATGCAATCTCTTTTCTCTGTCTCTCTAACCTGCAATCTTGGGAGCCTCGAGATTCTTCTACATCTTGCTGCTAAACCTGAATGTGTTGGCATGCAAGTCTTGCCTTCACCTTGTTGTTACTTTGACAGCTTTCTTTTCGTCCAAATGTTCTGGGTCTGCTTAACTTCCTGGCCTCCCCTTTCCAGACTCTTTGGTCCTTATCCTGTCATTTTCATGTGGATGATATTTGGTTATGAAACTAGAGGCTCACTTGATTTTTTTGTTTCAAGTACTAGAATTTGAATGCTTTTATCAAATTCCAGAAATAGGACCCAGGGTATATAAGGTAGTGTTGAGACAGTTGATGGGGTCTTAGGTCTTTTTGGGAGGAGGTCAGACCAAGAGGAACTTCACAGGATGAAATGTGTATTGATTTATGTATCTCCTCTGTACTTTGGGAAAATGAGGGAATTTGTAATTTGGTGTGGACAGTGACCTGTTTTCTTTACTTGTGATGGTCAGCAGAGTCAGAAGACAACTTTTTGGTTGGCATTTCTACCAGTTTATTTTTATTTATTTGTTTTAACTAGTTCAAATTTCTGGTTTGGACATTGAGGCTAGGTAGGTAAACTCAAGGTTTTGAGATGGGAACAGAAAACCTTATAATACTAGCCACTGTTAACACATAACAGGTTATACTTTTCAAATGATTTTCACTATAGACCCAGGTTGGGTTGGACCTTTCAACCTGTGGAATAGTAGTTGCCTTTATTATGCCCAAATTATAAACACAAACAGTATCAGCAGGGCATGTGTTATAACCCAAAGCCCGAGATTTTGGCCTTGGATTCTTAAATATTTTTTTAAAAGACTTATTTTAGAAAGAGAGGGAGTGGGGGTATAGGAGGGGGAGAAGGAAAGAGAGTGTCAAGCAGACTCCTTGCAGAGCACTGAGCCAGCCACTCGGCTTGATCTCACGACCCTGGGATCAGGACCTGAACAAAAATCGAGAGTCACATGCTTAACTGATTCCACCACCCAGGTACCCCAGCCTTGGATTCTTAAGTGGCAGATATCTGTGGGAGATGAGGCAGAGGGTGGTGTGCCTATGTGGCATCAGAAAGATACATTCTTGCCTGTGGCGGAAACTTATCAGCTTGATGACAGATAAGTCATCCTCATATTTCATTCACAATTAATAAAAGCTCAAGAAGAGGGGAGCCTGGGTGGCTCAGTAGGTTAAAGCCTCTGCCTTCGGCTCAGGTCATGATCTCAGGGTCCTGGGATCGAGCTCTGCATCGGGCTCTCTGCTCAGCAGGGAGCTTCCTCCTCTCTCTCTGCCTGCCTCTCTGCCTACTCATGAGCTCCATCTGTCAAATAAATAAATAAATAAAATCTTAAAAAAAATTAAAACAACCTTATGAAATAGGTATTATCACATGGCTAACATCTGAGGGCTTACTTTTGCTTACTATGTGTTTGTTGTCTTATGTACTTCATATTAATTAATTAATTTCTTCCTTACCATCACCCTCTGGAACAGATACTTTTATTTTCCCCATTTTGAAAAAGAGAAAACTGGGCACCTGGGTGGCTCAGTCGGTTGGGCAGCTGCCTTTGGCTCAAGTCATAATCTCAGGGTCCTGGGATGCAGTCCCACACTGGGCTCCCCACTTGGTGGGGAGTCTGCTCCTTCTCCCTCTACCTGCTGCTCCCCATGTTTATAAGCTCTCTCTCTCTCTCTCTGTCAAATAAATAAGTAAAATATGTAAAAAAAGAAAAAGAGAAAACTTAAGTGTAGAGTCTAATATACCTAAAGTCACACAGCTGGGGTATGATGGAGCAAATTCAAATACAGGCAGAACTGGTGAACCCCCCCTGGTTAGTTTGAACCACCCTACTGAGCTGCCTTCTTCCCCTTCCATGCTCCATTCTTGAAGGGAGGAATTATAGAGCAATGGAATATGAGCCAGACGCAGAATCAGAACCTTGGATCAAAACCCGGCTCTGATTCCTCCTGTCTGTGCTGTTTTAAGCGACTCCCTCAGCCTTTCTCAGCTTCTTTTCCCAATCAGTCTAATAAGAACGCTAACCCATAACTCCGGGAACAGTTTTTAGAGAAAGGAACTTAAGCCCGCAGAATATACTGTAAGAACCACTGGCATGCTAGAAGAGTGTTAGAACTTTTTCCCTGATTTTTATAATCTAAAAATAAGAAAGCAATAAGCTGGGCCAATATTTAGTGTTTGGACTGAGCTGGAGCCCTCATGTGGTGCAGGTGTCTCCCACAAGAGTGCCTGCCACACACCATGGGGGGCTATTACTGAGGTCATCTGGGAATTCTCTTTGAGGAGTATTTCATACTAATGTCTTCCCTTCTTTTTTTGTCTTCAGCATTTTGCAAATTTGACTCTGGTTTCAGGATATCAGTAATGTGATTAATTTTATTTAAAAAATCCTCAAATAACAGAACCCTTACATTATACTTGCTTAATTATAAGTTGGGGATGGAGTACAAAAACTTTGGTTCCAACAGAGATTCCTTGACCATGTCAGGAAGAACTTGAAAGGGTTTTTTTAAATTATAAATATGAGTTCTCCATTTTTTCTTAGGAAATTCAAGCTTTTTAAATTTTTTCTTCCCTAATGTCTGGCAGAAATATAAATTCTAATAGATATGTTTGGCAAAAAATGCAGTTGAGAAATGCTTAATGAAAGAAACTAATGCTATGGAGAGGACATTTGAATACAGATTTTTGGAAAGATTTCCATCATCCTATGAGCTCTTTCCTGCCAACTGTGGCTGGTATGTTATCTGTAAAAATGCTCATCTCTGCACATTAAAAAAAAAAATGGAAAATGAATTTTCTAACTATTTAAGATGTCTTCCCAAGAAGAATTTCAGTGGGTTTTGAATTAACTGGTGAAAGATAAAATTGCCACACATTTTGGGTAATTGACATCAAGGAATGTGGAAATTTACCCACTGAATTCAAACAACAATCTGAGCATGCCTGGTTAATGAGATTGAGGAAGAGTTTTGATTCAATGAACTCAACCTGTGATCAGTTTCTTCCATATGTACTGTGGTACTGAATAATGGTCCCCCCAAAGTATCCTATCTTAATCCCTGGAACCTGTGAATATTAACCTTCCATGGGAAAAGGGTCTTTGCAAATGTGATTAAAATAAGAATTTTGAAATGAGGGGATTATCCTGGATTATCTTGGGGAGCCCTGAATATAAGCACAGTGTCTTTGTAAGAGAGGCAGAGGAAGACCTGACCACCATGGAGGAGGGAAAAGCAATGGTGCCCAGAGAAGGAGAGATTGGAGTGGTATGGTCACAAGCTAAGGAGGGCCGCCGCACTTCCAAGACTTGAAGAGGTAAGGTACAGATTCCCTCCTAGAGCCTTTGGGAGGAGTGTAGCCCCATGAACACCTTGATTTTGGTCCAGTGGTACTTGTGGGTACCAGAACTCTAAGAGGATAAGTTTCTGCATTTTTCTTAATGCCCCCAGGTTTGTGATAATTTGTTATAGTAGCCACAAGAAACCAATATATGTATACTTAAGTACCTTTTAAAATTTATGATTCATTTATTAAAATTGTGTTAGACTGAAATTAGAACTAAACTTTTAAGTGGGCTTTTTACAAAGTGTTAAGCCCATATTTAAAAAAATAATGAGGCATAAATATGTAACGTCTCTGTAATGAAAATATTAATATATATAGTTGCCTGTTTTTCCGTAAGCTCAAAGAGAATTTGACCCTACTGATGAGTAAAATTGCATTTAAAATCTTGATATTTTCTTTGCTACCCTTAAAGTACCTATTTAATATAGGTTTAGGTAATTTATAAGTAAATCAACTTATGTTAGGGTACATGATAAAACAAATTTGTGGGGCACTTGCCTTAAGGGATTACTGTCTTGATTAAACCAGACAAATGTGAGAAATCTTGGAACATGATAGGCATCCGAAAACTATTTAGTGAATGGATGGATGGACGGATAATGAAAAGATGGAGGATCCCTAAGCGATAGGCCTAGAAAAGCATCACTGATAGTAGGGCTTAACTGTGGGCCAGGTGCGCTTGATTCCAAAACGGGTGATTTTCCTCCTTTGCCATCTTGTGAAGAAGTATGCTTGTTAGAGCTTCTGTTTCACCGTTTCATGAAGGATACAAGTGAGACTTAGTGGTGAACATGTAGGGTTGACTCATGCAGCATTGGGATGGGGTGATGAAGAGTGGGAAGTACAATGCCACGGATTTCCTGAGAAGGCAGGAGATTCCTTCTCTGGATGTAACTGTGTTGACTGTAGTGGGGGTGATGGTGGTGGATGGTAGTAAGGGGATTTGGAGGTAGTTACGGTGGGGTGGGCTGTGGGACTGTGTTCAGTCTTTGTGCAGTTCACCCAGCAAGGCAGGTAGCTTTAGGTTTTTGCCTAAATGTGAGAGACTTTGAGGATCTGTCAACAATAGAACAATAGAAGATTCATGAACACCAACTTTTCTTCCCCATAAGGAGTGTTGGAAGAGAAGTAAAATTCATACACTGATATTTAGACAACCAAAATGTCAGCACCCACGATGGTGGGGAACAAGAAGATGTTTGGATAAATTAAGTTTTGACAACCTTCAGATCTAGTTTTGGTCAATATCTTTGCTCTTGTTTTTGACCAAAGACACAAAAGCAGCTTTCACTCCAAGTGTTAGCAAGATACTACCTAGATTGGAAAGTGATCTGTCTCCCAGCTCATGTTTTGATAGAGCTAACAATGACAGGAAAAATATCCAGTGATCTGGGGTTTGGGGGATGCTGAAGGTGCATAATAAGAACTTCAGAGCTATTATAATCCTTGGCCCAGCCCCACTGAACCTGTGGAAAGGGGCAAAGTCTCTACTAGCTGACTTATGAGCCTAGTCTTGGCAACACAAGAACAAAGGCCAGTTCTTGGAGATGTACTTCTTGTGCACTGGTGCTGATGGAGTAATAGAGTAGTTTTTTTGCTCCTCGGGTCACTGACATTGATTGCCATTGTCATCATTCCCATGGCCTCAATAGCCTTCTGGAGGGGAATTCCAACAGTAACCTGTGCTCTCCTCTGTTCTGGTTTCCATGCTGTCCTTGGTCATGGCACTCCCAGGTTGCATACCTTCCAGTCATTTCCCTTAGGTTTAGAACTCTTACTGTTGGAAAGATTTTTCTCCTCCCTTCTACCCCTCAGCCAAATCGTACGTCACAGGCAACTCTCTTCATTCTCTGCAGAAGATTCTGTCTTGTCTTGGGGACCTTGAATCTGGCCTTCCCACTGCCTTCACCTGCCCTCTCCACTTGCATCTAGCAGACACCTTTGCATCCTTCAAGTCCCTGGTCAAATAAGGAAGGCCCTCCTTGAACCATGTTGACTAGTTTGACTTTCCTTGCTTTGTGCAGCCCTAGCATCCTGAAAGTCCACTTTTGGGATATTTATTTAACTTATATTTGTGTATTCAGAGTCTGTGGGCTCTGTAAGACCATAGTCTCGGAGACGTCACTGCACAGTGCCAGGCACATGATAGGTGCTCCGTCCATTTGCCGGATGAATGAATGAAATTTTTTAAGACAGAAGGTACTGTGTTTTATACCCTCACAACCAGCATTGTACCTGGCACCTAAGGAATACTGGTTGAATGGAACTCAACGGAGAGGCAGGGGGACAGGTTTGCTTTAGGGGCTGTGAACTGGTTTTAGGGTTGTCAGAACTCATCCCCTTCACTCCATCCCAATGAGGCCCAGGTCTGAGTACCTGTAGAAGTCAAGTAGGGAAGGGTAATGGTGGTAGTTGGGGGCTAATCATACATCAGTTGGCCTTTTGAAAAGAAAAAGACAAATATTCAGATTCATTAATAACAACTATTTCTAGAAATAATGAACTGAGGGTCTTTTGAAATGTGAAAGAGAAACCAAACAGGAGAAGAGGCTGTTCTCATGGCAACCTTTGCATTCTGTTTGCAACGTTAGCCTTCTTGAAAGATTCCCATATGAGTTGTGGTTATATTGTTCATGTAGACATCTCGTTTTTGACCCGGGAGTGAGAAGAATAATTTTTAGGCGATGAAAATAAATACTCACCTGACTAGTAAGTACAGAAATGGGTCTCAGGGCTTCGGATATCAGCTCCACCATCTGAAATGTAAATATCTCCTGAAATTCCCATTTAAGAGCAGATTTCACCTGCAAGTAGACTGTTATATCTTCCTGAAAAATATATACACCCTAGTGAGGGAATAAACACATCATTACACTTTCATGACAGATAAGCTCAGCTCTGTTCGGGTGTAAACTCATTTTTCTTGGGTTGACCTTTAAATAGTATTGTGCTATTGTATGGGATTTAAATCAATAATTTTGTCAAAGCAAAAATACACTGTAGGTGTTTTATTTTTTTCTCTTTATCATTTAAACAGTTCTGTAAACTCTCAAGGAGTAATGGATTTCAGCATGTTGTCCCCAGGAAGGGAACAGGGGAGGGAGGGTGCAGGAAGCCACATGTAAAAACTCACTTAGTGGCAACGAGGCAATAGCCTGGGATGGCATCAGATCTAGACTGTTCCGTTCTTTTCTTTCAGGCAGCTGAGTTGGAGGTGGCGGTGTGGGCTGTAATTAGTGGTGTAATACCTTTTCTGCATTCCTGTTATAAAGCAACAAAGTGTCCCAGGTGTGAGGAGGTTAAAATGAGAAGTACCCAGTAGTTATGAAGCAGCAATAATGAGTTTCCTTCTACTTACCATGGATTTGTGTGATATACAGCTTGCAATTAAGCATGGCTTGGTGATTCAGTGATTAATGTATATACAGCTCCTAAAGGAGGGAAGCCGCCCTCCCGTCACATCCTTCATGATGTTTACAGCTGGGTACCTATTAACAGGAAGATGGAAAGGGCCATTTACAATTCAGTAACCTTTATGACAGTGAACTCTTTAATCAGCATTTTATTTCCTTTGTAACACTTTAGTCATCTACAAATGTCAGAATAAAATAGGGCCATGAAATATTTAGGATCGGCATGTGGAAATTGACTTCCCTTGATTTAAGCTGCTGTGTCTTTTCATTTTGTTGTTTTGGGAGCTTTTACTTTTATTGAAAGACAATTTATAACTAAATGCTCCCAACAGTGACTGGCATTAGGGTAGGAGGAATTTCAGAGAGCCAAGTTCTGGTTCTATAAAATGTGTTGATGCTTGCTATATTGGGTAATAAGTTATTCAAATAAAAACATTAGCGAAGGGTTTGCATTTCAGAGCAGTATTTAGTAGAGGTACAGCCGACTCTGCAGAGTTTATGACAAAATACCCCGACATATTTTAGAAAGGTAATTAAGTATGAAGTACATCCATAATAATTTAAGTCAGTTATAGTGTGTACCTGAAATATGCATTATTGTCTCGCATTATTTTCTTAGTGGGATTCTGGGACTTTTTCAATTCAACAATAACCACCTTTCAGCTTTTGTGTATTGTTGCAAATGTATGTAATACGTATTAGCAGAATTGCCATGTTTATATTTAAAAAAGAATCTTTAGACAGTGATATTGTATTAAATGATTGCATTATTGTTTATTTGTGTCTTTTGTTAAGTTAACTCATTTTAAGCCAGTGAACCCAGACATATCTCAGTAACACGTCTTAAAAATGCATCTTGGACCACGGCATGCTTTAAGAATTTGACCTTGTGTGGTACCACCCTCCTCTATCCCACCAGAGGTTTGCGGTCACTTTTTGTTGACTGTGGGATGCACCTCAATTTAGGGAGACCGTTCTTTTTCAGGGGTAGTGAGAGAGTCTTGGTCTCATGTGGGCCATCTGGGACTGCCTTTCACACTTACTTACAAGATACTGCGGGCGGGGATGTTACCTCTTCTGCTATATGGAAACCAGTAATTGGAAGCAGCACACATGGTGTGTTGGAAAGACCAGCAGCTCGAGTGTCAGTTGCAACCCTGACGGGAACTTCCTGTCACGGACAGGTTCCCTATCTCTCTGGGTTAAAGATAAGGGACTGTAAACGGAATTTATTGACTGGACTAGGTGTGCCTTCAAAGGAACGGTGAGGAAGAGAGGAAGGAGAATACATGGAGAATAAATTAGGACCTGAAATTCAACTCCCTCAAGTAAAGCGGTTCTGTGTTAGACTGCATAGATGAATATCCTGAGGACAGTGTCCTTACCTGGATGGCAGAAGGGGAGCGGCGGTGGGCTGGGGCAGGTCTGATCATCTCACGAATTTGTTGCAGCTGAGTTAAGGTGTCTACTGAAGGACTTACCGCAGAAGAAGACCCCAGCATGGCTTTCTCTTTTCCATGTTTTCATGAAAGGACAGCATCCCTAGCTGTCTTTTGGTAACAAAACCCCACTCTCCAAAGTATCAGCCAGTTGTTTGAGTTGGGATGTTTATGGAGAGTTAAGGTAGTAATCTCCAACTTGAGAGTTTCCCCCACTTAGTTCACAGAATAAGAAAGGAGGGAAATCCAAGGATAGAAATTGTATGCTGGCCAAGGAAAGGGGGGGTCAGGGCTTGAGATAGTTAGAAGACAACTTTTTCTTTGTGTGTGTTCTCATCTCTCCTCCTTGTCTTGTTTTCAGCTCACTTTAGAGATTGTTTTTTTGAACATTAAATGGGCGAGAAGCAAGATCTTATAAGGGGCAGCAGGAGGAGACTCTGAAGACTGAGGTTTATTCATTGAACAGGAGTTTATGAGTGGCTGAGTTACTGCAGCAGTGAGTCTGGCTTTGTGCGTGAGTGATAGGAAGACTGGCTGGATGGGTAGGTTGTACCCTGTGGGAGGTCAGTCTAGGAGGGCAACATTTCAAAAAGACTTTTGTTCCATCTTTTGCCCACCAGTTCACAAGAGGTGCCCACAGTGGTGTCTTGGATGACAGGAAGCAGTGGGAACCTACAAAATTTTGGTGACTGTAGGTTTTGCTCCCAGATTTCCAATTTTAATTCACTGAACTTTGACTTTTTGAAATTGGTTTTTTTTTTAAATTCAAAAAGTATTGTGAAACATGATCCTAGAAAGTTTGAAAAAAATGAAAGAATAAAAAAACCCTCTAATTCTGCCAAATTGACACAACTATTATTATGTGTGTATATTCTTTTTCCAGAGGCATAATCCTGCATAGTTAACATGAGAGCCAAGTGTCAATTTTATGTTCAGCCTTTTTCATGTCACATTAAATAATATGCGTTTTGCCATGTTGCTTCGTGGTCTTCATGATCTTCATTTTTTTTTTTTTAAGATTTTATTTATTTATTTGTCAGAGAGAGAGGGAGAGAGAGCAAGCACAGGCAGAGGCAGAGGGAGAAGCAGGCTCCCTGCCGAGCAAGGAGCCCGATGTGGGACTCGATCCCAGGACACTGGGATCATGACCTGAGCCGAAGGCAGCTGCTTAACCAACTGAGCCACCCAGGCGTCCCCATGATCTTCATTTTTGAGGTCTATATATTATGTCATCAAATAAGCATTCCATAATTAAAAAAAATAATTTTAAACATATTTTTACATCTTACTATGGACTGATTAGTTTGCTCCCATGTTTTTTTCCCCCATAACAGCGTCATATATGTCTTTGTGCATATGAATTATCCATATTTTAATTTATTTTCTTAGGAATAGAGTCCCAGGTATAGAATTATTGAATTGAGGTGATTGCATTTTATTATATCACTTACCTACTTATAGCCCCAAACCTCTTAAAAGCCTTAGATAAATTTCTTCCAAGTTCTGGGCTAGGTATATGCTTTAGACTCCAATGATTTTTATAAGAAGCTTGTGTTTCTGTAGGGAATTTTGGATATTTTGAAGGTTCATGAGGATCTAAAGCCATGGAGATGATACCTTCCATTTAAAATTCTGCTTTAGCAGACGACAGCAAATCAGGAAAAAATCAAGCTGAAATAAGGCATCTGTTGGGCAGCCAGAATCTGTTATGAACTATCAATCATGTTGATCTCACTGAATCTCGAAACAATCCTGTAGGTTGGGAATTTGTAGCCCTAGCTATTTCTTTCCGGATGAGGAAAGGGAAACTCATCAAGGTTAGATGATCCCCCTGAGGTCTTCCAGTTTGTGTGGAGTCAGAATTTGAACTCAGATTCACCTGAGCCAAGCCGGTGCCTTCTCCAGTCGGCCATGCTGCCTTTGTCGGGAAGAAGGGTGGGCAGGTGAAGCACTAGGGGCATCCCCGCCCTACTCTAAGATGAGCGGAAAATGGTGGTCATTCTCCCTTGGTGACATCAGAAACTTACTTTCGCCCCTAGGACTTAGGTCTTTGTAATGTTTCCTGTGCCCTTTGGCAGAGCCATCTTTATGTGCGTCTTTCAAATGACAAAACATAATTTTTTTTTTAAAAGATTTTATTTATTTATTTATTTGACAGATCACAAGTAGGCAGAGAGGCAGGCAGGAAGAGAGAGGAGGAAGCAGGCTCTCTGTGGAGCAGAGAGCCCGATGCGGGGCTCGATTCCAGGACCCTGGGATCATGACCTGAGCTGAAGGCAGAGAGTTTAACCCACTGAGCCACCCAGGCACCCCCATAATTTTGTTTTAATGCCCAGAGGTGGTGGGGATTCACAGTATACCAGGGGAATAGCAGTGGGTGGCATATTCAGGAACTATTAAGATGGGGCGTGTGTGTGTGTGTGTGTGTGTGTTAGGGGGACTGCCGGGGGTGCTGGAGCCCAAACCCTCTTGGCCCTCTCCGATTCTGTCTGTGTGCTTTCCTGAAAGCAGCGAGGGGATGGGCATGTGTCAGAGAGGAAGGAGAGGTGGCCTTGCATGGAAACCAGATTGGGAGCTGTCGACGTAGAGTCTGCCCACACAGACGGATGGTCTGGAAGAAACCTTCCACCTAAGCACTCAGGAACAACAGGGAATAAGTATGCTGAAAGCTAAGAGATGAGTTCAAGGTCATCATGCCCATGGATGCTGGGCAAATTTGGAGGCAGGGCTCTGTCATCCCTGTGCTGACAAGCCAGTGAGGGATGCACATGAGACAAGGTGACTAAGTGGCCAAGCTGGGAAACAGGAAATGGTTCTGTGCTTCAGTCTTCCACTTGCCTTGGCCCTGGTCAGCACCGTCGCCTCTCCTTGGAGGCTGCGAGGGGGCTGGAGTTACTATGCGGGGAGGATGGTTTTTCACTACTTGGTTGGGTTTTAAATAAGGTGGGAAGGCAGTTGGGGTGTTGAGGGGCTGGGAGGCGGGTGACCACTGGTGTGTGGCTCCTGGTGCCTCTCCGACCCTGTCTCTTTGACTGCCCGGTACTGCATCTCACCTGAAGCCTGGCATTTCTCCGTGGTAGGGCTGGGGACCAGGCATCGGTGTCATGCGTTCTTTTTTTGTTTGTTTGTTTGTTTGTTTTTTGTTTCTTACCCCCCCGATGATGAGGACATGTTAACCCGCATTCATTCCGCTGCTTTGCCCCCTCTCGGTCAGGATTATTTAAATGTTTATCCTTCCTTCCTTCTTGACCTTTCTCGTTCAGTCCTAGTTCCCGGGTCCCGCTTGTTTTGTGTTTCATGAGCTTAGCAAACCGTGGCCTCCAATTCCCTAGTTCTAGTGTTTTCACTTAAGATGAGGAGTGATGAGCCAAAGGTTTCAGGCTCAATCCTTGAGCAAAGGGCCGCTCTGACAGGGATTATTATTTATTTGTCATCTTGGATGTAATAAGCTGTAGGTACAGCTTCGAGAGCCCTTGATTTATTGTGCTGTCTACTGCCACTAGCGGGGCGTCTGCCGCGCCGGGCAGGATGAATACCACACTGTCAGCTCTGTCGATCCGTCTCCACCACTGCTCTCTCTCTCATAACACATTCCCATTTCATGCCAGAATACATAAACAATCTTTCATTATTTTGATGCCTTTTTCATATTTGTTCTTTACAGAACATAAAGTTTGAATTTATGGGTTTCCTTTACATTATTTCAACACACTCCACCATTTTCCGGGTTTGTGGTTTAACTCTCAGAAATTGGCTGCCAGGTGATTTAGTTATTTTGGCTTTCTCGTTTTATAGTTATTTAATATCGCAATGCCAGATACTGAGAAAATGGAGTGCACGGAGGGTGAGGGATTTGCAGCGTCGGCGCTTGTCATCAAGGCAGCGTGATCGCAGGGAGGAGGCGCGAGGGTTAACGACGAGGCGCGGGGGATGGGAGATCATTTGCTTATTTATTTATTTTTACATCCCGTCTTAAAAATGGACCTTGTGGCCAGCTCAGGTTCCTCCATGGAGCTTGAAAGAAGAAAGGGAACATCCCACAACTGCTGGGAATTAGGAAGGTTTTCTAAATTGGGGGTTAAAACGCCCCACTTATTATAATTATTATTTTTTTCCTCAGCTCTTCAACATAGCAGCTTCAGTTCTCTTGATGGTTACCTGTTCTCTCTTCTCTTCCTCTTGCATTCATCCCTGCCTTCCCTCCGTTTTTGCTTCTGTGTTTTAGAGAGTTGGTCGTATTGCCTAATTTTAAATAATTTCCCTATTCTTAGGTTTTAGTTCCCCTAACTGGGAAAAGAGCTTGTATTTAAAGGCATTTGTTTATAGACTAGGAGGTTGCTGCCTCTTTTTCCTCAGTAGAAGGCTAGGCTTGGGAAATGGAGGGTGTATTTGTTAATTCACTCACTTACTTGCACTGGCCTATTTGTACGGATCTCTCCCCCCAACCCCGGGCTCCCCATCATCCCCTGCCAGCCTCATTTTAATCTTCTCAAATTTCATTATCTTAATTTTCACCAAACATAACCATTAAATATATATTCTCTTACTTGGGCACTTTCATCTTTTTGAATTAAAAAAAAAAAAAAGTTTCCACCAGTTATTTTCCTTGAAATTTAAATTTTCAGAGAGCTAGTGGAAGAAATTCATAGAGTACATTGCACTGACAATGCCCAGACTGGCGACAAGGACTTTATGTATGTGCGTGAGAGTACTGTTTGTGTGTGTGTGTGTGTGTGTTTGTGTCTGTCTGTGTCTTGTCTGCTTACAGGGTACCGGTCAGTGCATGGAGGAGCCTGGTGAATTTCACTCCTCTTGGTAGTTCCTGGCAAATACAAGCCATCGACAGGTGAGATTGTACTTCAATCAAGGTCAATTAATTGTGTGGAAGTCATGGCATTTGGGAAGTTTAAGTCCTTTTCAGGGACAGTGCAAATTCGGATTCTGTGCCTGAAGTTCCGGCTCCTTTCGGGGAAGGTCTCATGCTTACGTGCTTTTCTGCGGGTGTATGTACCTGCCCTTCCATTGAGCCCTATGAGAGGAAGGGGCCCAAGGTGAGAGACACTCTGCTGCTGGAAAGTTCTTTTGAAGCCTGTCTCCTCCCTGAAAGACATTAATGAATGTGGATTTGAATGCCATCAATGCAAGATAATTTTGTCACTCCTCGCTTCCCTTGGCCGCCTTCATTAGAGAAGTAGGGAATTTGCTTAGCCACATCACATTGTATGGGCCTGTTGTGGCTGGAAGGAAACCCTAGTTAATTAATATGAGAAATTTGTTTTGTGTCCCTGGTTAAAAAGACGGTGCAGGTTGGTGTTGTCAGCAGAAGCTGCTTGTCACTTTGACCTGTTCTGTTAAGTGTTTGATGTGTTTTCTCAGAGTAATCTGTGAATAACATTAGAGCCCAGCCAGGAGAGAAACCGAGGGAGCAATAGCAGAATTAATATCTGGGAGCGTTGATAATTATATATCAGAATCTAATTTTTAGCACAGAAAATGTGTTAATGACAGAGAGGAAAACAAAAACCACTAGCTTCTCCCAGCAGGCCCCAAAGTGTCATTTATTATTTCTCAGCTGGATATCTATCAAGTTTATGGGTTAATTTTTCTGCAGACTGTTATTTATGGGTTTTTGTTTGTTTTCAGCCATCATTACTAACAATACGGTTAATAGCAATCATTTGTTATCCAGCACTAGGCGCGACGCCTCAGATGAGAGCACTGAACTGAGAATAGTCATTTGGTAGCTGAATAAGGCCCTGACAGGGCCCATTTATAACAAGCTCATTCTATAATGTCCATCCTATTAATAAAATTTTGTTGCTGTCTAATTAGAGATGTCTGATGTGTAGAGGAGCAACGCAGAGGAGACTTTGTGCCACTGCCTTTTTTCCCCCTCCCCTTCCCCTGGTCTCTGGTGTCACGGCCAAAGGCCATCTGGGCATGCGGGTTCGAGAAAACAAAAGGAACGAGGAACGAAGGTTGGGTGAAGGTTCTGGAGAAGGGGCGTGGCGGTAGTGCTGAGTGGAGACTGGAGAGCAGGAAGGCCTTGCTGGCTTTCCAGTCCTCTTTCCTCTTTGTGCTGTTGCCCGCACAGCCCGGGGTTGGTAATTGGCAGTTCCTCTCCCAAATCTTTCTTGAGGGGTATTGGGTCACGGGGTGCTGCGATGGATTTCCTACCCCACACTGAAACTTAAAGCATCTGAGCCAGGCTCTTGCTCTTCAAAGTTGGTGCCTGGAAAGGCAACACATCATTTATTCCTAAGTCACGAGAATTTCTTCTAGAAACTTCTCTTCGTTTGTCCCCACAGGTTCAGTTTCATTCGCTACGAAAGCGAACAGTCTCCCCAGATAAGAATTGGGGATGCTATTCTAGAACACCAGAGTCAATATTTTGTTGTCACACTTTGGATAGAGAAATGGGCTCGGTTAAGTTCTTTTTCTCCCAGGAGATCTTTCAGGGCTTTTTTTTTTTTTTTTTCTTTAATGACAAAGCAGCTTTGGGGCTAGATGACTGGATGTGCATATCTGTTGGGCAAAGGGTTGGAATTCTAACAGCTACGTTTGAATTCTGACGCCCTTACTTAGCAGTGGATGATTTAGGGAAAGTTAATAAATTACGGGGTTTCCGCTTTCTCAGGTTCAAAAATCCGTGGACCCATCCCTGGGGAATGGTGTGGTGCAAGGCTCAAATAACATACATGAAAATGCCTTGCAAGTTACAAGCTTCCCCAATGCTAGTTCCAATTATCAGCAGTTACAGAAAAACCTACCCCACTGAGCTGCTTTATTTTAAAGTCATTTTAAACCCAGTTGTATAAATAATTTTACTAATTTAATTGCTCATATTTCAAGTGAAATTCTGCTTTCCACCCTAAGAGTAAAATGTAAAGAAGTGTGTAACATTGAAAAGTTTTTTTTATCGTCCTGATTATGGCTCATTGTGAAGTTTGCCCTGTTTGTGGGGAGTGGGGGTGGGGAGGAGGAGTTCAAAATTCAGGGAAGAAATATTTTAATAATTTGGCAGGTGCTCAGAATTATACATCTTTGAATTAAGAGCACACAATCAGGCAGTACACCGAAGAATGTTTTAAAATAGTTTTGTTGCTAGGTAACTATTTTCCTCTTTAGTAAGCTCCCCCCTCCACGAAATGTTTTGCAAATGATCTTTTGAATAAGAACAATCATCTAATATTTTTCTCCCAGCATATCTGTTTGATTTTGAAGGTAAAACTTAAAAAAGAAAAAAAATCCACTGCAAAATTTGCCTCCTAAACTGGCGATGAAACTGCTGTATGGGGCTGGGCTTGCGCAGGCCTGGGTAGTCTGCTGTTTCTTTTTTCTTTTTTTTTCCCCTCCTCCTAACCTGCGCTTGACTACAGCTTATCAACCCTTAATTAGTGCTACATTTTCTCCCTGTGATTTCTATTGATGTGTGGTACAGGAAGCTGGATTGAGCCTCCACCTGACTGGTGTGCAAATTGTTCTAGAAAATTCAGCAAACATCTCTCTCCATTCCCCGCCAACCCCCGCTATCCCTATTCCCCCCTGCCCCCGCCCCGTTTCTCTTTCCTTGTGTCTTTCTCTTCCAGTCTCTTCAATAGAAAAGGTGAAAAGCAGGACGATAGGAATCAGGTTGAGTATTAGTGTTTTTGCTGGCCTGAGCAATAGAAAACGACAAGCGGCTGACTGGGTCCTCTGTCAGCAGATCGGGAAGCAGGCAGGCTGCGGCAGGCGGGGGGCTCCCCCGCGGCCTCGGGATGGCTGCAACACGGCTCTGAGAGCCCAGAGCCCAGATGAAGTCAGCACTGACAAAGTGAGGGGATTGATGGATGGACAAAGCAGGCAACTGGATGTGAGAATGGATGAGGGCAGAGGGGGAATTTAACACAGACAAACAGAATGAAAGACAGAGAGGAATTGCCTGCTAAAGTATGCCCGCCCTTAGATCCCACAGCAATTTACTCACTGCTAACTGAACACCCAAGGATTGTTTGCATCTTTGCAGATTTTCCTAGCTGCCCCGGCAGAGGGAAGCTTGCAGATTCCCGCTACCATGTGCCAGGCTTTCTCTTTCGACCTCCCTCTGTACCACACACCACCACCCCCACCCGCCCCCGCCACACTCACTCTCACTCATTTAATTCAAACTGAGCGGCTGATTATTTCCAATAAGTTCACACAGTGTTTCTGTAGAATAAATTTTCTTCCCCTGCCATTATTTTAATGTTTCCACTAAATTTGCTTTAATCAGTTATTGTTGCCTTAGTGTAGTAAATAATAATATTTACCTGCTCCTTTTGAAAATGATGTTTCTAGAAGGAGATCTATTGTTGCTTCATGAAGGAGTGTGATAGCCATGATAATGCATGCCTCCTTTGTGCAGGAGAAACTTAGTGTCTTTCTACCTTTATCCAGTCCCTGTTTGTTGATGAGTGACTCAATTAGGAAGTATGGTCTCACCCAAACCCTGATATATTATATTAGGCAAAGAAATAATTTAAGAGGTTAGATCTCATGTTAAGTGCTACTATAATCAAATTAAGAAAAAAAATTAATTAGGACAGGAAAAAGGTGAATCTTCATTTTTCCCCCTGAGAAAAATGTGTAATTTGGGGTGTGGTACAACAGGTTTACTATTTATGGAATGGTTATTTCAGAAAAGAACAGTGTGGAGTATGGTCCAAAACCCATTTGAGGGTTTTTTTTTTTTCCTTTTTAAATATAGTCAGTGATTATATGAAGCAATAGAAGGTAAATCAAATTATTATAATTGAGTACCATACTCATATATTTTTAGGATTTTGTTTCATTGTATGAATAAAGTGACTTTCTGAGACCAGTTGATGGAGAAGTCTTGGATAAGAATTAGTGTTTTTAAAATTCTAAAAGAGAAACATAAACGCACATACACATTGTCGGAAAAATAAAAAGGTAACTTATCCCCAACTTAATTCTATCCGGCCTTTAGTGTGATGGTTTCAAAATGAGCCATTGTGTTCTTGGCTCTTTCAGGGAACCTGGAACCTAATGGAGCTCGGAAAATCTTTCTTATTTTGGAATACGCTGAAGGAAACTTTGTATTTTAGAATTGATGCTGAGGGGTCTAATACATCCTTTGCACATTTTCCATCCAAAAGTAAAGTTTGTTTTTTCCTTCTTCCCCTCCCCAACTCTTCTTCCGTCTCCCCTAAAAGAAATGGCCTGGAAAGACAGAGTTTCTGTTTTGTTTTGTTTTTCCTCTATATTACAAACAAAACAAAACAACAAAACACCAAACCCCTTTAAGGGTGCTGGTTTAATGTGCACACACCTGGTTTTGAAGTGCTATCTTCCTTGTGACCTTCCTCTGACTGCATTTGTCTCCTCCGATTCCACAGAAAACTAAATGTCTGAGGTAGCAACACGGTTTAAGAAATGTTGGCCCAGAATGCACTATTAGCTGCCTTCACAATTAAAGCAAGGTCTTGGGAGAAGGACTGTTGACTTGCTAGAAATGATGAATGGGAGTTTAAAAAAAAAAGAAATTAATACATTGTCTATTGCATGGAGATCCATGAGACATATTTTCAGGTATGGCACAGATTATCTATCACTCTGCCAATGTTGAAAAGTGGATTTGCCCTCATGCTCACACCCACTTTCCTCATGCAGACTCAAGGCTGTGGCAGCCCGCCGGCCCGGCTCACCCTCAGGTACACAGCCGGCATCGTGTCGGGATCATCTGAGTTCAGAGCCGGCTAACCGCTTAGATATTATATCATACATTAATTCTGGTATTGAGTAATTTTTCAAAGGTTGAAGAATTTGACAAGTGATAAAATTAAGTTTACTAAGGCTGGCTCACACATGGCTCAGAGGTACCGTTCATTCTAACAGGTCACAGAGCATCCTGGTCCTTTTTGTAGTATGGGATCCCGGGCTCTCGAAAGCGTTCCCAGGAGACGTTCGAGAAAAGAAGGGTAACTCTTCTCACACGGGGATCCCTGATTTGTGGAGGCAGATTAAGAACTGAGTTTTGTTTTGCCTTTAATTGTCATAGCTTCCATGATCTTTACATCCTATTTGCCAGCACATCTCATAAGAATCACTGCCCTTGTGCTTCCCAGAAGCAGAGAATAGGTGTCTGAGGCTCCTCTCCTTAGAGATTCGGAAATAGTCAGATGGAGTGAGATCCATGCTGAGGATACTGACACATGGTCCAGAGAGATTCAGCTTTCCCCTTCTTGTTCTTTTGGGGTCCATTTGGATAGTTCTACATCACTTCCAAATCCCTTAGACCTTTGGGCTTTTAAGTGGGTAAGAAACATAGAATGTTCACTCAGTTTTATTTTCTATTTCTTAATTTACTTCAACCTTTTTTTTCTCATCATAAAAGAAATACATGTTTACTGTAGGAACTTTGAAAAAAATAGGAAAATTCTGGAGAAAAAAGATACAGATAATCTCACCGCCCAGAAGTTACCACTGTTGGTATTTTGTTCTGGATCTTCCAGTCTTTTTAGAAAAAAAGCAAAATACAGTACGTTTTTTTGGAAACTTGGATCACTCCATAATCTTTTCTGCAACTTTTGTATGTATCCATATATGTTTTTAATATATTATCCTACCCTTAATAATTTTTCTGAAACTTGGTGGCTAGTGGAGACACAGGGTGATTGGTCCAGTTTTCTTTGCCAGTTCCTTATTGTTGGGCATCGAGGCTACTTCCATTTGTTTCCTATATAAGTGTGATGAACTTTGGTCTAATTGGCAATTAATGATAATTTGATTATTTTTAAAATTAATGAAAGTTTAGATTGCCTTTCCTCCCTCCCTCCCATCCATTCTTCCATCTATCCATCCATTCCTGGCGTATGAACACTTGATTTATTATGGTTTCACAAGACCAGTGTCTGCCCCATATTAATAACTGCTTCTGGGGCTGTAGAGAGTATAAATTGTTCTATAAGTCACTGTAGTCTTTTAGTATTCTTAGTACTATTAGTATCATGATCATCTATTTTAGAACTATAATATCTCAATGCTAGAAGAGACATCCCCAAAGATGAAGCAATCCATGGTGAAGGACCTATTGTAGGGGATAAGCAAGATGTTCAGAGGAGGAGGGTATCAGCAGTACCTGCTACAACGGAAGTCGTTAGGGTTTTTTGGTTTGAGGTTGGCTATTTTTTTTTTAATGCAAGTCCTCCTAGTTAGTTGATCTAGTCTAATTTCATTCTTCTTCTAGATGAGGATACTGAAGCTTAGAAATGTCCAGTGACTGACACCTTTCATGGTTCTCCATCCCCTGGCATGTTGTATTTCCCTTTACTGGCAATCCCACTATCCTGCTCCGTTCCATCAGTGAGCTCAGATTCATGAAAGAATACGGGTAAGGAAGTTTTTGTGTCATTAAGTTGAAACTTACTTCCGTTTTTGGGGGCTGATGGAGGGATCTATTTGTGCTTATTAGCACAGAGTCACATATTCATTTGCTATTCCTTTTCCCCAAACACCTGGTTTTGTAGCAAATATCAAAAATTACCACCTGGAGAATATTCTACAAACTTTAGTACTAGCTGATTATCAAATAGGGACTGTCAATCTTAGTACATGTTCTGGGCAGGTTGAAGCAATTCTGGGACTCTGTTTCCTCAGTTATAAAAAATAGTGTTGAATGAGTCAAGCTCGATGCGTACAGACAGCTCCAGTTTTGGGTTCAAGGCAAACACTATGAAAGGAGTAATACGAGCTTTGCAAATTGAACGTACTGTTCAGAGATCATGTGAGCTTTGGATCATCATGACAGGCTTTATGAAAGAAGTGGAATTTGAGCTGGCTCTTAAAGACAGGGTTTAAAGAAACAGAAGAAAAGTGGAGAGGCCGTTACAGGAAGAGGGCAGTGTGAGCAAAAACATGGGGGCAGGTAAGTAGAGGAAAGCAAGGAGGACTGGTTGCTGGCATGGCAAACACAGAATTAAGACTAAGGCTGAGACATACTAGTGAGTTCCATTTCTTTCTTCATTCATGGCACAAATATTTGAGTGTCTCTTATGTGCCTAAAGAGCTTATAGTGAGAAAAGTAGGGGGAAACATGAATATAAAATCCTGAGGGTAGGTATAGAACCTCTTCCCAGTCATCACTTCCATTCTCTCTTATGCTTATACTCAGAGCCCCGTTTATATAATTAACCCTTCAAGTCATTGAAGGACCTTCATGACCTTCATGTCTTACAATCTTGGGAAGTATTTCCTCCCCAGTCTCCTGTGATTAGTTTGGGCACGGGCATGTGATCGCCCTACTGTCAGTGGTCATGAGGTGTGGTCTGTGTGGTGGGGACTTGTGGGAAATTTTTCCTGTGTAATAATGAGAGACCATTCTCTGGGTGTGGTTGTATCTGCATGGGATGCCTGTAGCAGCCATCTTATCTCCCTAAGGAGGAGTTTTGAACTGAAGGGGGCAGAGCAGAAAGATGGAAGTACTGGGGTCCTCAGTGACATCATGATTGGTGAATTAACCCTGGAAAGCCTCTTCTCTTTGGACTTCTATTATGTAAGAAAGCTATATTATTCAAGTAACTTTTATAAAAATCTTGGCACAATGTTCTTCATCTGATGCATTTCATTTAAGATCTGCTCAAATGTTACCTTCTCTGGAAGACCCTCTCCAATGCTACGTTAAATATTAAACAGGACAGAGGCATAACTTCAGCTCTGATGCTGATGGAAAGTCTTGCATACGCTTAAGTTCAAGCTAGTGGGTAGCCTCAGTCTGTATTCTGCTCATGGGAAAGGGGACCATGGGAGTTTCACACTGCCATTTGGTCTGAGTCTCCCTCCCCTGCTGTCTCCTTACACGACTCTTGCTCAGGTCCATCTTCATAAATGGTGATTTCAGGAGCCCATTTGCTCCACATAAAAGGTGAGTGACTCCGTTTATAATAAATCTCAGTGTGGTGTACATGCTATCATTCCCTTCATTTGACCTTGGTGGAACTGGCTGATGGGGCAGTGAAAAGTATGATATGAAAAATGAGTGAGCAGAGCAGAGTGAGTAGTGAATCATTCTTGTGTGTGATTAGCTGTGAAAAATCTCACCAACATGACTCAGAGTACACATTTTCTTTTCTCCCTTTTCCCACCCCACTTCTCCCCATAATCCCTTGTCAGCCACCCCTCAAGTGAGCTTTCCTACACATGACTGCCTTGTCTTTACTGGCGCCATCAGATCCATACAGGGCTTCCCGGACTGTGAATGCTGGGGTGAGGGAAAGTGGGCTCCCAGGGGGAGAATCGTTTTTTGTTTGGGGTTGGGGAGAGCAGCAACTGGAACTCAGCTGAAGCCTTAGGGAGTCCCTTCCAGGGGCATGTTGAGAAGACAAGAGGATGACAGAATGACTTGGTAGGCATTGTAAATCTCCAATTATACCGGAGGACTCAGTGACTCGCGGTTGAGGTCTCCATCAGTTCCATTTGCAGAGTCAAGCCCTATAAAAGCAGGGCGATGGGATGGTAAATCAGGTTTCCGGGGAAATCGTGGGATCCTGCCACAGAGGGCTTGAGCGCATAAAACGGAAACTTGCCTTTAATGGCATGGCTCTTACAGCCAAGCTGCGGAGGCCACCTTGGTGGCACCTGGAAGTGCTTTTGGAGGAGAATTCCCTGCTGCAGTTGCTCTCTCTGGACTTGCTCTACCTCACTGTCCCCTTGATGTGACATCCATAGGACAGGAGGCTGTTGGGGGGCAAGTGGAAGGTGATGAGTGGTCAGAGATCCCTCCTCTGGCTAACTTGACAACTTGCCTTAGCTGTTCAGTCTCACTGCAGAACCTACAGATTGGCCGGCCTGCCCTTCCAAACAGAGAACATATGTTCATTTTAAGGACCAGCAGAGTGTTCATGGAAATAGGCACCTGCTAGCAATTCCCTGGATGGGGATTATGAAGGTGACCTTCATTCCTTATTTAGTTCTTCTCCATGTGTTCTCTGACTGCTGGGTTAAACTTCAGTAGTTGAGACACTTGGGGCCAAGGTTTGTCCTAGTTACTGGACAAAAAATTAATTTTTTGGTTTTTGAAAATTTTTTTTAAAAAATATTTTATTTATTTATTTGACAGACAGAGATCACGAGTAGGCAGAGAGGCAGGCAGAGAGAGAGGAGGAATCAGGCTCCCTGCTGAGCAGAGAGCCTGATGCGGGACTCGATCCCAGGATGCTGGGATCATGATCTGAGACAAAGGCAGAGGCTTTAACCCACTGAGCCACCCAGGCGCCCTGATTTTTGAAATGTTTTATTGCTTCAAAATACAGTCCGCTGCTAGTAAAGGATTCTTAGAAGATGTGTTAAATGAACAACAACAACAACAAAACGTAATTAGCTTTAAAAATTTTTTTTCCTGTATAAGTGGGTGATTTTTCACAAGGTGGTCAAATCTGACCCTATAATCTTCTCTGCACCATTTGCTGTAGATCAGTTACCACAACAATGCTTCTCTTAAAAAAAAATCCTCCGACATCTAGTGGCACTCAGTGATGAGCAATTAATACACCAGCAAAGTTATGCAGATGGACAGAGCCACACTTCATGCACAGATCTGTGCGTTGGTAGTACTGCTCTCCTTCGTGCATCTCTCTTTTGCCTAGAAACCGTGGACTTTCCAGCCTAGCTCTTCTGATTTCAGATGTTGCAGGCTCACACAGGGCAGAGGAAACATGTGATGCCTTGAAGTACAGACTGGCCTGTTGTGATTTCAGTCCACATTCCATGGTTATAATGAAATCTTGCAGTCAAAAGCATCATCAGTGGGTTAGGGATAAGTATTCCAGTGGTAGGAACAACCACATCATGTGGCTTAGGAACAGGGAGGGTGAAGAACTGACAACAATCAACTATTAATTGAGTCAACATACAATTTACTAAGCACCTGTCATGAGCCTGATTTGTTCTCCATCAGAAATGGAATGGAGTTTAACTACAATATTTTTCTTTTTAAAGATTTATTTTATTTATTTTTATATTTATTTATATATTATATAAATTTAATTTATATATCATATATTTATAAATATATAAATATGCATTATATAAATGTATAATATATAAATATATAAAAATATATATTATAGATATTTACTTATTTATATATTTTATATTATTTTTAGAGAGCAACAGAGGCAGAAAGAGAGCCAGCAAGGGCGTGGGTAGGGGCAGAGGTAGGGAGAAAGAGAATCCTCAAGCAAACTCCCAGCTGAGTGAGGAACCTGATGTGGGGCTTGATCCCAGGACCCTGAGATCATGACCTGAGCCAAAACCAAGAGTCAGCTGCCCAACTGACTGAGCCGCCCAGGTATCCCAAGTTCAGTATTTTTTAAAATTTCCAATGTCTTAGGCAAATTAATAATGTTTTACTGTAAAAATAGAGTGAGTATTTAATGAAAGCATGTAAGAAGTTAAACGTGGAATTTAGAAACAGGAGAATACTATATGTTGAGAATCCTTTCCATCATTGTGTGCCCTTTGTAACTGTACATGTGACCAGTCACGTTTATGAATGGTTCTTGTAGACAAAAAGATAAATATTTCAAAGAGGACAAGAATCTCGGTCAATAACCATTTACCCTATCCTGGGTCTTGGTTGTTAATTTTGGTTATGTGACTGACTTGAGCTTGTAGAATAAAGTGAAGCAGATTAACAAATCATGAGAAAGAGCCCTAAGAGAATAAAAAGAGAAATAGATTAGGATAAATTCTCACTTGGCATTCATTTCCCCAAAGATAGAGTCATACAGCAAACACTACAAGATTGACAATAGGGTAATAGATGCATAACATGTCCAAACAGTTAAGCTCTTCTTCAATTAACACCCAGCCCTGCAATGCCATCTGGACCACCGAGTCTATGAAGGATGTGGGAAATTTGGCAAAAGTCCAGAGGAACCGTAGAGATAACAATAATTTGCAAAATGATATATCTGAAGAGCTTTATGGGGTTGGCATTATTTGCCTAGAAGAAGAGAAGGTTGAATGATACACCGTGGTGGTTTTATGTGAGCAGGTAACCAGATGCTCTCCATCTTAACTAGGAAGTAAATAAAAAGGAAAAGGTTGACATTTCAGCTTGTTCAAATTAAGTTAGACCTCCATTTCCCTTGTTAAGTTTTGTAGTGGTGACCTAGGGTTGTTTCCGAGTTGTGGAGTGTTTCTCCAGAGAGGATTTATTTATTTATTTATTTAACTTTTATGTGGGAAAGAAGCGCCCTCTCTTTTTTTCCCCAATTTATTTATTTTCAGAAAAACAGTATTCATTTTTTCACCACACCCAGTGAAGCGCCCTCTCTTATAGGCAGTTATGTATTATTCTCCCCAGAGGCAGGGAGTTCGAACCTTGCTGAAAATCTGTGTCTGGATGTTGAAGAGGAAGTAGGGTTGCGCACAGCCTTTTAGGATTTCTAACTGAAATCATGAAGGTGGTCTCCCTTAGTTTTATTTCATCTCCTTGTTATCCTGGTAAGGCCGTGATCTATTCATTCTACTCATGGACTCTGTCATGGAGAGCTGTCAAGAGTGAGAACTTCAATTTCCATGGGAAATGGAAGGTCCACTTAACCAGTTGATTTATAAGCTGGATATGGGAGGAGCTGATGTAAGAGTTTTGAGAAGTTCTTTTCTGTGTGTATTTCAGTCTTGGGTATTTTATACAAAGGCCTTGTAAGTCAGAGGCTAGAGCCCAGAGCACCTCTTTGCATTCAAGTACACATTTACGATGTCTTTCTCGCCTATTGAAAATAAAACCTGAAAATTCACAAGTGGCAAGTTCTTTGTGTTGTTTTCTACTTAACCTTGAATTACTATACATCATACTCCAAGATTGTTTCCCTAAATTTGAGGTAATGTAGATGATTGAGTGTATGTCTTATCATATAATCCAGTGTCTGAGAAGTCTGCAGCAGTACCTCAAGCCTTAAGTAAAATATGAAAATTATATACATGGGAAGGAAGGAAAAATAAGCAGGATGCAAAAGGACACACCAAGGAAGTGTTGTGGGGAGAACATGTGTGCAGGAGACCACTACTGGTGTGCCCTCATGTGAGTCACTTAACAACAGGTCTTGGCTTCCCACCTATGAGATAAAAGACTTGGATTGGGCCACCTCGTTATCATCTTCACTCTGAAACCCTCTGATCTACAGTCTATGCTACAGCTCTCTTGAAGAAGATGCTTTGTTTCCGTAGGCCCATTGTGTGAGTGGAAATACTCTCAAAGCATTAGTCTTTATTCAGCGTAACTGAGCAGTCTTCTGGTTAACTAAGGAAAGGGTGTTGACTTCTGAATTCACAGTTACAGATAGCAGCATTTGGATCATCCCTTCCACTTCCATAGTCTTAGGCCACATGGCCAATCTTGGCATCTCTTCCTATTGAGTCAAAACTCTGCTCTGGAATCCTTCTCATTGCTGCCTGCTGCTCCCAAGGGAGCAGAGTGAGCTCTTTACTTGCTCTGGCCTGGAACGTGTCGAGCTCTGAAGATGTGAGGGTGTGGGTGGTGGGATCTAAGAGAGGTAGACGCCGACTTGAAAGAGCCCCTAGTCTAAAGAAACAGGCAAGGAAATATGGGAAGTGATCATGGGTTGGGGTTAGTCTGGATTTTCATCAAGACGTTTCAAAGAACAGCTCTGTTCTAACTCTGTAGTCACATCTTACGGGTACAGAGAGTGCTGTGGAAGAGGGGTGGAAATGATTTAAGACACTTTTCAACAAATAACACATTTGAAAGTCAATAGTCTTTCACATCACCATTTTGTGTTGGCTCCGATGTGAGGCTCTCTACAATTTACAGTATGTGACATTAGCCTTCGAACTGAACAGTTTCAGAGCTGTCCCAGCTATGGGAGTTGTCATTTAGTGTCCTGGATGCCTCTCTGCTCTGAGCATCTCTGAAGACCAGACTGGGGGAAGGTGGGGACGAGAGTAATTTTGTATTTGGTGAGATGGAGAGGGTAATCATTTTTTGTATGTGCATATCCACATTATAAGCGTAATGGATGTATAATTTCTGTGTGTTTTATAAGGCGTTTATAATTCTCTGTGCCCTATTTGAAATGTATGGTAAGAGTATGGCAAAGGAGAAAAATACAGTAAGATTGGGAGTTTCATTGTATTCATAAGAGGCTGTTGTCAAATCCTTTGACTTTTACAGTGAAAGAAAATGTCCCTAGAGATGGGGCATCATGATTTCTGGATGAATTCTTCCGGTGTAACCTAGATCTTGAGAATGCAAGCTGCACTGCCGAGGCCCTGGGCTCATCTCTCTGTTCCCAGCTCGGCTCAGTTATGCACAAAGGTCCTTCTCTAGGTGACATATCATGTGGTATTCCAAAGTACACTTTCTTTTAATTTACAACTTAATTTTCAACCTAATTCAGAAGATTGATACTATAATGCTATTTGCAGAAGTATTGAAATGTCAGTAAGTTTTATTGTAGTAATAAAGAGTATTCCATATATCACACACTCTATAGGGAACCTTGCTTTTTGCATAGATCTTCATAGCAACAACCAGTGGCTAAATGCTGGCAATCATTAATTTTTAAAGAAGACATGGTTATGATGAGTTGAGGAATTAAGGCTGGTGGTGAAGAATGAACTTTAATTTTTTGACTTTTTTTTTTTTTTTTGGTTGCATACTAAGGTGAGGCGACAGCAAGATTATAAAAAATGGCCCAAATCCCAGGTTCCTAATACTTAAAATGCTGTCTGCTCATAAAAAGATTTCAGTTAGGGAGAGGCCATCTTTGAGCTCCTCGTAACAAATGGGTATCAGTGGCCCATGAAATAATCAATGCCACTAATCCATCCTAGGGCCTGCCAATATGTTAATGGCCCTGGTGCATCGTTATTGCTACAAGACCATAAATCATTCTGGTACCAGAATGCATCGCTGTCGAGGCCTCAAACCCCTCGCCTGGAATAAAATGCTGTCTCCAAACAATTAATGTCCAAACATTTTGCAGCTTTGTGCCTTGATTGTTTTCAGATGCTAAAAAAGTAAGTAGGACAGATTGTAAATCAATAAAACTATAAGACAAAGTGTTTTAATAATAGGAAGGTTCAGAGTAAATCATAGTTTTGTGTTTATTATTGCTTTTGGGAATATAAATAAAGAGTTACTTTCTACTACCCAGCAAGGCTACTGAGTGAACATGGGGGTACCAGGTCCAGGGTAACCTCTCGGAATGGGGCTTCCTTTTGTTACCACCCTGAGAAGAAAAACCAGGCCAGTTGGAGTCACAAACCCAAGGTGGTATTGGAGGTCAGGGTTTAGTGTGCAATCAGTCTGTCCCAGAGCTGGTTCAAAGCAGCTCAGCATAAAATAGTTTCTTTGGCAGCATCAGGCCTCAAATAACCAGTGTGATAAGATTTCAGTTTGTGGTTATTTATTTGGCTATGGTGACATTGGTGATGGGATAATTTTAAAAAGGCACCCCAGTTAGTTTGGCGTCCCTAGGAGCCTTTACTCCTCTGTTTCCATGAAATTATCTGACCTGGTAGATTGACTTGGGCTGTGCAAATACATGTGCCGGACCGTAGGCAAAAGTAAGATTTCCTGGAGGAAAGAGTTGCATCAGATTGATCCGATTCTTTTTGGTTGGCGAAGTCATTAACCCCACCCTGTACAGACAGAGTTTATTGGTGCCCTTTACAATATTACTTGTCCTACAATTATACTTGTGGCCTGAGAGCCTCTGTGCAGGACTCAGCCTGGAAATGCTGATTGGCCGAGCCCATGTTCTTTGTGAGGCTAGATGTGGTCACGAACCAAGAAAGTAAACACACAAGTGGAAACAGTAGAACGTGGGGTGGTGAGTACCTTTAGCTTTTAGGTAGAGCTTTTAGGTAACAAACACCGTGTTCCCACCCCGCATCCGGAATCACAAACGTACCTTCAGCCACAGTTATGTAGAGGGAGAGGGAAGAAGCTCTTGATCTTTGACAGGACACCAGCCACCCCCCTTCTTGTAGCCCTGTGTCCCTGGCGCCCCTCTGTTGGGTGTTCATAGTTTATTTTGGGGCTCAGGAAATAGCACAGGAAAAGGCCAGAAAAACAGTGGCTCCATATAGACAGAAAGACAATTAAAACTGATAGGACTCTTAACAGAAGTGGCAAGAGCAGGCAGGATGGAAGTAATTTATTCAACGAATTGTCCAAATACATAAAATTGCACTGATGTATGGTGTAGCGGTGGGACAGTGGAAAATTTGATAGTTGTTTCCGTTGTATGAATTACTCAGACAGGATGCCTTTGTGAAGTATGGGGGTTTGTTTAATGTTCTGACAACAATTTAGATCCTGTTATGGTTATTGCGGTGTAATGCCGTAGTAAAAATTGAACATGACACACCAGCAATTTATTATTTGTGTGTTTTTTAACCTTGAATATCGGATTGTTTGTCCAAGCATATCCTTTGATTTGCTATGAAATTTATTGTTGATAAAAACAATCAGATTTCCATTAGAAGCAAAAAAAATATATATATATTTTTGCTATGAACCATAGATTTAGGGGGAAAAAATTCAAACTAGGCTATAGGACTTATGACAGGTAGACTCATGACATTATATGGTAATTCAGCATGAAAGAATAATTGTGACACTCTACTTGGTTGTGGAGTATAATCGTGCTGTGAGGTTCAATTCACTGAAAGGCCAAATTATCTTCAACTACATTAGTCTGACAACCTATAATGCTTTGCAGAGGCAATTTGTAGACGTTTCACAGAGTGCCAGCAAACAGGGCTCCCCATTATGCCACCCATTAACAAATTTGTGGAGGAAAAAAGTAACTTTTCCATTTTCCTGACTGTTTTCAAGCTTTGCAACATAATAAATATCTAATAGTAGTATTTGCTTCGCCATTTATTCTCTTAGTTTTAAAATTTATCTGTGGTATGGTGGGAGAGATTTATCTCTTCAGCTCTGCAGCCTGAGAAATATTGATATTTTCATTGACTTCAACAATAGCATGGCGTGGTGAGGAAAAAGCCTGGCACATGGAGGCAGGAGGCCTGGGTCGTGGTCAGATCACCCCTCGGCCTGTCTCCTGATGGCTCTTGTGAACTCACTTTGGACCTCAGTTGTCCCTTCCCTAAATTGGGGATTATAATACTCCCGCCTAAGAGTCTGGGGGTGAAGACGAGTGGTTCTCAGTGTTGTTGTCAGCCCCTGGACAAATAATTTGGAGAAGTTCAGGGGTAGGGTACTGTCAGCTGCTTTTTTTTTTTTAAACTGCTGGTTTCAGAAAATAGAGCCACAAGGTGGACCAGTGTGAGGCTTGCTCAGCCCTGTGATTGTGGTAGAATTTCCTTCTGAGCGTGTATTGCTTGATTGCACCTGTCTGTGAATGTCTGTCTCCAGAACAGAACCCAGGGCTCTGCCAAAATAGATGGGTTTATTTGTATCATCTCAAATATAGAGTAAACACAGGGACTCTTTTAAAGAATGAAAAAGCTACGCCTGTGCTATAGAAATTTAGGGACATAGCCTATTTGATGAACTTTTTAGAAAAACATTATTCATAAATCATGTTAGACGAGTCCTAAAAATGTTGGTTATCTATGCAGGTGTTTCTGCATGTGGGGATGTGCAAAGCTGTCTGGCTCAATGTCCTAAATATTTCATAGGATTTTTTTCCATTTTCACCTGGCCAGCATCACTTCTGTCTTCTTTCAATTTATTCCTCTGACCCAGTGCTTATCTCTTGATGTGGGCATTACTGGATCAACATGAGACTTAGAGGACCATTAGGTTTGCAAGGCAAGGCTGGGACAGTAGAAGAGGCCCTAGGGGCCTTTCTTTGCTTTGTCTCCTTTCGCTCAAGGGGTCCTGTAAAAGGGTCTCACACCTTGGGAATGAATAGGCCTGGGGATAAATCAATCTCTCCATCTCTAGTAATTGATTTATAATTTATGATTTTATGAATTGTCCAACTTCCTACACCTTTTTTGAGTGGGGGTTGTGTAAATCACTGTGTCACCCAGTGATGTTAGTCCCAATGTCAGATACTTGACCCTTCATTATGAGAGGCCATTAGGCTGTATACCTGCTAATTTCAGAGGAGGTAATGGCTTTTCTTAAGGTTAGGCTTGGATTCCTAGTCCTTCTTAATAGAATCTAAGAGATGCACTGTCCTTTCGGTTGCTTCTGTTTAACTTGGTCTAAATTCTAAGCCATTAAAAAAAAAAAAGATATTTTTGTAGTAACATCCAAGAACTGTATCTACCCTTGTCTGACTGAGTGAATGGGTTTTTGCTTGATTATTAAAGCTCTTTTTATTTTTAGCAAAACTTAGGAAACGTTTCCCAGATGTTCAGACACGACCTACTGAATGAGTGGTCATAGTTGAATATCTTTTCCTTTACAAGTTGAAAATGTGCATGTGTATGTTTGTGTGTGTATGTATGTATGTATCCTGTGCTCTGTGGTCCTATAGTCTAGGGACTTGGGTTTCCAATGTGTGGCTCATATCTGCAGGGAGATTGTGAAGAGAGTGTAAACACTGTAGTGTGATCAGTCAACATTACTAGAAAAATCAACTTATAGTTGATGTACTGTGGGGGAGGAACCGCCACCTCCTCTTTGGTATAAAGGATAACCTGTAAATGGAGGACACACATGACAGCAGGAAGGGCTCCGTTAAGTGGGGAGACACAGTAAGCGTGAATACAGTTACAGTGGGGAAAATTCATATGAAGAAGGAAAAAAGTTACAGTGGGGTTGTTGGCGAGTGGGGGTAATGGATTATTTTGCAGGTCTGGAGTCCCAGCGGTATAGTTAAGGACAAGCTGGAGCATTCATGTTTACGCATAATGCTCTCCGATGTAATTTCGACTGAACTGTTGCTGACTTACTTAGCATTCGTAGGTCAACCACCTGCAGAAAGGGCATGTAGGTAGATTATTGTTGACTTTATGGTTATAGAACCTAGCTAATCAGTGCGCCCGCTGGGCTATAAGTTGTTATGCCTGAATGGTTTTTACACCAGGTCTTAAGATTTCTTACTGGCAAAAGGGAAAAACACTCATTTCTCATGACCAAGGCCCCTACTGGGAGCGAAGCTCTCATCTCACGTGGAGGGAAAATATAGTGGGTAAAACGCATCATGATACAGGAGTTTTCAGAGTGTTTTAAATAGGACCAATGTAGCTTCTTAGCCCTCCCTTGGAAGACTGGGGGGTTTCAAAGAATGAAAGCTTACGTAGCCGGAGAAGATAAACCTGCTGGGGAGTAGGAGGCAAATCGCTTGTCATGTGGCAGGATTCCCGAGGCTTCTGTACCTCCCTATGCCAGCAAGTTGGGGAGCCAGTTGGGGGTAAAATGACACACTCCGTGTCATCCCTCATTTAGAGCTCCAGTTGCTTTCTGATGCGGAAGACATCTTCACTGGGTTGGTTTTCTCGGTGTTTGATTATTCAGGGTTCTAGTTCACACATAGGCCAGCACGTGTAAGTGGTTAAGTGCTACCTTACAAATTGCTTTGACCTTTGATGTTCAGGTAAAGGTCACTGGTTAATTTTGCATTGTGTACTGCCTGCTTCACTAACTTTCAACTAGCTTTCCTCCCTTGAATAGGTCGGTGAACAGTGTCTCCTGCATTCAGGTTCTAGCTTGCTTCTCTGATATTTATCTTTGCCAGACTTTACCTGATTTCTCTCTTGTGTGCTGATGTCGTGTGCATGTTTCCGGGGGATGGAATCTCGATCAGTTCAAAAGCGTGGGAGATATGAAAGGTCAGCATGACAGATCTGGCGGCGGAGCATGTATATGTGTGTTTGGGCAGCTGAGCTCAGCTGACCACGGAAGACAAATAAGGAATGTGAAGAGTGTTACCTCGACAGCCTGAGAGCTGAAAACAAAATAACTATTGGGGGAAATGTGAATGTTAGGGCATCATTTTGGAAACCCCAGAGAAGAGTTCTATTCTTGTCTTCGTTTGGAAAGGTCACAGGATTTTTTTTTTTTTTTTTTTTTGCAGGAAGACATGTATATGGTTATAGCTTGCTTTTATTTTCTCTCCCTTTAAAAAATGTGTGTTCTATGCCCACCCCATGGACATTTTGAGAATGCTTATTCTAACGAGCAAACACGTTCTTTAACGTGACAGTGCAAAAAAAAAAAAAAACAAAAAAAACTTCAAATATGATTTTAGCAAGTTATTTTACATCACAAAAGGAGATGATAATCTGTGGGTGTTTCTGTTTCCCTCGGTTAATTTCTTTTCTATTTTTATTTTGCGGAATTGAAAAAGGACATTTCTAGTGATGGTATGAAGCTCTTCTAATTTAATTTTATTGTTGTATACCTGTCTCCTCTAAAAATGCTAATGTTGTCTGCCAGGAGATATGTCTTACATTTCCGTCTGCATCAGAGATGGGTTTGTTTCCTGGATAACTGGGTTTGTTTCAGATAACTGAGTTTTTCTTTTTTTTTCTTTTTTTTAGGGGGTGGGGGGAAACACTTGACTCAAATTTGCATGAAGGCTCTCTTTGATTTTTTTTTCTTTGCCCCTTAATAATAGGGAAAAGGAAAAGAAAATATATTTTTTGAATATTTTTTGTTTACAATAAACCAGACAATGACTTACACATTATTTTGTGTAATTTTTATAATA
This sequence comes from Neogale vison, assembly GCF_020171115.1. NCBI lineage: Eukaryota > Metazoa > Chordata > Mammalia > Carnivora > Mustelidae > Neogale > Neogale vison. The sequence goes on from NC_058092.1 coordinate 189,233,863, forward strand.
ACCCTCTGAGGATATTATCCCAATTTCACAGATGAGGAAACTGAGATTTAGAGAGGTTAAATAACTTTCCCAAAGCCACACATACAGCAGTCAGTGAGACTGGGGGCAAGATGTTGGTTTGACTCCAAATCAACTTTGACTCCAACCAGCTCTGCTTTTTTTCACGCTCCTAGACTACACAGTCTTACTCCTAAATATACATCTGTAGCCACCCTAGAAAAGGGCCCCCAAATAACAATCACCCATAATACTGAAAGGTGGCAGAGACTCTATATATAACCTTTTGTTTTTTTAAAAGTTTTTATTTATTTATTTTGGGGCGTGGTGTGTGTGTGTGAGCCATTAGAGGGGCAGAGGGAGAGAGAGAATCTCGAGCCGACTCCACACTGAACATGGTGCCCAGTGGAGGGTTCCATCTCACAACTATGAGATCATGACCTGAGCCAAAGTCAAGAGTCAGATGCTTAACTGACTGAGCCAGCCAGGAGCCCCTGTGCATATAACCCTTCATAAGAAATTACCACTCGTCATTGAAAAAGTTCTTGAATGTTTTTGAACATTGATTATGTGCCTAGATCTTTCTGTGCTTGAAGCAGTGCTGGGTGTGTATGTATTTGGGTGGGGTGATGACAGAATGATGTCAGAAACTTGAAAACATGGTTTAGGTCCTTAAGAAAGGCAGGAAAGACTGATCTGAAACGTGAATGAGTGGTGAATGTTAATACATGGAGAAGGCTAAGTTACCCTGTGAGTTGGGATGGAGGAGTGTAGTAGTTTAGAGAAGAGGGTGTGTGGGGAGTGGATAACATGGTAGGAACTGTGAGTCTTGATCAGAGTCTTAGGAAAGAGTGTCGGGTGTTGCAACGTGCCCATGGGTGTGCTCTGTTTCTGGGGTTGGGAGGCCTGTGTGGAGAAAGGGAGGTGGTGAGATGGTGGCTCATATACGTGAAGTATATTTTTGGGTAGGTGGAGAAGTAGATGTGTGTGTGTGTGTGTGTGTGTGTGTGCATGTGCACACACACGTGTGTGAAGGGTGGTGGTGGTCTTAGCAGTCTTCCCTGTCCTTGGTATACCAACACATGCTGAGCTTCTCTCAGTGTGTCTAAGTTCAACCTACCTTCCCCTCTGAACCTCTCCATCCACTGCTCCCCCTAGATGACACTGACTTACCGCTCTTTGGGTTCTAAAGTATAATTCTGCGTCTTCTGGGAAGCCTTTCCTGATTTCCTTTGCTATGAATTCCCTTAGCCATCTTTTCTTCTGCCATCCTAACATTGGTTGCATTTTATTGTAACAACTCAGATAAATGTTTCTCTCGCCGGACAGTAAATGTCATCGAAGGGAGGACAGTTAACAGAGACGCAGGCCCAGAATCAGTAGGTGATCGCATCATTTCTGAATGAGTTAATGAACAAGTAAATATGTTTAAAGTGTATTAGCCAACTAGAAAAGCCAGGTAGTTCCATATGTCCTTTGAAGTCAGAAGGCTGGTTCGTTTAATGATGTTCTGGCTGAGTGGGGCGTAGCCCCCCAATAAGACCGATATGTCAACAAGTTCCCAAATTCATCCTTCATTGTCCTCTCAGGAATGTATGATGTAGCCTTTTACCAGTGTGAGAGTGTTTGGCCGTTTCATTCAGACTTCTCTGTGGTGGAGGTCCTGGAATAGGAACTTATGATGTGAGAGAGTCTGACTGCTGAACTGCCCTTGGTAATTTAAATGTGGCTGCAGAGACCGCAAAGTGTTCAGTTTCTTGGGGAGTGAGGGCCCTGCAAAGAAACTAAACCATTACAAACCATGGCAGGAAGGGGTTTATGGGCATGTATGGTGTCAGTTTCTGTGGACTCTCTGGGACATTGCTCTGTAACATACAATGATGGGACAGGAATAGGGCACTCCAGATCGATACACACCAAATGATGGGATGAGTCTCAGTCTCGTGCATTTGACTGCTTTGAACTCATTCCTGTGTCATCCTAACTTTGTCATAACACATCACTGAAAACTTCCTTTCATATTCCGCCAGAAGCCACTGTGACCCACACTACCACTGGCCGAGACAGAGTTTAGTGACATAGGCCTTTTACTTTTGGGGATGATATGCGCTTGGATTTTTCTATAGAGCACCGTCTTTGTCTTATTCACTGTGATTTATTTTTTCTAGGACCTTTCTAGAATTTGTCTCATGGACTTAAAGCTGTTTATGCCTCCCTCATTTCTTTACCCCTGTCCTATTTATTGTCTCTAGGAACAGTGGTGTGCTGTTCTTTGTACAGCGGCCACGGCCCCACTATTTACTCCTTCAGGATGGTGGTGACTTGTCTCTCCCCATCCCAGGCAGTGCGGACATCGGCCATCCCATCTGGGATGCTCCAGCTCCCTGAGAACGACGCAGGTTAGGTTTTCTAGCTCTTTGACGAGTACATCATGTGGACCAGACGGAGAGTCCCGCTGTGGTCCACAGCCTGTCACTCCGTCACAGAAAGAAATTAAATTGGCTTTGCATGGGCTGTTCTTCCCCAAACTTGCTAGTTGTTCCCTATACGCTGGGCTTCTCTAGGTGATGGCAAATTGATTGTCTTATGATTTATACACAAGAGCCACAAACTTTGCTTTTGAGACTTGAGTTTCTTATACAGATATTAAGCCTGGAGCTTTTTTTGGAGACAGAAAATGAATTCCTTTATTTTTTTTCCTGTATAAAATTAAAGGTACAGGGAGTCTTATTGGGAAGGGGAAAATGAAAAAAAGTCCAAGCCCACCTCTGCTCCTACTAATCTATACTTTTTAGCAGTTATTTTTTGAGAGAGTGATTTATTTACACTGACAGCTTGTTACTTATGGTAGCTGCTGCCAGCTTCTGAAGTAATCTGATAACGTCAAAATGTGAAGGGAAGCTATAGGCTTTGCCTTGACTGACTTGCTATAAATCATGTACATTGCTGGTGTCTAAGGATGCTTGGGTTGATACTGATGGAAATACAAATCAAATACAACACATGGTAACCCAATTCAGAGCTAGAGATTTTGGATTAAGCCTATTGGATTCATATTTTTAAGTGAAACAGGGCAACCATACCAAGTTGTATTTTGAAACTTGGAACTGTCTGCTATGCTAACTTGAAGGACAGCATCTGCCTTTGAAATGGAAGTGCAAAGAGGTGTGCTCATCATTTACCTTCTTTCCTTTATTCATTTAACAACCATTTACTGAGCACCCACTGTATACCAGTCAAGGGGAAGGTATGACACTGCTGTATCTATTTACTTTTACCTTTGTTAGTCTGTGTAAGCGCTGTGAGGGAAGAATTTTGTTGTGTTCATCACTGTATACCCAGTGGGTAAAATAGTAAGTGTTCAGTAAGGCCCATAATAAATGGTCAATAAATACTTACCAAATGAGAATACGTAGCTCCGAGTTTGAATATCAGTGCTGTCAAAACCCTGAACTCTTTTCGCAGGCAGAAAACATCATTCCCATCTCTGGACTCTCTCTAGAGTCTTTTATAGTCTTTTATATGGATTTCTGGTAAGGCATCTTTCTTATGTAATTATGTAATATAATTATTCGTTTATATGTTGGTCTCTTCAATTACAGCATGAGCGCTATCTAATAGGGCAGAAACCATGTCTTTATTAACCTTGGACTTGCCATGCCTGGCACATGGGTAGTAATGAATAATTGCTTGTAGTCATGGTATGACATAATTCTTAGAAAATTAACCATCTAGATCTCTGTATTTTCAAATGCACATAATGATACTGAAGAAATCTGAAGTAAATGTGCTCTTCAATGCTAATAGTGCTCATCTTGCCAAGTACTGGAGGAGATGATTTTTATGCCATCCCTTTGGTTTATCTGCTTTTTCTAATTTTTCTAGAGTGACTAAGTATTAACTGTGAAATAAAATAATAGTAAAGGAGATGTCATTAAGGTTTTTTTTTTTCCCTAATGCCTTTACACATGAAAAGATAAATTTGTTAGGGTGTGTGTGTGTGTGTGTGTATAATAAATTTTTATCAGCTAGTTCAACCAAATGCATCAGGGGAGTTTGCTAAATAATGGGATCCTTTAATAAATGGAGCACTTACTCTCAAATGTGTCTTTGGTATAAATTGGGATACTTAACTATTGGTTTTGCTTAAAGAGAGGCATACCTATGTTTGAAAAAGAAGCATTCATTGATATGGAATACTAAACCATAGGAAGAAACACTGGGGGCAATGATCAGGCTTTTCCATAACATTTATAGACATGGGGCAAGAGTACAAATGGAAGTTGACATACCAAATGTCTACATATTTAAAGTTACAGTGCTTGCTTCGGCAGCATATATACTAAAGTTACAAATCAAACTGAACATGATAACTAAAATATGCTCTGTCTTTTTACCATGCCAAATATATTTGCATTAATAACCTGAAATTCCAGATTTTGAAGTAGAATTCTCCACCTCCTTGGGAGTGGAAGCTGGAACATGGTAGTGCAGAGAAAGCCTGCCCTGGGTCCTTGACCCACCCACCTTCATTTTCTACCCCTGGCTGTATCTCGTCCTGTAAAAAGCCTCTTGCAGGATGTGCCGGCATGTCCACACAGCACGTGTCACGATGTGCCTGCACGTCCACACTGCATGTCTATCCTCAACCTGGCTTGAACAGCCATCTTGCAAATTAGAGTTGGGCATGCTGGTTGACTCAGTGGACCAGGGATGTTGTACCCCTGCAAGTGGACTCTGGGCAGAGGACTTCAGGGCTCTGGATATCCAAAATGGATCATCAAAGGTGGAGGTACACTGTGGTATGCTCCGGGGTCCCGAGGACTTCATATACCGTGCAGAGAAACATAGCCTGAAAAAGGCTGAGGCAGCTCAGGGAAGGGTCTCCTTCAGCTCTGGTGTGAAAATGGTGCTGCTGGTGATCAAAGACATGTCCTGGAAAGCTAATGCTTTGTAGCTTCCAGTTTAAGGACAAGCTCATCCTTCCTGAATTACACGCACAAATACCATCTTAGATTTGGACCAGTGTTCATAATATCCAGTGGTCTCAAATTTCAGTGTACATAAGAGTCTCTCAGGAAGGGATTTAAATGAATACTTGGGCATTTTGATGAACGACCTATGCCCACAGGCATTATGACCGCCGTGCCCAGGCCACTGCCAAATTCCCAACATGCACGGAAGACCAAACATGCGTGGAAGGCACTTAGTACCATGGTAACCTCTTAATAAATGGTAGCTGCCATTACTGTTAGTGTTCCTACAGTTATTATGAATTGATTCCCATGTTTTACCATCTAAGAAAGGCCATCGAGATTGTGTAATTTTCTCTTGTGTGAATAAGAACTGGGAAGAGGTATATATGATTCACATTTGTCATTGTCATATTTGTCATGCTTGTCTGTCAGTATCAGGTAAACTGTTCCCATTCTCTATATAAAATATGTTCTTTCATCCCCTTGCCCTAACTTCCTGAGCAAGTTCTCTTGGCTTCTCTAACTGTGCCATGGTTTGACTGTTTTCTCATACAGAGAGAATGAAAATTAATAGGACATTTTATTGATATGATAATACGGCCTGTGATTGAGGCAGCATGAGGGGTCATGTGTTTGTTTCTTATCTTGAGATTGAGTTCTTGCCTTGTCTTTGCTAGAAAGAAAAGGGCAAGGGAAATTCTTTTCTCAGGAGTTAGTAGTGACGAGGGAAACAGTTTTTACTTATAAAGCAGACTCTTTTAATGTCCTGTATCATTAAGTAGGAGGGGAAAGATAGGGATGTTGGGGATAGCCAGAGATGTGTGTATATTGTTGGATTTGTTGTTGCAAAGTAGGAGATGGGTTGTGAGGCCTACGGGAGGTACAGAAGTAGGCTTTCACTGCTAGTACTCTGCTTTCCCTGGAAATAGAGGGAGGATTTTTTTTTTTTAAAGAGGGAGACCCTCTTAAACCCTTTACTTTGAAGATTCTTACCTTTGCCTGGGCCTCATCTCACTCTTTCTTTGCGTCCAGGATACGCAAAGGAGATATAAGTTGGTTGTGGAGCCCGGATAGATGGCTCATTCGCATGGCGAGAGCCTGGAATATTCTGTCATCTTCCACTTTGCTACTTGTGTCAACTGTTATGTTTGGTGGGACCAGATGAGAAGAACTTGGAGGAGTATGAAAAAGTGATTTAAAATAATGAGACTGAGCTGAAAGGAGAAAACATCCAATGGTTATTAAAAAAGAATGAGATCATACACATGGGGACAGAGAGTACAACCACCAGGGTGAGCTTGGAGCGATAAAGCAGAACCATCAACCTGCCCTGCCATGTTGCTTGATCTCTGGTGAAGAATGGAAAGTCACAAAATGAGTATACAGAAGAGCTGGACTGTAGTCCTGGAAATATTGCTTTTGCCCTAGGTCTCAGTTTCCCCAATGTTGAGATCTTTCTTTTCCCTTCAGCGCTAAGCATTTGTTACTCATAAATATAAGATACATCATATAAAACTATATAAAACAAAGTAAAAGCCTATAGTGGACACACAAGATTATGATGGAATCAAAGCATACCACCACCAGTCATAAAATCACAAAGGCATGCAGAAACAAAGGAAGCAATTAATTAAAGCATCTACAAAATAGTCAGAAACAGTGAACAAAATGGCAATAGTAAGTCCTTTCCTGTTACTGCTTTAGATGTAAATGGACTGAATTCTTCAAAAGTCAGAGAACACCCAAATGGATAGAAAAACAAGATTCAATGCATGCTGCTTACAAGAGACTCACTTTAGCTTTAAGTACACATAGTCTGAGAGGGAAGGAATGGGGAAAAAGCTACTTCAGGCAAATGGTAACCAGAAGAAAGCAGTGGGGAGCCTTCTTCCTCCCCTCTCTCTGCCTGCCTCTCTGCCTACTTGTGATCTTTCTCTCTGTCAAATAAGTAAATAAAATCTTTTTAAAAATGTAGATATAACAATATAAATATTTATACACTGAACTCCGAAATACCTATATATATAAGGCAAATACTAACAGAAATAAAAGAAGAAATAAATGGCAATACAATAATAATTGTAGACTTGAATACCCCACTCTAAACAATGGACAGATCATCCAGACAAAGAATCAGTAAGGAAACAGTGTATTTGAATAATACTATAGACAAAGTGGACTTTATAGACATACACATAACATTGCATGCAACAGCAATAGAATACACATTTTTCTCAAGCGAAATGGAACATTTTCTTGGGTGGACCATATGTTAGGCCAGAAATCAAATCTCAACAAATTGAGGGAAATAGAAATTATATTTAGTATATTTTCTGGCCACAATAGTATGAAACTAGAAATGTAACAGGAGGGAAGCTAAAAACCTGAACAACCGTGGATCAAAGAAGAAATCAAAAGGGAAATAAAAAAAATCTTGAGACAAAATGGAAAATGAAAATGGAAGCACAACATAGCAAAAATTTATGGGATGCAACAAAAGTAGTTCTAGCAAGGAATTTCATAGTGATAAATGCCTACCACAAGAAGCAGAAGTCTCAAACAACTTAACTTTAAACATAAGGAGTTAGAAAAAGAACAAGTTAAGCCCAAAATTAGCAGAAGAAAGGAAAAAATGGATTAGAGCAGAAATAAATGAAATAGAAAAGATTAACAAAACTAAGAGTTGGTTCTTTGAAAAGATAAACAAAATGGACAAACCTTTGGTTAGGCTAAGAAAAAGAGATGACCCAAATCAATGAAATTAACAAAAGAGGAGACATTATAACTGATACCACAGAAAGACAAAAGTACATAGAAGATTATGATGAGCCCTTACATACTAACAAAATTGTGCAACCCAGGAGAAATGGGTGATTTCCTAGAAACACACAACCTATCAAGCCTGAATCTTGAGGAAATGGAAAATCTGGATAGAGCAAAACACAAGTAAGGAAATTGAATCAGTAGTCAAAAAATATCCCAACAAAAACCCATGGTATCACTGGTGAATTTAAATGTTTAAGGAAGTGTTAATGCCATTCTTATTCAAAGTCTTCCAAAAAAAATGAAGAGACACTTTCAAACTCTTTTTTAAAAAAACTTAATTTAATTTTTTTTCAGTGTTCCAAAATTCATTTTTTATGCACCACATCCAGTGCTCCATGCAATACATGCCCTCCTTAATACTCACCACCAGGCTTACCCAACCCCTCACCCCCATCTCCCTCCAAAACCCTCAGTTTATTTCCTCAGAGCCCACAGTCTCTTATGGTTTGTCTCTCCCTCTGATCTCTCCGAACTCATTTCTCCTCTCCATCAAAAATCCTTTTTTTTTTTTTTTTTTAAACTAGGCTAGCATTACCTGATACCAAAGCCAGTTAAGGACACCACAAGAAAACTATAGACCAATATCTCTAATGAATATAGATGCAAGTATCCTCAACAAAAGACTAGCAAGTCAAATTTAACAACACATTAAAAGGATAATATACCATGACCAAGTGAAATTCATCTCTGAAATGCAAGGATGGTTTAATATACTCAAATGAATCAATGTCATTATCACATTAATAGAACAAATGATTAAAATTGTATGATCATTTAGTGCAGGAAAAATTTGACAAAATTCAACATGCAATCATGAAAAAATATCTGAAAAATTTGGTATGTTGAGGGAATGCACCTCAACATAAAAAAAGGACTATAGGACAGGCCCACAGCTAATACCCCAATCATAGTGAAAGGTTGAAAATGTGTCCTCTAAGATCGGAAACAAGATAAGTGTGCCCATTCTCACCACTCCTATTTAACCTAGTAATGGAAATCCTACTGGAGCAATCAGGTAAGAAAGTGAAATAAAAGTCAGCTTAATCAGAAAGGAATGATTAAAATGGCCTCTGATTACAGATGACATCATGTATATAAAATCCTAAAGACCTCATTAAAAAACTAAAATAGATAGTAAACAATTTCAGTGAAGTTACAAAATCAACATATAAAAATCAGCTGTGTTTCTATACATTAACAACAAACTCTGAAGAAGAACCAAAGAAACCTATTTGCAACAGCATGAAAATTGGTAAAATATGTAGGAAAAAAATTTAACCAAGCAGGTAAAATATCTGTACACTAACAACTGAAAGACACTGATGAGAGAAAAGACACTAATAAATGGAAAGATATCTTGTGTTCGTAGAAGAATTAATATTAAGATGTCCATACAATCCAAAGCCATTTGTAAATTCAGTGCATTCCTACAAAAATTCCAATGACATTTTCACAGAAATGGAAATAATCCCAAAATTCATATGGAACCATAGAAGATTGAATAGCCAAAGGAATCCTGAGAAAGCACACTAAAGCTGGAGACATCACACTTCCTGAAAAAAAAAATAGTAATTAAAACAGTACGGTATGGAAATAAAAACAGGCATATAGACTAGTCGAACTGAATGAAGAGCCCAGATATACACTCATGCCTATATGGTCACTAATATTTGACAAAGGATCCAAAATACTCAATGAGGAGAATCTAGTCTCTTTAGTAAATGGTGCTGGGAAAACTGGATATTCACATGTAAAAGAAAGAAACTGGATCCCTGTCTCACACCACTCACAAAAATTAACTTGAAATGGATTAAAGACTTAAGATCTGAAACCATGAAACTCCTAGAAGAAAACATAAGGAAAAATATCCTTAACGTTGGTCTTGGCACAAATTTCATGGATATGACACTACAAGCTCAGCCAACAAAAGCAAAACAACAGGACTATACCAAACTACAAAGGTTTCCCCCCTTTTGGCCAGCAAACAGAAATGGTCAGTAAGATGAAAAAGCAGTCTGAGGGATGGGAGAAAATATTTGTAAACCATGTATCTGATAAGGGGTTAATATCTAAAATATATAAGGAATTCCTACAACTCAATAGCAAAACCCCCAAATGATCCATTTAAAAAATGGGCAAAGGACCTGAACAGAACTTTTTCCAAAGATGGTATTTGGGTGGCCAACAGATACATGTAAAAGTGCTCAATATCACTAACCACTAGGGAAATACAATCAAAACTTCAGTAAGATGTCATCTCACACTTGTTTGAATAGGTATTATCAAAAAGATGAGAGCTAACAAGTGTGGTGAGGATGTGGAGAAAAGGAAACCCTTGTTCACTGTTGGTGGGAATATAAACTAGTGTAGCCACTGTGAAAAAAAGTACAGTTTCCTGAGAAATTTAAAATTAGATCTAGCAGTTCCACTTCTGCATATATATCCAGAGGAAATCACTGTCTCAAGAGATACCCCCTGTATTCAATGAGACATTATCTACAGTAGCCGAGACATGCAAACAACCTGAATGTCTGTAGAGGGGAAGGGGTAAGGAAAATGTCAGATTATCTGCTTCATCTGTTTACCTGTATCTCTCCATAGATCTATCTATAGCTCAGTCTATCTATGAATATTATGCAGCCATGAAAAAGAAGGTAATCTTGCCATTTCTGATGACACGGATGGACCTTGAGTATGAATAAATCAGACAGGGAGAGACAAATACTGTATGACCTCACTGATGGCATCTAAAATCCCAAACTCAGAGAAACAGAGTGTATTGATGATTTGCTAGGGGGTGGGGTGGTGGGAATGGTAAAAACTGGAAAAGGTACAGAATTCCATTTATAAGCTGCTTAAGTCCTCAGGACATCATGTACAGTGTGGTGATTATAGCTAACAATACTGTATTGTATATTTGATGGTTGCTAAGAGTAGATATTAAAAGTTCTTAGCACACACAAATTCTATGTGAGGTGATGGGTGTATTAAGCTTATGGTAGTAATCATTTCACAATGTATACTTAGGTCAAATCATATTGTACACTTTTTTTTTAAGGATTTTATTTTTATTTATTTGACAGAAATCACAAGCAGGCAGAGAGGCAGGCAGAGAGAGAGGAAGGGAAGCAGAATCCCTGCTGAGCGGAGAGCCTGATGCAGGGCTTGATCCCAAGACCCTGAGATCATGACCTGAGCCGAAGGCAGAGGCTTTAATCCACTGAGCCACCCAGGCACCCCCATATTGTACACTTTAAATTTTTACAATGTTGTGTCAGTTTTCTCTCCATACAGCTGCGGGAGAAAGGGGTTTGTTACTCAGAAGGCCTCCATGATACCAATATTCAGTGTATTTCTTGAGGTTCTGAAACTAGAGGAGTTACTGTCAATTCACTGTGTTCATTTACGCAGATTCAAGAGGTTTCAGACATTTATCAAGCATTTTTCTTTTCTTTTCTTTTTTTTTTTTTTTCCCCTTTGGAGTCTTCGCTCAAATACCATTTTCTGTTAGAGGCCTACCCTGGACACCTGATTGAGGACTGCAGTTTCTGCTCTGGGAGAAACTTTCCTGCTCTCACTCTCCTCTTCTTTTTTCTTATCAGTTCCTGTTACGGCTTAGTGCCTTCCCACATAGGATATATTTACTTATTTATTAGGATAATCGGAGACCATTTGCTTACCTCTTGCTGGAAAACACCCTCTGAAGGGCAGGAACCTTTGCGCTTTGTTCAACAGGGAATTGTAAATGCCAGGAGCAGTAGTAGGCACTCCGTAAATATTTGTTGAATGGATTAATAAACGATCGTATGACCAAGGAGCAGAGGATTCCAACCACAGTGGAAAGAACTTGGGGTAGTATGCGGTATGTCATGAATCTTGAGAAACTGATGGCATTCATCTACCAATGTTATGGGAGACTTTTGTTTTGAAGGGTGTGATGCATAGTGGTAAAATATTAAAAAAAAAATTGTATTGGTAGAGAGTGGCCAACCATAGGGCAATCTAGCATCTAGCTTTGCTTCGGGAAGGCCCTCAGATGTTGACTTGGTTAGGCTGGGTTGAGCTGTCAGAAATCCTTTCTCTTCTCGCTCCTGTGTAAAATAAACAAATAATCAGCAACAACAACAGTATCCAGGCCAGACTCCTACATTAGTACTGATGTGTGTTCTCGGTGGGGGTTGCTGTGCTGTGTGTTGCCTCTGGCTGAGCCACACCGGAAGGCTTGCTCCTGCCTTATTCTGTGATTTGAGGCTCCACGCTCTGTTTTCTGTGGTCAAAACCTTCTCTTCCTAGTAGCCGCAAGGATGCTTTTCAGACTGTGGAAAATAAAGTGTTTCTCCTGCCGTAGGCTTGCATGGCACTGTTAGACTTGTCCCCAGGCCACAGAAGGCACTGGAAACTACTCCCTCAGCGGAGATTACCTAGTCCACCCTCGAGTCCGTCAGAAGCATCATATCCTAATTTCATGGGCTTACCTATGTGTGTGTGAGGTGAGAAAGCCTGACGTGTGCTGTTTATAAACGTCTTACCTCTGCCTGCTGTAAAATGCTCACACGTTAATTATGAACGCTGTTTTTTGTGGGGGGGGGGGGTGGGCAAAGGGGCAAGGTGGTGGGAAGAAGGCAGCCAAGAGTAATTCTAAAGGACCAAATACGTCACCTTCCTCCCCAAACTCTCCTTGTTTAGTAAATGAAGGCACGTGAAAGTGGAACATTTGGTGCTTTGCACCAATATTATGGCGTAAAATTATAGTTAGGAATATTGTGTAAAAACCGTAATAGTTCGCAGTTATAGCTATGGTGAGAACAGCAGGCAAGACTATAAGCTTTAATTTATGTTGTGCTTTGGACATTTTTCAGAAACTATTTACCCATTACCTCTTAGGTCAGTGGCCTAATAATGCAACAAAGCACTTTTTGAAATTGCAGATAATTTTCAGTGCTCAGATCTCTGTGTAGTATTGATGGGGAGGGTGGTTGATTAGGACCTTGGGAATTGTGCTTGATGGGAACAATCTGGAAGGAGTGAAAAATTATTAAACACACACAGCGGGAGATGGAGGATTTACCATTGTCGTGTGGTGCTATTAATTCTCATTGCTCGGTACAGCGGCTTGATTGCATACTGTGAATACTGTTTATTGGAGAATGGGTACAATTTTGCTGCAGTTGTTGTAATGTAATACTAAATGCTAATTAGGCTTCTAACAATAATTAGAACCTCTTGCCAGACTTGGAAATAGAAACACTCAATTGAATTTACAGAAACAAAGACCTTTAAGCTATGCCACTAGCGGCATCGACTTCAAGAAGTTTTTTACGTTGTTAGTTACAGAATTGCCAACACACTACACACACACACACACACACACATATATTTTTTTTTATTTTTTTTTTTACAGCGTGCATAATGAGTTCATTTATGTTCTCGATAGGATTATTTTCAAAATGAGATAAAGCACACCACCTCCTCCCCCATCAGAGGAAGAAAACCTACAAACACAGGTAGAATCAGAAATGCACCTTTGTTACTGTGCAGATGGCAACTGCCGTGCTCTTGGGTGTGCGGGGAAGCGGTGGGGGAAGCAGGGCTGCACAGGGGAGCATGGCTAATGGGGATTTTGGAGCCATTCTGAACACTTCACATTTTCCTCCAACCTGGTGTCGGTGCAGGTACACACCTGATTGCCAGAGTTGTTTCTTTGGATCGGCTCCCTCGACTGCCCTCCTTGAGCTCCATCGCCAGTCAGAGGCCAACCAAACCCACAGCGTCCCGACAGGAGCAACTCTCCCTTGCTGCTTTGCTTCGTCAACCCTTTTCAATCCACTAGTAGGGCAGAACTCTTAGCGAAGTGAGAAGTGTGTCAGGTATGTTCGGGAGTGAGAAATAATTAGCCAAGAATTTTCCCTGGCATACCCTGGGCCTTGTGGTTTCACCCAGACACGGCTGGGCAGGAGTCTTGGGAGGCCATCCCAGGAAGGTGGCCACGGGCATGTCAAGGAGGTCAGGGCGGGGGCGGGGGGCGAACACATTGCTTGGCACGGGACCCTGTTGTGGCACCATGGTCTGGTTTTGTCTGGCGGCAGTTGAGGGAGGCCTTTGTTGTTGGGGTCTCTGTGCTGGGTATATATAATTTCCTCATCCTGTTTTTGTTTTGTTTTCAAATCCAGAGGTACAAAGACTTGGGCAAACCTCCTTGACCCTCCCTTCACAAATCCACCACATGAAACAATGGAGAGTGTCTCTCCTTTTAATTTTAACCGAGCCTTAAGTTGACTAGCTGGTGTTCGGTGCTAATAATTAGCTGCTTGACATGATGTATCATGTTACCCCCTTTGTCTGGAGCCATCAAGGCAATAGAAATAGAAACCCGAAGGCCTGTTCTGAAACAGTATTTAAACAACCTGCGCCCCACCGCTGCGTGGGGGCCAGATTTCTGGGTGAAGTGAGTACTTACAGGTATTACTGGTTACTGGAAAACCAGTTTCAGGATGGAAAGATGACAGCGAGCACCATTTGGCTCTGCTCTCCAGCGTGAGACGTGGCTACTTGAAGCAGAGAAGCAGTTTCTCCCTGTCTCTGGTTTGGGTTTGAGTGTCCATTTGTATGAGGTGTTGAAAAAGGATGTTCATAGAAATTTCCGTTTTTGTGTCTTGATTAATATTTCATCAAATTCATCAAACCCAACTACGTCCCCTAACCAAGTGCGCCTTACCTCCACCTCCGCCCCTGCCCCCACCCCCACCCCCAGTAAAAAAATATGTCTTCGTTTTGACTTGAGCTCCTTTCGTTTTTATCTTTGACCCTCTCAGCTTGTTTCCTCCCTACCAGAGGACTCCCCCTAGCCTGGGGCCTCTGCTGGTTGGAGTCAGGGGTTGGGGGGTGGGGGGGGTGGCATGGGGCATGTCCCAAAGCAGAGCTGCTTATTATTGAGGTTACCCTAGACAAGTTCTCCTCTCAGCAGTAGCTGGTTCTTGTTCTTTGTGCTACTCACTGGGTTTGGAGAGGCCTCTTTTCCTCATCTCGCTTTTGGACTCCTCTTGCCCCGTAGGAGTGTGGTGATTTGGTCAGATTCCCTCCTTTTCCTTATGCGCCTTTATTTCCTTATTCTTGTTTAACTGGGGGAAGATCAATTGTTTATGATGATCTCCTGACTTCCCAAGAAACAATATTCAGGGCAGAAGAAGGCCTCAGATAACCAGTGACCAGAAATCCTTGACGCTGGCCGCCCATTTCCTCCGCGCTGGAAAGTCCTGCTTTTTGAGGTGCTTTAGGTTTGGTCCTCACGGGGTTAAATCAAGCTCTGTGACTTGAGGCTGGCTCTGCACATTTGCCTGTCTTGCAGTTTGTATGAAGTATGCCAATGAAATTTTTAAGGAGGTACTGTGGGAGCATTTTAGTTCACGTTTTAGCAAATATACTTGATTGCCAGAGGTGCTCACGTTGTGGTTTTTCCCTTTCCGAGGCTACAGTTTTTCTCGTGCTGGTCTGTTGAGAGTCTGTGAAAGATGAGGCCTGAGTGAGTCAAATGCTTTCTTTATATTTTCTGGTTACATTTTTCTTGTTCACAAGTCAGTGACACCTGCAAATGGAAGACTTGCTGAGGTAGCACCTGGCTGATTAGCAACTTTTGCTTGGTCCCCCTCACACACTGACCGTTAAATTACCTCCTATCATGCCTGGGCTGTGTGGCCGCCGCCGAGAGGCAGGCAGAGGTCAATTCAATATGGCTGACATGTTCTGTGTTTCCCCACAGCATGTCACATGTAACCAGCGTAACGACTTTGACAAAGTACCGCAGGGTGACCTGGTAGTCTTGGGTCAGAGTGAGAGAAATTGGTGTTGTACTAAGATGTATGTTAATACATATATTATTTATATGGGCATTAGCGAATGCTATTGTTGCCTCAGCACAAACCCAGGCCCAGGGATTGGCCTTGGGGTTTTTGCAAGCTTACTTTATCATGTTTCTCCCCACCCCCTCCTTGCTCATGAATAATTAAAAACTTAAATTACTTGCCATGTACAAAATTCATATGCTGGGGAAAATAGCTACATGAAAATTAATTTTCTGTTCTGTGAGACTGACGGGAAATCAATTAATCTTGATGTATTATTTTATGCAGAACAGGGTGCAAGAACCTGCAGAGAGAATGGCTACAGCTGTTCTTGTTGGTCGGGCCATATATTATCGTTGGCGGGTTTGACAGCTTCTGAAGGAAATGGCTGAGGGGTATCAGGCAGGTGAATCAACTGTAAAAATTTATTGGAGGATACAAACTGTTTCCAGGGGACTGATATAAAACTCACACTTGAGAACTGAAGTATTGAATGTTTTTGTGACTGAAGCAGCTTGTTGTCAATATTTATAGCTTTTCTCTTTGTTACATGTCCTATTTGTTTGATTAACTAGTCAGATGTTAGTGTCTGTCTGTAATTTATCTGTGGTGCCTTCTGTAGCATTTTTGATACATAAAGATTTACCACGAGATAAATAAGGCAGCTCACACAATGCAATATGCTAAGTAAAATGACAGAACTGTTTACAACATGTTACAAGTTTTATAACTCACGAGGTAGATCAGTAACTTTTGTTTACTGGTGTCACTGTTAGTTGAAACATGTCTCAATGTATTAACTACTATGGGGGTAAACAAGGCTCACTTAAATAAGCAGAGATTATAATCAACGCCTACCTCATGGTAAATCATTTAAGAGGCTCTATAAAAACGTTTATGTACAGCCATACATAATGCATACATTTCTGAAATAAAATAAAATAAATGCGTGCTCTTAGAATAGGCTGTAGCTACATTCCTCTGCCATGCCGTCAATATCAATTTCCCCTGTAGATGATGGAGGTGCGATGCTCAGACAAACGCTGACGCAGACAGATGGGAGCCCTCAGCTGAGGGGCGGTGGCCTAGCAGGTGACATCAGGAATGGCTGCTGGGAATGCACGTGTGTCTGCGGCACCATCCGTAGGTGGGGGAGGCTGTTGGAGCAAGGCAGTCGTGGCTCGAGTCTTCCCCCAGCCCTAGGCTAGGTATTTGAGGCCGACTTCCTGTGGCCTTTGAGGGAGCCCTACGTGATGTGTGGGTTTAGGGAGACCCCAGGAGAGTGGCTATAGATAAGGTTTCACCAAAAACCTCTCTTTCACCACCTGGTTAGCAGGCGAGGTGGGGGACCAAGGAGCAGTAGGATTATTAGCTTCAGGAAGCACGAGCACTCAGTTTCCCTTTGCCCTACACAGAGACAAGGAATATTTACCCCGTGCTTGCTTGTGTACTCTCCAGATAATAGGGCTTGTGGAGTTTCAGCTAAGAATCTGAAGTTCTGTTGGTCAGTAACACACTGTACTAAGTAAATAGCATGTGAAACAGATGACACGGTGTGTTATTCAATTTCTGGTAATTGATGAGTGACTCTCATTAATAGCACTTAACAGTGAAGACCATTGTGACTTTTTGCCAGCTTTCCTGATAGAGGAGTAGAATGAATGGAGGCGTGGATTTTGAGAGGCATCGTAAGGGCACCTTGCCTTGCTCTAGCACCTTCTACGGTTTTGGAAGCCTGTCATTCGTATGTGTGTGGAATGTATGTTGATCAGAGTAAGCATGTTAAGGTATGTTTCTTAATTGAGTAGATGGACTTTTCTTATTTGACTAGTTTGAGGGAGGAGGTTGGGAATTGCTCTGTAACAAATTACCGCACACTTACTGGTTGAAATGGTACCCACTTACTGTCTGTGGGCTGGCCACTCTGGGCAGGCTTGCCTGGCTTTTCTGCTTAGGGTCTTACTTACAAAGGCTCAAATCAGCTGAGGTGCATTCTCTTCTCATGGATCTGGGAAGAATCCGCTTCTAAGCTCCTTCAGAACTCTGGTAGAGCTGAGCTTAAATTTGTAGGACTGATCCCTGTCTTCCTGCAGGTTTTTTTTGTAGGTCTCACTCCCAGCTTCTGACGAACGTTGTCAGACCCTTTCCTGGCGGACCCCCCAACTTCAAGCAGACAGTGTACTCTCTCTGTCTGGTGGACTCCTCCTCCTACTTGCAGACTCTAGGACTTACCCTTCTGCTACCAGTCGGAGAAAATCTCTACTTTTAAGAAAGGGCTCATGTGATTAAACACGGTACAGCCAGATAATTCTCTGTGACTTAAGGCCAATGGATTAGTATCCTTAACTTTATCTGTGAAATCCTTTTTTGCCATGTAGCATAACAGAACTACAGAAGAAGTACCACTGGGCAAAGGTTATGGGGGTCAGATTAGAACTCTTTCTACCCTGGGGACATTTGGTGTGATGTTTATGGTGCGGATTTTCTAGAGCAGTGCTGATCTTAGTCCTTGTCTGTCTTTAGTTGTCCCACATCCTGGCTTGGAAAGAAGTGGGCCGACTCTGGGTGAGTTCTAGCAAGGAACGTGTATGTAAGTGCCTGCTCTATGTGCAGCTTTGCATTAGGAGCAGGAAGTGAAAATCTCTGTAGTAGCCTTGTTCCTTACTCGCTCTGCAACAAGTCTTTTCATATGCATCCCGTGAGATCATTTACCACGCAAGGCACCTGAGGACAGGGGCTAAGTTAAGTGGAGTTGAGCGGGCAAACCAAATGTCTGGGAACTGAAGCGGGCAGAAGGAGACTTCAAGAGGGGAAGTGATTTTCAGGCCTTGAACAAGGCATACAGTTGGACCAGATGGAGGGGACTGGCAAGCAAACGCAAGTGGCAAAGCGCCTACCGTGTTGGGAAATGATGGGAAGTCAGGTGGAGTGAGCAGGTCCCCTCTGCTTGCAAGTTAGGTGTGTTACCCCTTGTGGCGGGGTGGGGGGGTGGGAGGCACACTGAGGAAAGGAAATGAGTGCCGATGGTGAGCTGCATGGAGAGAAAAGCTTTGAAATCACATCAAGTTCTTTATTCTTGGGGCGCCTGGGTGGCTTGGGTGTTAAGTGTCTGCCTTCAGGTCAGGTCATGATCCCACGGTCCTGGGATCGAGCCCTGCATTGGGCTCCCTGCTTGGTAGGAGTCCGCTTCTCTCCCCCACTCTACCTGCTTGTGTTCCCTCTCCCGCTGTCTCTCTCTCTCTCTCTCTCTTTCAAATAAATAAATAAAATCTTAAAAAAAAATTCCTTATTCTTAAGGAAGCCTCTTGAAGGAGTCACGTTCTCCATCCCTGCCTCCAGCAGGCCTTTTTAAGGGTTCTCTGTCTTTGGGGTATGGGTAAGTCATTCTGCACAGTGCGATGGGTTCTGTACAGAAGGTTTGCAACTTATAAGACTGAACATAACCATCACCTGGGAAGCTTTGAAAGAGACCCTACTGCTCAGGCAGTACCTCTGACTTTCGCACCAGAATTACTAGAGATGGGGTGTGGGGAGAAGTATGTGGGATGGTTTTCCTACCACTCAGCTGGGGGTAAAACCACTTTGCCCTATCCTAGGTGTGCCCAACGTGCTGTGGGGTCTGTGCTGTTCATTCTGTTTGGGAGGGGACATTAGAGGTGGGGTCTTCAAAATTGAGAAGGAGATTACCAACTAGGTGGTGGGGGGATGGGGCATTGCAGGCCAAGGGGGGAGCTTAGGGATGGAGGAGGTTGATGGTCTGCATGGAGATGAGTGAGGACCGAGCCGATGCAGCATAGGCGAAATGGAGAGCTCAGAGGAGGCTGCTAAGACATGAAGCTGGAAAGAGGGATTGGGGTGAACTTGGAATGAATGCTCTTGGATTTTGCAAAAACAAAACAAAACCAAAAAACCCCCAAAACAAAACAGAAACAAAAACGAAAACCTCCTTTACTATCAAGGCTTTGTCCCGATCCAACCTGGCCTTCCCCTTAGTTAATCCGAATTACTGTGGTTTGACTCCATGTTCGGTTTTTCTAAGATGTGCTTTGATTTCTCTCAGAAGTGGAGCCGTGTTTATTCTCTGAGCGGCTCTGTGTACACACACTGCCGGTGGAGTTGCCTGGGATGAGCCGTGGGTCCTCTGAGAACTGCTTCCTGTTTGGTCTGGTAACTCCTAAGCCTGCCTTTCTTTCCTGCAGTCTGCAGTTGTGGAAATATGCAGTATTTGAAGTTTGGAGGAGATCAATTTTTCATCCTTTCCTTAGTGGGATAAAGAATATTTCAAACACCACTGGAGGCCAGAGAGCTCTGCAAAGTTTTGAAATAGCTTGGGAAATGTGCCACATGCTTCGCACTTCATTTTCCCCCTTTCTCTTTTCATTGTTTCACTTAATTAAAATATCGTAATGCAAGAAGGGGCGAGGAGGCAAATATTTAGAGAAAGGAAAGGAAATGGGTTCATGTTAAACAGACTCTAAGCAAGCTTGGGGCTTGCAGTTTGAAGTGATCCTGAGCGTTCAGTGAGGTAAACTCGAAACCTTCTTCCTGCCTGCGAGGTGATGAAGAAAAACTGTGAGCTCCAACATGATTGTTAATGAAAACCCTGGCCAGTGCAGCGCCCCCTCCTGCCCCCCCACCTCCCCATTCCCCCCTCCCAAACCAAAGAAAAAAATTGGAACATTTTTGGGTCCAAGTTTCACAGATGTTAAGCATTTTGTGATATTACTTAGGGGGTTTCCTGAGCTACATTAAAGTTGAACCACTAGGGTGTTGAAACAGTTGGACCCATAATAAAATATACATGAAAAGGAATTGTGAGACATGGGCTGTTATGTGCCGGTGACAATTAGGTTACTGCTTTAAAAAATACATATCCTAGACACATCTATGGGAGCTTTTTAGGGAATTTTGAGTCGAAGCCGAGTAAAGGCGGATGGTAATTTCTCTGGTTGCCTCTGGCAGGTGGACATAATTTAACAATACCCGTCAGATATGACAAATTGTTTGTGAGTTACATTAGGGCCTTAATAAGATCACATCTGTTCATATATCCTCCTTAACCACAGAGCCTGATTTAGGGAGTTTTCATACTGGTAGAGTATTGTTGTTTAAATATTTAGAGGGGTCTAGACATGTATCATAAAAGAATAGACTCTTGTGTATAAAAACACAGCCCTTTTATTCTCCGTGTGTTTTCTTTCACGGCTCTTGCATCATTCTACTTGAGGGAACCACATGTTGCTTCTGAGAGCCAGGAAGCATAGTCTGTGTTGGAGCTGGCATTCTAGAGCTGGAGGAGGCCTTGCAGAATGACCACTCCACCTCCCCTTCTGTCTGGGGTAGGGACTGAGGTGGAGGCGGGGGCAGAGACTTGTTCAGGGTATCTTAGCCTGTCAGTAGCAGAGCCAGAAGTAGGACTTTGTCTGGCATTTGGTGTTATAATGATCTTTCCACTGTGCTAGAATTTGACTCTGGGCTGGAAAATGAGGCCCTTGATGTAGTAGGAACAGCTCATGTGTCAATGTCACAAGGGGCTGAAGTCCTTTCCAGAGGACATGCCTGGTGGATTGGAGGCCAGGTTCTTTCATTCTTTTTTTTTTCTTTCCTTAAGTTATTTATTTGTTTGTTTATTTATTAGAGAGAGAGGAGGGGAAGGAGCAGAGGGAAAGGGAACAGGACCCCATACCATGGCCTCACTGAGACCATGACCTGAGTCAAAATCAAGAGTTGGACACTCAATGGATGGAGCCACCCAGGTACCACCCCACGTCCTGCCCCCGCCGGATCTTTTTTAGGTATTAAAACGTAAGGCCCTACTCGGTGCCCTTCCTCTGACAAAGAATCTTCTGCCACTTCCTGGCCTAACTGCATGGGCGGATGTTCTGACTTTGACCACATCATGTGTGTTCCCACCTCTACTCATACTGTCCCCTTCTCCTTTCAGTTGCTTCCATATCCAGAATAAATAAGCTCCGTTTCCTCATGAGGTCTTCCCAGCTCATAGCCATTTATTAGGTTTAATTATATAAAAATGTTCTTTAATAGGTCAGAAATGCCAGAGGCCCCTGGATGGCTCAGTTGGTTAAGTGTCTGACTCTTGGTTTTGGCTCAGGTCGTGATCTCAGGGTCATGAGATTGAGGCTGCTGCCTCGCTGGGCTCTGCTCCCGGTGCAGAGTCTGCTTAAGACTCTATCTCCCTCCCCCTCTGCTCCTCTTATGTGTGAGCTCTCTAAATAAATAAATAAATAAATAAATAATAAAATCTTAAAAAAAAAAATGTGAAGTATTTGCAATTTCATCAAATTCAACCTAAAGGTAATCTTTAGAAAACCTTTGTACTACCTACATTTTTTATTCAGTTTCTTAATGTTACACATGCACGTATACAGTAGGTATCAACTTTTTAAAACAAATGTTACTTTGCTAGAATTTTAGATTTACAAAACTGTTTCAAGCATAGTATAGACTTTCTACACCCCAGCCCAGTTTGCAGTTTCCCCTATTGTTATGATTTCATATCACCACGGTATTTTTGTCCAATGTAAGAAATCGACATTGGAACATTACTAACTAAAACTCTGGGCTTTGTTTGGGTTCCATCACTCTTTCCATTAATGTCCTTTTTCTGGGCTAGCCTCCAGTCCAGGGTCCTGGGCACTGCACTGCACCTAGGTGTCATGTCTTGTTGGTCTCCTCTGGTCTGTGACAATTCAGCCTTGTTTTTCATACCTTGACAGTTTCGAGGTGTACTGCTCAGGTATTTTGTTGAAGGTCTCTCAACTTGGGTTTGTCTGATTTGTTTTCTTATGATTATATAGGGGTTATAGGTTTTGGGGAAAATACCATACAGGAATTATCATCACCTTATCTCGAGGGGTCATGTTGTGAACTTGGCTTCTCACTGGTTTGGTTCCTTGATCACTTCAAGTAGTTTTTTGCCAGGTTTCTACATTCTAGATTTACTTTGGTCTCTTTAACAGGCCATATCAGTGTCTTACCACCAAATAGGTGAACAATTCTTCCTTGGGAACAGGGGCATTGTTTAATGCTCTTTGTGTCTTTTGTTGTACCTAATGCCATGCCATGTTTTAGAAAGTTTTTATTTATTTATTTGAGAGAGCGCACCAGTGGGTTGGGGGTGGGAGGACAGGAAGAGGGAGAAGCAGGCTCCCCACAGAGCAGGGTTGGATCCCAGGACCCTGGGATCATGACCTGAGCTGAAGGCAGACCCTTAAATGACTGAGACATCCAGGCACCCCTCCATGCCATGTTTTATACAGAGTAAGTGTTCCACTGAAGTTAGTTGAGAGGTCATTAAATAAGTGATTTAATTTCAGACTGGAAGAGGTGTTTGGCTTCAGCAAACCAAAACAACAAAATCCCAACCTGCTGAATTCTCCTCATAACTAATTTGGGGTCTTTGTTCACTTCACTGAAGGGGTAATTGGTAAAACTACTTAAAATTCTTCTTGGCCAAACTGCTATGAAGACAGGATTATCTGCTATCTTGGCTAAGATCAGAGCTTTGAGTTCAGGATTCAGTAAAATCCCAGTGTAAATGAGGGAGGCACATGCATATACTTTTGTAGTTTCTGCTGACCTGCAGCAAGGGTGTCCCTATTTGCTGAGTCTTACAAATATTTGTTGGAGATTTTGAGGATCCTGGAGCTAAGGTATTGTTTAATGGATTCCTGAATGCATTTTATTTCATCATGGTAGTTATTTTTACAGCATTTATCTGTGCAGGTGTTTTGGAGGGCATGGGCACCCTACTTTTGGAAGACTAAATTTTGTCATGGCCTTCATGGAAAACAAAGCATTTAGGGAAAAACAGGATGAGATAAGAATCCCCCTCCCTTTTTTTTATAAGTTGAAAGCTAAATGCTTTGAAAGTGGAGTAAGAGGGAAGTGGTAGTAGTTCTTCTATAAATCCTTTTAGCAGGGACCTTACTAGTTGGTCTTGTAGGATTGATTCTTTCTCTTGTGACTGAAAAGTGGGCATAACATTATGATGATTTAACCTTTCTAAAGGTATACATAGGAATTAGAGTAGCCTGATTTACTATTCCATTTAAAAAGGTTTCTTCATTTTACTTAATGTTTTTTAAAATATGAATAAAGAACTCCCAGCTTTTCAATAGTGTAAATTATTTCATGCTAGTTTTTCAATCTGAGAGTCTCATGATAGCTACACCTGCTATATGCTTTATTATGTAATTTAATTTTTCATAACTTTCTTTTATTAGCTGTAAAGTAGGTTTAGAAAAAATAATTAGATTAGGTTAAGCCACAGTTAAGATAAAAATGACAATTCAATAAAAAAAAGTTCAATGTAACTCCTATTTTCTAAAATAAAATACAGCCACTGAGAGATTTAATTACGGTGTTATTCAAATAAATTTTGCCTCTACACTGAAAGCACTCAAGAAAGAAACTCCAAGAAAGGTGCTTGGTTAACATGAAAAAAGTAATGTGATACATAAAATTATAACTTATGAAATGTGATGGGGACCGTGCTTGAGAAGAAATAACACAACTGAGTGGGTTCTCTAAAGGGATGCACTGGGATTACTTGAGTTTCTGTGTGGTGAGGGCCCTTGGCTTGCTCTGAGTTTTTATGTGCCAGATTGGGAGCTTTCACCATTTGGGTGATCTTGGAATGCTGTATCCTTTCATTAAAATGATTCTGAAAATCACCACCAGATATGTTATGGTCATGAAGTCCTAAAATTGTAGATGTAGAGGAAGCTTCAGGGCCTGACCCTTACTTATCCAAGAAGTTGGCTTTCCTAGGCTCACATGTCTTCAGAGCCCCAAACTAGTGTTTACTACACTGAATTGTTACTAAGATTGAATTTTGTAAAATACATTATATATGTGTGTGTACATATATGTGTGTATACATACATACATGTATGTATATATATGTGTGCGTGTATATATATTTTTTCCCCCAGTGTAAAACGTGAATCCCATTTAGAGTCAAAGGACATTGTTAGGTTTAAGACTCGGGATAAGAAACTAGCAGCCCCTCTTCATGTTCTGCTCCTTTTTAGCTCTGAATCCTGTGCCCACAGGAAACCACCTACAGTTTTTCAAACTATCATTTGTTATCATCCTCATACTTAACAGCAATAAAAGCCTCTTATTTAAATATTTAAGTAATTGAAGGGAAAAGAGACATCTATCAAAGTTGCTTTTCCTTATATTGCCTTTATGCAACTAAACTTATGATACGTTATTTAGCATGATACTCTTGGAGCCCAATTAAAGAAATTCTGTTTATTCAACAAACGTGGCAGGCCAGGCCCAGTGCTTCTCATTGCTTTGTAACTTGAGGAGATGGCATGAAATGCTAGCCATCATCTAGCTCAAGGTTATTCTGTGATCTTCTTGATGATGGTTAGAGTTCCTTTAATTCAGTATTTTTCAGGCTGGGAGTTGCATCCCAATAGTGGTCTGTAAAATCAATTTAGTGGGTTGTAACCAACATTATAAAAAATAGAACGAGTAGAAAATATCAGAGTTCAATTTTTGAAATGGTCAGTGTAACTTGTCTTTCTAAAGTAAAATATAGCCATGAAGAGATTTAATTATGAAAGAATTAGGATAAATATGGGTTTACACAACTTTTTTAAATCAGATCTATACATTTATATGTGTATACACACATGCATATACACATACAGATATATTAATAACAGAATGTTTGATTTTATGTGTTTATATATATTCATATGTGTGTGTATTCGTTTTGTGTATTGAGTCCCAACATAAAGTACGTTAGGTTGGGCATATGAAGTAGCCTTTTCTGTAAGAAAGACACAGCCAAATATTGGGAATCGAATGTGGTTTAACCTACTGTGTTTTATTGTGGGTCATGGACAAAAAAGTCTGGCAACATTTAAATAGCCTTAGCTCTCTTACATCAAAATAATAAACATTTTGTTTTCTTGTGTAACTTAAAGTTTCTTCATCTTTAATATAGGAATATAATTGTGCTTACCTCAGAAAAAAATAGGCACAAGAAAATTTTAGAGGGAATAGATGTTATCTTGATCATGGTGATAGTATCATGGTGTAAGACTATATCAAAACTCATCAAATTATATACATTCAACATGTGCGTTTTTTTCTTCTTCTTCTTCCTCTCTCTCTCTCTCTCTCTTTTTTTTTTTTTTTGGTGTGTATCCGTTGTACCTTACTTAATTAAGCTATTAAAAAAGAATCTTACCTACCTCCACGAAAAGCTGTGAAGATCAAATTCCAGAGCATGACCTCTTGCCCACAATAAGCACCAAATAAATGTTAGTTGCTATTATGGTGGTCATTATCATCTCCATTATCATCCTCCCCCCATCCTCTGCAATGATCTTTGTTTCTCATTTACTCCTAGGAAATTCTCTTTGAGCCCTGTCAGCATTATTAAATCCATTGCTTCTCTCATCGTGTGGGTCACACACACTGATCTTCAGTCACAGGGTGGTAGGACATTAGTGGAGGCCTTCAGAATTCTGTGCTCAAACCAGTATTTCATCAAGTGGCATACGGGTCCCTAGGAATGCACGATGGTTTGGCATAGGAAACAGACAAGGCATGGGCCAGCATGGACTCATGCAATGAGACTGTTACTCCCTTTTCAGATTTCTTCCAATCCTTTGGATAACATTTAGGACAAAGCACCAGTTTGGTGCTGGTCTCTCTTTCATACCTTTCTAATGCTTGACAAATTCTTTTTTTGAACAGAGGTGAGGTCTCAGGCTCAGACTCTTGATGACTTAACAAAGACAAGTTAGGTAGGATTGAATAATGGGATTTTGTTTTCCTCTTACATGTGGGTGTGTATGTCCTATGGGTCATTGGCAAGTGATACTTTTATTGTGGAGATGGTATACTATTTCTTCTAGAAATCAATTTGTTGACTTAAAATATTCAGTAAATAGTGTATGTGGTTTACCCAATCTTAGTAAAGTCATGGAAGTGTATGATAATGACATCAAGTCTGGGCCAGACTGATTTAATCCTAAATGAGGCGCAGGGAGGTTAAGCAACTGGGCCAGGTAGGACCAGAGAACTTGTCTTGGGTGTGTTTTCATATCTCCCTGTGACCATTTTTTTCGTGTTGATCTTCCAGGATCATGTGAGTGGAAGACTGTATTAAAACAATGGACTTGTTTTTTCTGATGTGCTTTTTTGTGTAGTTTGTTGCTTCTGTGGTTTGCCTTGGATCTGTGCACTCCCGCAGTTCTGAGACCAGTTCCGGGCTGAGTGGCATCACGGGTAGCCACTTTTGCTGCCGGGCATCTGCACCTGCCTTACCTTTGCAGTCCTCCTCGCAGTGCAGTATTTTTTCCTCAAGGTTTACATTGTCCTTTGCCATTTGGGAGTGGTCTGGGATTACCCGATTGAGACCCAAGCCCTGGGTGGAAGGGGAAGGGCACACGGGCATAGGATAGGAGGACCGCGCTCTGTGTTCACTGTGGCTGAAGTTGGCTTGACTTTGCTGTGCCTTTGTTCTTCCACATGTGAAATAGGTGGAGTCGTGAGTTGACTCTGTAGAGTCTCAAGAGGCCCATTCATCTTTATAACCCTTTTATGTCACTTACCCATTTACCCTGCAGACATTTATTGACCACCTTCTGTATGCCAGGCTCTGGTTGGACCAGTGGAAAATACACCTGTGGACAAGTGATATTTGCACTTGGGGATGATAATATTGCACATCCTGTTCGGAATGATGATGGTAATTGAAAGCTTCACAGGAGACAATTTCCTATGGCCCTAAAAAACAGGAGATGGACTTGAGAGTGACTTGGAGGAAGAGGCCCAGTTTTGATACACTGGCTAGGAAAGGCCTCTTCAAAAAGGCAGCGCTTGAGAAGAGCATGGAATGGTGGGCATACAGCTGTGAGACACTCGGGAGAGATTGTCCAGGTCGAAGGAACAACAGGTGCCAAGCCCCAGGCAAGTTCAAGGGAGACAAAGGAGACTGGTGGGACTGCCTGGGAATGTGGGAGTAGAGTGCTGATAGAGCAGGAAGAGGTCAGAGCCCACCCTGGAGATGTTGAGCCTAGGAAGGAGTTTGGATTTGGTTCAAAGTATGATGGGAAACCAATGAAGCCAAATGATGGGTTTTAAGCAGTGGGATGATGGAATCTGATTTGTATTTTTAAGAAAACCACACTGGCTCCTGGTTGGAAATTTGGTCAGCAAGAATAGAAGCTGGGCGTCCAGTTAGAAGGTCATTGTGGTGGCCTGTGAAGATAAATGCAGTGGTAAGACCCAAAGAGTGGGCAGAAAAGGTGCAAAGAAGTAGGGAGATTCAGGTTATATTTTTTAATACAATGTCAGTGGCTGTTGGTGGATTGTCTGCAGAAATGAAAGAGAAGAATCAAAGAAGAATCAAATGGGATGGTTACGACATTTATGGCTATGGGAAGGCAAAGCTCCTTTTGCTTTTGATGACATCCTTGTGTTGTCATTGGCTGGTCCGCTTAGGAACATGATTGTTTGCAGCGTCTCCCAGGGAAGAAGACCCCTCCCGTGCCGTTGGTTAGCCCGAGGGCTCTCAGACTCTTCCTCTCTCTGACCTGCATTCCTCATGCTGCACTAAGGCCCGGGGTTCTAACCTCTGAGGAGGTGGTTACAGAGGGGGCTTGTGGCCAGGGCACAGGTGCCAGTAATTCATGCCTCTTTTATGAGGATGGATGGCTTGCAGCCAGAATGCCAGGTTGATATTTTATGACTGGTTTCTATGACGAGCTCACGCTCTCAAAAAACGTATTGTATTCTGTTTTCCAAGGAAAAGTTGAAGACGGGCTGAGCAGTGGCTATTTTTTCCCTTTTCATTTTCCCAACATATAATACAAGTTGCATTACAATAAATTCAGTCAGTTCAAATGTTTTTCATCTGAAAAATTGAATACATTCTTTTTTTTTTTTTTCAGCCTAACTGCAAGGGGTGAGCTTTTATATTTTTATGGCTTTGTTGTTTTTACTTGTCACAGTTGCTGGTATTAGTTCACTAGTAAGTAATGACTTTTCTGTATTGAGAAAGACAGATGACTTATTAGATGTCAGAGGCCATCTGAAACATTTTCAACTCAGCATTTTTAATAGCTGTTCTTTCTTTGATTTGTTTTCCTTCTTTCTCCCTTTTCTCATTTCCCCTCCTTCAGTGGGCATGCACTTTTTTTTCTTCCCTATACCCCTTTCTCCTTTTTCTCCATCATGACTTCCTGTGTATCTTCTGCATGTTTTGACTTCATCTGCACATCCAGCCAGAGTGTGTGGGACCCACATTTCCTGCACTTGGATTTCCTGTGAGAACATCTGTCCTCTATCCTCTCAGGATTAATAATAACAATAATAATAATAATGTGGATTATAGTCTAGAGAAGCACATGTTCTTGAATCTTATGGGCAAATTTTTAAAAATTTCTAGTGCTATTCACTTAGGGGCTCTGAGATGCCCTATAACCACTTCTACTCCCTTCTTCCATATCCTGTTAAAAGATTCAGCATCTTACTTTCTGGGAATCCTTGAACATCATTTTATTGTGCTCTGAGTCTCAGGCATGGAAAGCCTATAATTAAATAACCATCATTGAAACAGAAGTGTCCGTATCTGCCCGGGCAGTTCATGTAGTGAACAAGGGTTCGGATGGGGCTACATCACATCGCCAGGTTGCTTGTGCCTGGCACATAGCAGGTGTCTGGCAAATAGTTGTGCGATGAGTGAACGTCAGTTTAGATGAGAATTAGGAGTTATAGTGGGTGGGATTGGGGGAGTTTCCTTAATGGTGAATAAGATGGACATTTCTCTGATGGGAACATTCTAAGAAGGAAAGAGACAAATGTAGAAGCAAGAGAAATATTAAATAGTGACGGGTGCTTTGCTGAGAGTGAAAGCAGAGTGATGTGCTGTGTGTGAGGTAGGGTGGGACTCGGAGGGTCAGGGAAGGCTCTGATAAGGTGGTGTTTACCTCGGAGATCTGAGCAACAAGCAGCAGCCAGCAGAGAAGATCAGGGAAAGGCGAGCTGGAGAACAGGCCATGTGAGGTCTCCCGGCAGGTGCAAGCTGGCATGTTCAGGACACCAGAGGAGCAAATGGGCTTTGCTGTGGGGAACAGACAGCCCTGGCCCATGGCTGGGGAGGAGGCAGGGTAGTGGTGCACAGGGCCAGACCAGGTGGGACCTTATGTTACAAATACAATCCATACTCCTTAACTTGATTTGCAGCGGGAAGCCTTTGGAGGATTTTAAGTGGGGGCTTGGCTTACATTTTTAACATATCCCTCTGGCTGCTGTGTGTAGAGAATGGATTGTAGAAAAGCAAGAGTAGAAAATACAGTGGTGTGGACTAGGTGTTTACTTTTTAGAAGAATTTTTTCTTTTTTTCTTGAAAGTTTATCAGATCTTTGGAGGAAGATTGTTAGCTTGCTTTCTTTACTGATTCTTGTGCTGGGGCAGAATTTCTGGTTGCATCCCACATCTATTCTCTCTGTCCTTTCATAGACAGAATTTCTAGTTTTTAACTATACACTTTGCCATCCTTTCTTCCTCGTAGCTGGCGGCTAGGTGTGGCCATGTGGCTTGGATGAAAGTATTGTATGTGACTTCCAGAATGTGTTCCTGAAAAGGAGAAGGTTTTTTGTGTGTTGCCTCCCATCCTACTGCATAGAGCTGATTGTGATGGCTGGAATGCCAGCATTTATACTGGACAATGAGGACTAGGGCCACATGCTAGTGGTAGGGGGCACAGAGTTGGAAGGAGCCTGTGTCCCTGATGACTTCTTGGAGCCACCATTACCAGCTCTGGATTGTCTCTCTTTGGTCATTTCCTGGGGATCAGAGAAATAAACTTCTGTCTTTTTTAGGTCTTTGATATTTTAGTGTTTTGTTCTTTGTTTTGTGCCACTAATTTAATCCTAACTGATACAGATGTTCATCTTGTGGAAGACTTAATTAACAATAATGATGACAATAGTATTAGTGGTTGCTTTCTATGTGCCCTTCTCTTTTCTAAGTCCTTTGCATGTGTGTTTTCCCTAAAGCCTTGCAACAGTCCTATAGGGTAGGTATTATATCTGGGACTCTGAGACACAGAAATGTTCAGTAACTTGCCCAAGATTGTATAGCTAGTAAATTGGAGGACCTGGATTCCAATTCTGGCTCAAATGATTCTAGACTATTGTCTTTTTTTCCTTTCTTTTAAAAAATATTTTATTTTTATTTATTAGAGTGTATAAGCAGGGGGATGTGCCGAGGGAGAGGGAGAAGCAGACTCTTTGCTGAGCAGGGAGCCCCAATGCAGGGCTTGATCCCAGGACCCTGAGATCATGATCTGAGCCAAAGGCAGACTCTTAATCGACTGAGCCACCCAGGCGTCCCTAGACTCTTTTCTTCATCACTCTGCTAGACGGCCACATTTTTGATGATGACTTTGAAACCTCTTTTGTAATCATTTAGAGGGTGAGACCAGAGGGGTGATTCAGAAGGTGGATTTGTGTCCTATTGGCCAAATGCTATAACCAAATTTCTAGGTCTTAACACAATAGAAGTGTATCTATTTACAGTCACATAAAATCCACCTGGTACTGGGGATAGAGCTAGGCTCTAGCGGTCATGCAGGGACCCAGACCTTACTCCAGTTCCCCTCCTTTCTGCATCCTCTTCCCCATTCCACAGGGCCTCTCAGAATTCTCCGGGTGCTTTCAACCCCACCACACACAGAGGAGAAGAGAAAATGCAGACCACCACATGGGCGGGTTTTGATAGGCGGGGCTTGGAGATGGCGAATGTCCGGTCCCACATCCGCTGGCTGGTACTCAGTCATGTGGTCACACCCGACTGCAAGGAGGCCGGGACCTCTATCCTAGTGGTGTGCCCAGGAGGAACAGGAAATGGATTTAGATGAGCACACAGCCGTCTCTGCCACATACGGTTGTCAGGAGTGGGGGTTTCTGGTGGCAGCCCACTTGTCATTTAAGTCCCAGCCTTGCTGCTTATCAGCTGTGTGAACTTGGGCAAATCGCTTAACCTCTTTGACTTTCTTGTTTTGTCTGTGCGATGGGGAAACCGTAGAGTAGTTGTGAGGATTAAATGAGGTCATGTGGTGTGTGCAGTACTCAGAGCAGTGCCTGAAGCTCGGGAAGTGCTCAGTAACCATCCGCTATCCACTTAAAGCCAAGCGCGGGGCATTTGGGTGGCTCAGTGGGTTAAGCCGCTGCCTTCAGCTCAGGTCATGATCTCAGGGTTCTGGAATCGAGCCCCGCATTGCGGGCTCTGCTCAGCGGGGAGCCTGCTTCCCCTTCTCTCTCTGCCTGCCTCTCTGCCTACTTGTGATCTCTCTCTCTCTCTCTCTCTGTCAAATAAATAAATAAATAATCTTAAAAAAAGGAAAAAGAAAAAGCCAAGTGCTTTACTGAGACCTAGGTTCATGGATCTCTTTGTGCAGAGAATTTTCTTACTGAGTTCATGTGTAGCGCATGAGCCAGGGAGGAGGGACTTTGAGAACCTCACATCCTAATTTGTAGTTATTTCTGGGGTCAGTGGTATGGGGACATCAGGAGTGCAGCTCCTGGTGACTTGCTCTTCCCTCGCACATGTGAACACTCCCAGCCTCTCTTGAAGGGCAAGATGGGGCTCCCTCCTGGTGCTTGGTATGTTTACGGCATTAGAAATGGAGTTCTCAGGGGCGCCTGGGTGGCTCCGTGGGTTAAAGCCTCTGCCTTCAGCTCGGGTCATGATCCCAGATCCTGGGATCGAGCCCTGCATTGGGCTCTCTGCTGGACGGGGAGCCTGCTTCCCCCTCTCTCTCTCTCTCTCTGCCTGCCTCTCTGCCTACTTATGATCTCTGTCTGTCAAATAAATAAATAAAAATCTTAAAAAGAAAAGAAAAGAAAAGCAATGGAATTCTCAGCTGTAAGGAACCATGTCCATAGAATGCCTTCCATCTGGGATCTCAGGCAGTCAGAGTCTCATCTGTCCTTGCGGACCTGGCTCAGTGCCTTCTCACCCGAAAGCCCTGGTTAGGGGCTGGTCAACACTGCTCCCTCCCGACACTGTGCTACCCCTCTAGGATGGCACTGCGCGGCACCTAGTGTGCTGAGTCACTCATCACACTGGATCCCCCAAACGGAAGCTTCTGGTGGGTGCTGTGTCCTTCTTCATCTACCCCTCATGCCTCGCTGGGGAAGATGTTCCATAAATGGCTGTGGAGTTCAACGATTACTTTCATTATCGCCCCACATGTAGAGTTCGTGAGTGTGGGCTTTACACGGAATCAGTGGCAGATAAATTGGTATGTAGTTTGGAATAAAAACAAGTGGATTCTTTTTTATTTACACTGTTTAATATTCGTGTGGGGATTTTTGCCTTCTTTCAGCTCAGCGGTTGTAAAATTCTGTTTTAATTTCTGCCATTATCATAAACAGCATCCTCTGCTTATTATCTGGGTAGAGGATACAGCATCCTAGGAGTCTGCTGAGTTAAGATTAAACAAATTGTCAGGGTAGGACACAGAACCATTGTTGCTTTGTCCCGGTTTTCCTAGCTAGGGATCCCACATGGTGATTTGAATTTGGTGCATTTCACTGGTGGGTTTAGAGTCCCATATATATATATGTATACACATATCTGTCTGTTTTTGGTAACTTCTAGGAAAGCATTCACCTTTCTCTCTGACTGTTTGTGTGCTTGCACATCTATAAAAATAAAATCACCTGCAAAATCGCTGAAGATAAAGGTTAGAAAATTCTGTTTGTGGAGAACAGTCAGTGGTACTGGAATATATAGTTAAACAGGAAATGGAGTTTAGTTATTAAGCTCACGTAGATTGCTTGATATACTGAATATTTCTTGCCGTTCTATTATTTGTGTTTCATTCTCAAATATTTTAAGAAGATAAGCTTCTAAATTCACTTTGGGGCTCCATGTCATCAAATCTCATCACCAGTCACTTAGATCCCTAATTAACTTATACTCTATAGACCCATTTCTTTGCTGCTATTTCTCTGTACTCTCTCTAATGTGCTGTGAGTTACATTGGAAGGAACAATAAGATTTAAGAGAAGAATTAATTTAGAAAGTTAGGAATAGAAGAGATAAGGGAAAATGAGAAAAAGCGGCTTAGTATTTTGTCTTGTAAATGGCTTTCCTCTCGTAGGCTAAGAAGCCCATTTATCCAAGGAGAGGAGGAGTGTTAATGAAATAGATCATGAACATAGCTATTACAGTAATGAATTTTAACACTCACTTTGTTATGTGATATTTTATTTATGAGCTCCTTGATCATTCAGATAAAGACAAGAAGTTTATGGCACCAGATTATGTCTTGTTTTCATAAACATATTCAGTAGTTTAATAAACATAATTTATTTTTTTCTCTTTAAAAATCAGCAAAATTTATGAGAGATTATCTTAGGGTTAATGAAGTCTAACATTAAGGAAATATTACCCTATAATATTGGAGCCTTCAGAGCTGGAGTTGTAATTGCTTAATGCTTTTTTCTACAGGCTATTTTTATAAAGTACATGCTTTGTACCATTAATCCAGTTTTTACAAGTTACACTTAGGCCAATTCATTGGGAATTATGTATCCATGTTTATATTTTTCAGTCACTGCTTTCATTAAAAGATGTAGTAAAGAGTTGAAAATTTAATGTAGAAAAAGGGGGGAAAAGACAATTATGTGTATTTGCTCATAGGAAGGCTCAGTGCATATATTATCACCGCTTTCTGTCTTTGAAACCAATTCCCCCTCGTGGCTGTCTTCACCACAGGTGAGAATTTAGTGATTTGTGGGCCCCGGGAGGACAGAAATGTAAATTCCTACTGAAAGCCATCAATAGCTAAAATTTGGAGCCCCATTAATATCATTCAAGTCAGTGTGCACTTAAGTCATGAGTTGCCCGGACGACGGGCTGGAGTTTCCCCTTCTGAAGTCAGGCCTGACAATTAGCCGAGTAATGGATGCCTGCCCCCTCCCCCCCAACCACCACCACCACCACCAAGATGGGAGTGAGAATGGCTGGAAAGGGCAGCTGGGGAAGGCCGCTGTGGATTTTGGTCATGTGTGTTTGACTGCATTGGCTCATTTTTTTTTTTGAAATTGAATTTAATGTGTTGAAAAATACCTTCTTGATATATTATTGAACTAAAAGAGGTATTGCTATTCATACAGTGGTGGAAGCAAATCCTCCCTAGCCCCCTGGCCCCATATTTTATAATAGAAAACTCAACAAGGGCAAAGTTCAAAAGAAGTCTTTTCTGATTTGCCGGCTCCTCGCTCCTCATGGGGTGGGTATAGAAGGATGAGGGCGGTGGGTAAAGACCTCAGATCCATCAGTGAAACAGATGATGCTTTAACCCTTTTGATGTTTGCCTTGGATTATTTTGATGTTCTTTAGCATCAAGGCATCTGCGTGCTTCAGTGTGTTTGCAGTAGAGGAAAATCAGGGAGCGGGAAAGTAGTGTCCCTTTGAGTCACACTGGTGGCTCCCTGGGGAGGAGGGACTCCATAAGTAGGTGCTGTCCTGCTCTGCCCTTCTTCCAGAGAACGAGAACTTGATTTGATTCATTTATGCATTTATAAACACAGCTGTTGAGAATTCAGTGAGAAATCTTACTATTCTGGGATCCAATCGTACCTCGGATAAGGCTCTTGTCCATTGGGAACTCGCCTTCTACAGAGACATGTTTTCAGAAATTGAAGGAGAGGTCCTCAAAAAGTTGAACATAGGATTACCATATGATTCAGCAATTCAGTATATACTCAGAAGAACTGGACACAGAGATGGACTGATACTACTTATATATGTCTGTACATAGAAACATTAATCACAATAGCCAAAAGGTAGAAACAACCCAAATGTCCATCCGCCAGTGAATGGATAAACAAAATATGAGATGTACACCCAGAGGGATACGATTCAGCCTTAAAAAAGAAAAGAAATTTTTTTAATTTAAATTCCATTAATTGACATATAATGTATTATTGGTTTCAGAGGTACAGGTCTGTGATTCATCAGTTTTCTATAATACTCAGTGCTCATCACATTACGTGCCCTCCTTAATGCCCATCACCTAGTTACTCCATCCTTTTACTCCACAGCCCTCCAGCAACCCTCCATTTGTTTCCTGTGATTTAGAGTCTTGTACGGTTTGTTTCCCTCTCTAGTTTTGTCTTGTTTTATCTTTTCCTCTCTTCCCCTATGATCCTCTGTTTTGTTTCTTAAATTCCACATATCAGTGAGATCATGTGATAATTGTCTTTCTCTGATTGACTTTTTTTGCTTATCATAATACCCTCTAGTTCCATCCATGTCATTGCAAATGTCAAGATTTTATTTTCTTTGGTGGCTCAGTAATATTCCACTGTGTATATATATGTACCACATCTTTATCCATTCACCCATCGATGCACATCTGGACTCTTTACATAGTTTAGCTATTGTGACATTGCTGCTGTAAACATTGGGGTGCAGGTGCCTCTTCGGATCACTACATTTGTATCTTTAGGGTAAATACCCAGTAGTGCAATTGCTGGGTCATAGGGTAGCTCTATTTTTAACTTTTTGAGGAACTGCCATACTGTTTTTCAGAGTGGCTGTACCAGCTTGCATTCCCACCAACAATGTAGGAGGGTTCCCCTTTCTCTGCATCCTCACCAACATCTGTCATTTGTGACTTGTTAATTTTAGGTGTTCTGACTGGCGTGAGGTGGTATCTCACTGTGGTTTTGATTTGTATTTCCCTGATGCTGAGTGATGTTGAGCATTTAAGAAAAGAAATTCTAATACTTGTTTCAATATGGATGAAACTCGAACACATTATCCTAAGTGAAAGAAGCCAGACTAGGAAGGACAGGTTTTGTATGATTCCACTTATATGAGATTATCTCGAATGGTCAAATTCATAGAGACAGAAAGTAGAAAGGCAGCTACAAGTGTTCGTGGTGGGGGGAGCTGGGGGAGGAATGGGGAGCATTTACCATTCAGCGGGGGCCGAGTTTCTGTCTGGGACAGTGAGAAAGTTCTGAGAAAGGGTGGTGGGGGGTGGGCACACCGTGAGGATGTACTGAATCCCAGGGAACTGCACATTTAAACATGGTTGTGGTAGTAAGTCTTGCGGTGTGTGTATTTCACCACAATAAAAAAATGGAGGGATATTTGAGAAGAATCTATGTTACGACAATGTAGCTTTAAAGAGGAAGAAATTGATGCCTGGCGGTTTTTGGCATACGGGTTTCAAGGCTATCAAGGTTTTATCTCCCCAACAGAGAGTGGCAGGGGAGTAGGCACAACGACAGCATGAAGGCTTAGACATGGTTAGGTTTTGACAGGTTTGGGCAGATTTCAGAACCATGTTCTGTTTTTCCTGTAAATGGAGATGTGCGGTGCCCAGGCACGGGAGCCAGATGCTGGCCCAGAGACCTGGGTCACGTTCCCCTGTAAACTCTTACCGGCTTTAGAGACAGGTCTTCTGGGTTTAAAATCTTGGCTCCTGCACTTACTGCTGCAGTGCCTGGACACAGGTACTCACCTGAGATACAGTTTCCTTATCTGTGAAATGGGGCTAATACAAGTACCTGCCCGAGAGGGTTGTTGGGGACTTTGAATGATACAACGCAGATCAGCACATACTAAGCCCTCGTGAAATATTATTGTTTTGGGGATGACTCTATATGGTTTCACTCATAATCAGATTGAGGACACAGTGCAGCAAAATGTCTTCATCTGCTTCCTGTCGCTGTCTTTCCCAGGTGGGTATCATTTCATTGTCAAGTGTTGGTTTGACCAAGCAGACTAGAAGCTTCATTTCTTCCCATCAGGAAACGAACTAATTCCCTGAGGGGACGGATCTCTTTTGTTTTAATCACTCAATGGGTGTGCATACATTATCCCTTTCTCATTGCCTTTTTTTCCCCCTCAAGTTTGCCAGAATGCTCAGGAAACAGGACGTCTTGTGAAATTGAATTTTCTGACGAAACGATGCCTACAAGACACCGCTTTGATTTCAAGTTTTATTTGTGAAGAGTCTTTCTAAAATCCAGTGATGTCCTTTGTTTCCTTAGAAAGTATAGTGGATAATAAAATTTAATCTTTCCTTGACAATGAAAGATTTCAGAGCCGTTTCAGAAAATCTGTTTGTGTGGGCCAGAAATATAAATGTAGGTGTAGGAGATTGGACTGCCTATATGCTGAGCCCAGGACCACCCAGACAGATTTTTTTTTTTAAATAATGTCCTTAAAAAAACAAACTCAGTCTTTGTAACTTTCCTTTAAAATTAGAATATGGGCAAAAAATTATGATTAATAGTTTGGGTTCTTTGGTTTTAAGGCTTTTTTTTTTTTTAAGACTATATTACAGGAAGATCTCATCACAAGCCTTCATGTAGTCACACACAGTGGGTGTCACCTTGAAAAGAATAACTGCTTTATTATCAGAATCAAGGATGAGTGTGAGGAAAACGTTTACTACTTGGGTAAACAAGAGATGCACAGTCTACCTTTGTTCCAGCTTTGAAATCTTTCTTATTCCCCCATGCAATGAGTTTTATCTGATTTCAAGTCAGTAGGAACAGCTTTTTGAGGGGGGAGGTGTGCGCTGGGCTGGGGTGGGTCTGAGCCGGCTTGGGAGTGGCGTGTTGATTGGATAGAGCCCTGGAGTTTGGAAACTTGATTTCCAACTTTATTCCTATTTTGCTTAGCTCTATGATCTTGGATGGGTTGGCGGGGGGGGGGGGGGGGGGGGAGGAGGGTCCTCTCTGAACCCCTGCTCTCTCTGGTTGAGCCATGCAGGGGTACTACTGATGGTTTCCACAGTGCCTTCTGCTTGAACCTGTAGACTGAGTTCCTGCACGGTATCCATCTCGCTATATTAATTTACTCTTTCTTGATAACTGGGAGGCTTCAGGAACAGATTGTCCATGAATCTGGTCGCATAGAGCCCTAGTTGCGGATGGGGCTGGCAGAAGAATCCAGACTCCTTTCATGCTTGCTTTCCTTTCTTTTCAGCTTTTTCTCCTCCCTGCCTTGGCCTCTCACTTTCTCCCTCTCTCTTTCTCCTGTCTGTATGTTCCTTTCTACTCCGCACTCTTCCCCAGCCCCTCTAGATTATTGATTGGAAATCACCAAATAGTTTCTGTAACCATGTCATCAATGGCTGCCAAGGCTCTTGTCATTTTTCCAGCCACACAGAGTAAATGGCTGGGGGAAAATGGCATTCTCCAGCTCAGGTGCAAAGCATTCTAAACTGTGGCTTAGCTGAGTTCTTCATGGAACAGCCCCGCCCCCCGCCCCCCTGCAAAGTCTTTATGCAAAAGCAGCCTGTTCGAGCAAGTGAGTTATTTCACAGAGCCCCCAGTTTAGAGTCTCTTAATTTTCCACATTTCTTTGGCTTGCCCTTGCTACCTTCCTGCCTGATGCACATTAGAGAGGAAGTACACAAAGGAATTGTGCAAAGTTTGGAAGCAACTGGCAGGTGGGTTTGCATTTTTCCAGGTTAATTCACTTGATGAAAAGCTGCTGTAGGTGATGTGTCATATATCAAAGGCAGGGCATCAGTAATCTTTGCTCAAGGGCACGGCTAACAGACAGATAGACGGGAGAATGAGATGGAAAAAAGCAACTCATCCTTTTCTGCTAACACCACGAAGGAGATAAAGGAAGATTTATGAGTCATCTCGGACCACATACCAGCAAGCAGCATACCGTATTTTTCACATGGTCCCAAAATTGGTGGTGGAAGGCGGTGTGGTTGTCACGGTGTCCATCCGGCCCGTTAGGAAACAATGGGATCCTTGAAGGCTCTGGATGTGGAGTCAGCTCTGCCCTCCGTGCTGAGACGTGTGTGTGCGTGCGCGTGTGTGTTTTCAAAGCATCTCTGTGCTCTTTAAGCATATGATCTTATGATCTGTAGTTTAATAATGTGACCTCTGTAGAATGAAAAATAGAGGATTAACTGAAACAGACATGTCTGTTGGGTCCCAGGCACTTAGATGGTGACTTGATAAAGACTTTTTTTGCTGTCACTCATCTACTTCATTGACTTTGGTAATAGCCAGCCCGTGTGTTTACTGCTTTTGGGTATAAGGGAAGGGAGGGAGGAGAAGGCTCTTTGTTAGTTGTTTTTCTTTTCCTTTTCTACCTCTGAGATGAGTCAATCCCTGTCAGATACAGCCCGAGATTTGTGGCCCAGGTTAATTTGAATGGGCTATTTTGTGTGGAGTTAGCCGAGGACACTACTTGCTTCGAGCGCTCAGAGCTCCTTTATTTGGGCGGCTCAGCAGCTGACTGTGCAAGTGCTGTGTGCAACAATTGATGGAAGTAGAAAGAGGTTTCTTAATATTTCTCTCCCCAGCCTTGGGAAAGGCACCTGGATTGCAGCTGGATCGTGCTTTGGGTCTGCAACTCTTGACTTCACATGGCAATTTAAAAAGTATTGTGGATTTAAAAAAAATGGTTTTGAATTTTTTCTAAGGCCTCTCTGCAGTGT
This sequence comes from Neogale vison, assembly GCF_020171115.1. Classification (NCBI taxonomy): domain Eukaryota; kingdom Metazoa; phylum Chordata; class Mammalia; order Carnivora; family Mustelidae; genus Neogale; species Neogale vison. Next base: position 189,274,002 of record NC_058092.1, read on the forward strand.
GCTCCAATTTTTCCCCCCTTTTTTCTTTCTTTCTTTCCGTTTTTTTTTTTTTTTTTTTTTTTTTTGAGAGGCACACAATTAACATTCTGTGCAGAAGGGCATGATTGATTCTGCACAGTGGTGGCTATATGAGCAAACCTCATTTAGACAGCTGAGTGAAATATACAGGGCAGAGGAATTTATGGGACCCAGAGAAGCTCACATGCAGAATGAAAAGGAGCCGCCTTCCCCTCTCCTCTTCCGCCCCTGCCTCCCCATTCTTCGCTTGCTGGGAATTGCTCCCCCTCCAGCCACCGGGGTGCCCACTCTGTGTGGCGATGCCGCCGAGCCTGACATCACCCAGCAGAGAAGATTGAATGCCACTTAATCACGCAACCCTCCTGTGGGAAGCATGGAGTATGTAATCAGATAGACAGGAGGAGCTCTCAGAATCCATTATGCGAGGCTGACAAGGTGAGCAGGCAGTAGAGAATGGTGGCTCCGGCTACGACTCCATATTCTAAAAAATGTCCCCCCGCGGCCGGGGCTTGTCTGAGATGCCCCGGGCTTCCACACCGACCTTTCACAGGATGGATTATCTGGAGGTTTGGGTGTCCACCTCAGAGGATACAGGCCACTTTCTTGGAAAGATCACCAACTTACTTTTGCAAAGGGAGTTCAGGGCAGGAATAGATTTCGTCACATGCACCCAAGTGTCGGGCACGTTGTAGGTCCGCTGTAGACAGTTGCGACCTTGAGTTGACTTAACTCACCCGTGCACGGGCCTCACTGGAGGAAGTATGCAGTGCCTGGTACATAGTATGTGATCGATAAACGTTTGTTGGAAGGGGTGAAAGAACTAACTGACAGAATGACATTTGGGGGACACGCTTGCTTGTTTCCCGTGTGGGCTCTCAGCTCAGATGGGAGGTGGGAGGGAAGCTTTCTGGCTTCACGCTTCTATGCTCCTTCCAGGGATTCAGATGCTTTCACATTGCCTTGTGATGGCTCTCATACACCTGCTCTGGGGCTTGGCTGGGCTCATCTTTCTGGTCCCCCCCCCCACCTTAAACCAAGTCCGTTTCCATTTAATGACTGGCTTAGTGTGGCTGAGAAGATTGAAATCATTCACTCATACACCAGTGTAAATTAGGCTCAAAGTAGGGGTAATTTGAGATTTTGGAAGTTGTTTGTTTAGCTTTATTTTCCTGATCGATTTGTACTTTGTGTCTTTGGGGTACTTCTGGTAGTCCTTAAAATGGCCTCCTAAAAGATGTCATGTCCTAAATCCTAGAATATGTAGATGTCACCCTGTATGGCACTCTTTGCAGATGTGATCAAATTCAGTTTCTTGAGATGGGGAGATTATCCTGGGTTATCTGGATAGATCCTAATTGCAATCCCACATATTTTATGAAGGCAGCTGAGGGAGATCTGACCTCCACACAGAGGAGAAGGTAATGTGGAGACAGAGCACATAGGAAGGTTCTGGCCTTGGAGACTGGAACTTTGTGCAGACTGGACTCCACAGGCCAACGAGTGTTACAGTTATCAGGAGTGGGAGGAGACATCCAGCTGATTCTCCTCTAGAGCCTCTGGTCAGAGTGGACACCAGTTGACATCTTGATTTTTGACTCTGTGATACTGATGTCAGGTTTTCAGCCTCCAGAACTGTGGGAGAAAGAAGATTCTGTTCTTTGAGCCCCGACGTTTGTGGTGGTTTTTTATGATAGGAATGGAGATCTAATTCAGCCTCTGATGGCCCTGCTGGTGGTATCTTACTTGTCATAGAAGCTGGATTGGCATCAGTATTGATGGGGCAGCCCATTTCACTGCTTTGATAGACATCATAAATTTCTTGCTTTGGGCTTCTTGATCTATTTTTCTGTCTCTAAAGGATAGAAAAGGGACGAATTTTTGTATAGATATCCTTAGTACTCTATCCACTGTGCCTTTATTACCATAAGAATCTTCCACATTGAATGTGTTAATACCCTATTTTATAGGTTAGGGAAGTTTCAGGTGGCAACTTACAGAAGAAAAGACGCCCAGTTAGTAAACACTGAAGTTGGGATTTGGATGTAAAGATCCCAGATCCTATCTAGGATTTTATTCTTCATAGCATGCTATGATTTTTCACTCATGTTCACATACCCTTTTCAGAGTCTTGAGCTAAGGTCAGACACATAGGTATTTCTCTAAGTTTTTTTCCCCCCTATTCCCTGATTGTGGCCCCTCAGTCTCAGCTTCTCTCATATTAAGCTCACTCGACCTAGGAAAGATGACTCATGTCAGAGTACTCAACTCTGATAGCCAGGTGGCTCTTTGGGTATGTGTGTGTGTGCAAAAAGCAACTGTGTTATAGTTACAAAGCAACAGTGTGGGGTGGGGGGCTGGAAGGAGAATTGGAACAAATGTGTGCAGTTCACTGTGTTGAGTTGCAAACTAAAAGCAGTTTAGGGAGGATTTTTTCTTGAATTACTAAACACAACTAGTCTCCTAGAAGTCCTCTTTTTTTCAGACATCCGGCTTTTCTAGACTCAGCTAGCACCTGCATTTCAGAACTAAGATATCGTGTTGAAAGAATACTTACCCCAAAGAGAAACGAGGCTTCATGGAAGCTGGAAGCCACCAGGGACAGGCACAGCATGCCTGTCCCCTGAAACATACAGGATTTGAGGGAGTTTTGATGGCAGAAATTGCAATCAGAGGTTTGCTTCAGCCTTCATGCTGTCAGATTGGGAACATTTAATTTTGAATACAGCTACTAGAGACACCGAAAATCACCATCCTCCTATGCAGCCGTCTTTGCCACTTCCAGCAAGTTATGAAATTATGTAAAAGGAGCTGAGTATGATACCACTGTTTGGATTGTTACTTACACGAAAAACCTTCCAAATCGGAGAATTATTAAGTGAGAAAATCCCTTAATTGCCACAAGTTCCCCACTGCACAAAAAGACTATGTGGCAGAGAAAATTGGCAGTGTTCTGATGATCAGATTTAACAGCTGGAAGACTCCTATTCAAACTACTTTTGCAGTAATAAAGCTAATAATTTTTTTCACAAACTGCTGTGATAGCCATAATTCTGTTTTGTTAAGGCGTCTGTTCTCTATACTTGACTGAAAACGCACATACTTATTTTGGTCCGTCATTATTATTAGTATGTATATGGAGATAAAGCCATATTTAAAACTTTTTTTTGTATTTCATTCCTTTTCTCCCCTTATTTGTACAGAATAACTGCCACCTTATTGTTTTAAGTTTTTAATTTAATTATCTTTTTATTATGTTAGTCACCATGCAGTACATCATGAGTTTTTGATGAGTGTTCTGTGATCCACCGTTTGCATATGACACCCAGTGCTCCATGCAATACGTGCCCTCCTTAATACCCAACACTGGGCTAACCTAACCATCCTCCCACAACCCTCCCCTCTAAAACCCTCAGTTTGTTTCTCAGGGTCCACAGTCTCTCATGGTTTGTCTTCCCCTCCAATTTACCCCCTTCATTTTTCCCTTCCTTCTCCTATTCTAGTCCTCCATTCTATTCCTTATGTTCCACAAATAAGTGAAACCATATGATAATTGACTCTCTGTTCTGGACTTACTCTTCTTCACTTAGCATATTCTCCTCCAGTCCCATCCATGTCGATATAAAAGCTGGGTATTCATCCTTTCTGAAGGCCGAGTAATAGTCCATTGTGTATATGGACCACATCTTCTTTATCCATTCATCTGCTGAACAACCTCTCAGCTCCTTCCACAGTTTGGCTATTGTGTTCATTGCTGCTATGAACAATAGGGGTCATATGGCCCTTCTCACTGCACCTGTATCTTTGGCATAAATACCCAGTTGTGCAATTGCTGGGTCATAGGGTAGCTCTATGTTTAATTTTTTGAGGAATCTCCACACTGTTTTCCAAAGTGGCTGCACCACCTTGCATTTCCACCAATAGCATAAGAGGGTTCCCCTTTCTTCATAGCCTCTTCAACATTTGTGGTTTCTTACCTTGTCAATTTTTGCAATTCTAACTGGTGTGAAGTGGTATGTCAATGTGGTTTTGATTTGAATTTCCCTGATGGCTAAGGATGATGAACATTTTTTCATGTGTCTATTAGACATTTGTATGACTTCTTTGGAGAAGTGTCTGTTCATTTCTTCTGCCCATTTTTGGACTTGATTATCTGTTTTTTGGGTGTTGAGTTTGAGCAGTTCTTTATAGATCTTGGATATCAGCCTTTTGTCTGTAGTGTCATTTGCAAATATCTTCTCCCATTCCTTGGGTTGCCTCTTTAACATATAAAAAATGACCAAGTGACAGTGAAGTTTGTTTTCTATGGCTCACATCAGGGGTAGCGTCCTCTTTCCTGTTCTGTCCTTTGTCTAGTCTAGCTACTTGATCAAGAACTGCATTTTTAAACATGTAATTAAAAAATGTTCCATGAATAAAATTGTATCTGTGGTGGTGATGGTTGTATAACAGTATGAATGTACTTATCACCACTGAACCGGACACATACAACTGGTTAAGATGGCAAATTTTATGTTCTTTGTGTTTCACCACAATTTAAAAAGTAGTGGTGGATACACACAGTTAAAAAGGCAAATAACACAAAAAAGTATCAGCAATAAATATAAGTCTTGTCCCCCACAACCCTCCATCCCCCAGAAGGCACCATCATCCATAGCTTCTTGGGCAGCCTTACAGAAACTTGCCACTTTATTCAAGGACAGGACCCTATTCTGAAAGAATTGTGTAATGGGAAAATAAAACCAGATTGGCCTTATGGAGGCTGGGGAGGGAGGAAGGGGCAAGGGGGAATGATGGATGAGCGAGAGGGCTGGGTGAGATGAGCCTGGTGGTGACCAAATTTTAATTCAGAACATTTGTGTAAACTCTTGCATGGATCTCCTGCCATGCTAGTCCATCAAGGAATAGGCTGTGGAATTGGGAAGTTGTGGGAAGCCAGGAAGAGAAAGTGAGTTCCACAGAGTTGTCATTTGCTGTCGTCCAGAGGGAGATAGCTGTGAGTAATGGGGTGAAGTTAAGCAGAGAGGAATTTAGGCTGGGAAAATCAGGACAAATTTCACAATGGGGAGAGTGTATAGACATGTCCATGGGGACATAAGAGAAGCCTTGCCACTGGAGGGGCTGAAAGCAAGACTTGACACAAAGCATGAGAAAATGGATGATAGGGAGCTGTCCCTGGGGGTTGGTGCAGTGACCTTAATCAGGCTCTTTCCTCCTAGCCCTGGATTCACTGATTCAATCTCAAATGATCCAAGGGAGAGAAACAATTGCTTGGAAAATGGCCTTAGGGAATAATGGCTATTGACAGCAAATATTGACTGACTCTGCCACACAAATGAACTCCATCCATCCATCCATCCACCCATTTATTGTTCCATTTCAGAAAATTTTTCAACATCCAAGTAATGCGGACTATTGAGGGAACTTCAAATAGCCTGCTGAGAAAGAGTTCTCTTAAGGGGGACATTTATGGGTTAGAATGGAAAGAACTGGGAAGAACATCGCAGACAGAGGATGAAGCAGGTACGAAGGCCACCAGGTGTGCAGAGGCTTGGTGGGTCTGAGGGCCCTGGGGATCCATGTGGCCTGGTAGCTAGAAGGGCTAAAGAGACTTGGAAGAGGTTTAAGATGATCTAGAGAGGGAGACAGGAGCCAGATTACTCAGGGGGTGGAGGGCTCTGGCTGGGAGGTGGAATTTTATTCTAAGAACAGTGGGATTTGGGAATGGGTTTTTTTTTTAATCAAAAATTTTATTTATATATTTGGGAAAGAGGGAGAGAGAGCAAGAGCATAAGCAGGGGAAAGGGGCAGAGGAAGAGGGAGAAGCAGGCTGCCAGGCTCGATCCCAGGACCCTGGGATCATGACCTGAGCCAAAGGCAGATGCTTAACTGACTGAGCCACACAGCTATCCCTGGGAATGGGTTTTGAAGGGACTTTGGTTTCCATTTTCAGACTTACTTTTTACCTTTCTAGTCTGTACTTTTGAAAGTCATTTGTAGTTGGCAGACTGAGGTGGGGAGGCTGTTGGGTACTTCCAGGAAGCATCACCAGCTGTGGGAGAGGCAAATTTGTCAATGAGGTGGGGCTGGGAAAGGGATTTAGCCTGTCCTGTGGTTTTGCTTTTGCTTCAAGGGTTCTGGATCTTTAGGGGGTGATCCATGGTATGAAGGGAAAAGGATTGCCTAAGGTGAATCCGCTAGAAAGCAAAATTTAAGAGTAGCTGTGGGGGAAAGAGATTAGGGATTTAATCATGAATGCCAAAACTCAAAATTATATATGTATGTTATATCAAAAACATTTTCAGTTTTAATTGCTACTATGATCTAATTCTGAGAACAAACATATTCAACCATCACTTTAATTTTTTCTTAATTTTTCTGATAAAATGGCTTTCTGGGACCAAATATCTTTTACTTCATATTTGCTTTTATTATACAGTTGTAAGAGTTGTTTGTTTCTACCAAATTCAGACTTGATCAACTTTTTGTGATCCTTTCTTAATCCTTCAATATTGACAATCTCATAAAATTTCTGTTGTGTTATTCTCTTTCCTTTCTCCTCTTCAGTTGGGCTAAGGATGCAAAGTAAATGGTCTTCAGTGTAATGTGAGCACTTGTCCAAAATCACTTCAGTTGAGTTCATGAAACCCCACACCTTTTGCAGAAGTTTCTGTTTCATTTTTCATTTGGTTTGCACTGGGGGCTTATATAACCCTGACCACATACAAGCCTAAACTCTGCTGATAACATGCCTTAGGGCTGTGTCCTCCTTGGAAGGGATATTTGAGTGGGAACCAGTCTTATACATGGTCAGTTCATGAATGAATCTTTTCTGGTTAAGAGGACTTTTTTTCTCTGCACAAACACAAAACAGAAAGTACTCAAATAGCAAATATTTGCATATTGCATTTGTTCCCTATTAAAATTTACATATGTAAAGTGCGTCTAGCTTCAGAGAGGCACAAAGGGTATAGAACATGTGTTGGCTTTGCATGTCTTCTGATTTCTAGTTGGGTTAGGTGTTGAGTGTATCGGCCTGAGTGGAGGACACAGTTCATTGCCAGGGAGTACCTTCCTCTCAGTGCACAAATCTTATGGAGTGGGAATGGGGAGGTGGGGTTGGTGGCATTCATCAATGCTGTGTGGTGAGGTAGCTTTGCCCTGAAGAGTACCTTAGAATGTGGGCTGAGGCTTCTGGAAATCAAGGTTAGGTTTAAGAAGAAAATAAAAGAAAGTTTTCCATCTTGTTTGAATAAATTTGCTCAGAGGATATTGAAAATGTGGCTCTTCATTGCATCTCAAGCTTGCCATTACTGGCATTTTGGGCTGGAGAGATCTTTGTTGTGGGGGCTGTCCCATATGTTCTAGAATACTGAGCAACATCCCTGGCCTCTACCCACTAGGAAGCCGTAACACCTCCTCCTGGCATTTGTAACAAAGTGAAAATGTCTCCAGATAGGGCCACTGTTCCTTCGGGGGCCAAGGTGCCCCTGGTTGAGAGTCACTGACCATAGGATGGTGCAAAAAAGCTACAGTAAAAAGGTCGTAATGTCTTCAGTACACGAGGGGAGGGACTGCTTCCAGTTCTAGCCAATTTGGTTCTGAAAATGAGCACTGTCCTTGGAGCCAGGAGAGGAAAATTTTTGACTCATATTATAACAAACCCAGTGGGGACCCTCTTGTGTGGGTTCAGTGGAGCAAGCCACTGAGGGACTCTGGGAGCTTAAGAATTCCTAGGCCAGCTGGGACTTTGATGAAGCAGGCCCTGGGAAACAGCTGGAAGGAAGGAGTCTGGTGAGTGTTTTCCATGTGCCTGAGTAGTGGGTACCTCGAGGGGCAGGCCATTGGACTCTCCTTTCAGCTCACTGGTTTTCTAGCAAGTTCTCTTGGTGTCAGCTTTTCGGCCACCATGGAAGCTGTTTCTCCTGTAAATACTCTGGCCTTTCTTTATATCTTACTAAATAGTACTTGGTCTTAAGATCCAGCTAAAATTCCAGCTCCTCCCTGGAGCTTCCTCAACCACTCTGACTCAACGTGGAGTGCTTCCTGATGTAATGCCACACATTACTTACCTAACGGAACTTTCATTTGGCCATTTGATCAAAGAAGCTTCTGTCACTTTAAAATTTAAAAATAAGCAAATTTGCAAGCTCTTTTAAGACTTCGGTTGTATCTTTTTTTTTTTTAATCCTTCATGACACATAGTATAAGATGAACACATAGTAGGTGCTCAGTAAATTCCAAGTACCCTGGAGTAAACTGAAGCAAATCCTCTCGTTCCTCTGCTTTGGGTTGTCTGTCTTTTCCAGGCCCTCTCCTTACCTTCCTGCCATCGCCCTTCAGATAGTTTAAGGAGAGAGCACACTGTTTGACAGTTCTGCAAACACAAAAATTTAAAAAATATTTTAAAATAATTAAATTTAAAATATAAAAAATAATTTAGCTCACACTTCATTTTTATCAAAAGGTAAGTTTCATATTTTCAAGTGTGTCAATTGTATTTTTAAGTTTTTACATTTTTTCTGTTTCTCTTAATGTCATTTTGGCTCCAGAGGGTATAGTTCTGAAATTCTGAGTACTGTTGGACTTGTTAGTATTTCTTCTGTGTTTATAATGTTTTAAGAACTGTTGATGGCTAAATGTCATTTTTCTACTTTTAAGGTTCATAACAGCTTAAGTACATTCAAAAACAATTAATAATATTATGTGTCTTCGAAATAGCTGTCATGTATCTTCTGGGGGATATGACATATTGTTAGATATTTTAAGTCAAAAGTTCTGTATCCAGGCCAAGATTCGAAAGACGAGGAGCAGACTGTTTTATAGACAAGCAGACGGATCTAGTACACTTATGACAAAGCCTATTACCATAACGTAACTATGCTTGGAAACTGTGTGGCTTCTCAGCTCAAAAAATAAACCAGTGATCAGGAGCCTATCTCGAACACTTTTTTTTTCTTCATTTATATCTGGTTTCATTCTGAAAACAGCAAGACAAAGTCTGACAAGTTGAAGGAGAAGATAATACCACTAAAGACAAACCACCCAACCCAGTTTTCCCAGATTCTTGAGTGACGTTTTCTTCAGCTCAGACTTATTGGCTATTTGATTTTTCAGAACTTAAGCTGGGTTGAAAGCCCGCCATAAAGGGTCATTGTTTTCAAAATGGAGTTCTCCAGGCTAGAAGGAAACAGGGCTCTCAAGCATGACGTCAGTGGTGGTGGGGGCTGGGGGTGGGGGAGGGCCTTATGGCCCAGCCTCAGTCAGGAAGAGTGATTTTATTTACTTTCGTTGGCTCTGTTCGAGTCAGTTGGAACTAGCCGGACATCAACTCCCCCTTCACAGAAGTGAGACACTTTGTGGCTTGGCTTTCTTCTTTGGAGACTTCGTGGGGCCCTCACTGGGGGTGGCGCTAGTGAGATCAGATCTACCCAGTCAAGGATTCTCCAAATGATTTTCATAGAAAGAGGTCAGATGCAGCTTTCACATTTCTTTGAATCTGTCCCAAACAAGTACCAGAGATTTTCATCTCGTTAGAAATTTTATGAGCTTCATTCTGCAGAAGAACAGGCCACAGCCTTTTATACTTATTCCAACAGTGTCATGCTGTCCGGTATGAGAAAATTTCCTGCTTGTCAGCATGAGTCACGATGTCATCCCATGTGGGGCCTTAAGCTCAGCCACTGTGATCCTTGCCCAGGGGTTCCCCTACCATGTGTGAGTTGTTCACATGAAGTGATAAGCAGCCCCTACCCATGGGGAAACCTCCAAATCCCACTGAGGGGGGTCTCTGCTTTAGGGGATCCAAAAGGATCTCTTGGTGGCTCCACAAAAGACTCCTTTAGTTCCTCCATTTAAAAAAAAAAAAGTGGTATTTTTCACCTTTTTAAAAAAGATTTTATTTATTTGACACACAGAGATAGATCACAAGCGGCAGAGAGGCAGGCAGAGAGAGAGAGGGAAGAAGGCTCCCCGCTGAGCAGAGAGCCCGATGCAGGGCTTGATCCCAGGACCCTGAGATCCTGACCTGGGCCGAAGGCAGAGACTCAACCCACAGAGCCATCCAGGCTCCCTCCTCCATTTTTTAATACATCATTCAAGACGGACGAAGTTCCTGACTGTCTTTAAACAGACTAATTTTCAGCCGCTTCAGAAACCTCCAAAGGTCTCCAGCATGCAAGTAGAATTGGAAGTCTGGGAAATGCAGGCCTGAGGAAGCTGGCATACATTGAAGAGAAGCATGGGAGCACATTTCTTCTGGTCGCCTCAGACCTGTCTGGGAACTGGGACACTGAGCCGGCTGCGATTACCCAGCTCAGGAGTCCGCTTTTCAAATCAGATTCTTAGAATTTGTTTCAATGCCGCCTCTTTCCCTTTGCTGTTGATACAGTCGACCCTACCCAAGACTCAGGGAGAAGGAAAGAAGTTATTTTAAACTTCCTTTACAATTCATCAACTTCAGACCACATTCAGGGTTATTTAGGACATGAAGGATGAAAAAAATATTGTGGAGAAAACATGGAATGGTAAAAAGGGAGTAAGCTACTTTAAAACATTTTTTTATCTTGAGAATCATAGAATTTTGGTCCTAGAAAGAACCCCTGGAGATGATTCAATCCAGGGGTTCTCCAAGATCTAAGACTCTTCTGCGGGCATAGTGGGGCAAGAAGGGACCCTCATCCACCCCTCAAACACTCTTGAATTTTCATGTCTATGGCACTTGGATTAAGGAAAGTGTCCTACTTGTCAACATAAGCTTGAAGTGCAACCTTCTTGTAATTTACAGAGGCATGAACTGAGGTCCACGGGCTAGAAGGAACTTAGAATGGAAATTTTTGGAGTGTTTCCCATTTCTTCTTTGGCAATGTCCCCGTAATTTTTTCAGTGCTATTTTTGGATTTCTATTCTTATCAGTTACCAGAGATTACTTCCCCTGAGTAAATCGGTTGGACGCTATGAGCAAGGGAATAGTGTGCTGTACATTACACTCGGTCTTAGAAGTTCCCATCTCCTGTTTGCCTAGCTTCATGAAAACAATCCACACTGCACCTGTTTAAACCTTTCCATGGAAATGTCTGAAAGGTAAACAGTTGGTTTTGGAGGAGCTATAACGTGGCATTGTTGAACATGGCAGCTTATTGATGGTCGTCTTTAATTATGGCCACGCTGTCAGCCCCTCAAGTCCCTGTTCTTTGTTGTGGATCCGACGTGACGTTTGAGGTTTTCAAAGCTGCAGAGATGAAAGAATCACCCGTCAAATATCTCTCATTCCACTCTGCTTAAGGAGGGAGGCAGGGCCATGGCCCACAAGCCCTGCAGAGCCTGGGGGAGAACACCAGTGCCGTCTCTGCTTTTAATGACAACCTCAAGTGGGGAGTCCCTGTTCAGTCTCCGTCGACGGTGGAGGAGGGCCGAAGCTGGGGGAAACGGAAATGATATATTCGGTAATGGCCAGCAAATGCAGGGGTCTGGGTTATGGAGCTTTCGTAGGGCTGGTGGAAAAGCTGGCTGTCTCTTGCCCCTAGCAGTTTGTGCATTAGAGATACAAAACTCAAAACAAGCTTTCTAGAACTTCTCCCCAGCTCCTTCTATCTCCTTTGTCTTCAGTCTGCTAAAACTGTGTGCTCCTGGGCCCCCAAATGCTGCTGCAGTTCAGGGCCATAATGAAGGAGTTAGTCCCACCTCAGACCAAAGGTATACATGGAGGGGGTTGCTTCCATCCGGGTCCTGTTACTGTGATGGTGGGTTGTTCCCATCCCTCTTGTAGGGCTGTCCCCTGGCATCTCTAGCTGCCACACCAGCTCCCTGCTCTTGCAACAGCTTCTTTGGTTGAAGGGCTGGCTCTTCAGAATCCACTTAATTTGTAAGCCCCCTCTCTTGGTGCCCTTTTGACTGGGGTCCCCTTTCCTTCCACCCCAGGGCTCTCCCATGTGGGAGGCAGTGTTGTCTAGTGCCGAGGGAGCCAAGCTGTCAGAATCTGGCTTCTGGCTTTGCTGCTTCATAGTTCTGTGACTTTGGGTCAGTTAACCTGTCTGGGTTTGTTTCTTCATTATAACGTGGTGATGACAATGGCATCCGTGTTGTGGAGTTGTGAAGACTAAGTGAATTAATATATAAGTAAGACGCTTAGAACAGTGTCCAGTACAAAACAAGGGCTATAGATATGTATCACAAATTTATATGTAAGACAGATACATTATATAACACATGCTATACAACGTATAGCAATTTATTATAATGTCTTCCTGGGACTGTTAAGTTTTGCTGATCTAGCTGGGAAGGGGGTGTTAAACCATTAGTAGGCAATCCACCAAAATCCAAATGGTGACGAATCCTCTTTCTTTTGCTCCGTTTCTTCAGTAATTCACCTTCTACCTTCCCTCTGCTCTGTGAGTAGACCGGCTAACTCTAACGCTAGCCCAGTAATTGCTGATCATCCACGTTACTGGAAGCCAATTTGTGTCGTAATCCTGGGAACTTCCCATCACCCCTTTTCTTTGTAGTCGGTGAGAATGGGGCAGGCACGTGTGGGCAGTTTGGCACGGTGCTGACTGCCATGGGGGAAGCCACAGTCCCTGCCTTCAGAGAGCTTGCAGTCTCCCTGGAGTATTGGAATGAACTTACGGGAAATGCTTAAGAGCAAAACTCAGCTGGTTAAAGGGATTAGACAGTTTCTCCACTATTCTGTAAGCCAGTTCCATGGCATAGACTAATAGTATCTAAAAGGATGAAGTGGGGGAAAGGTTGAAAATGCATGGAGGGATTATCGAGACCAGTACTGGAGAGCGTGGTTTTACACAAACTTAGTTCCTCTTGCCCCAAAAGAGCAGGGGATCTAAGTGGGGAAAAATGGTGCCTCCCTAAAAGCAAAGGGAGTTAGCATTTATCTAGTAACTGCTACGGTGCAAGCATGGAACTCATCACATAGCTAATATCCTACAATCTTCGCAGCCACCCTGTAAAAAAGGGCATGTTTACCCCCCTTTTTAAAAGGTAAGAGGACTACGGCTTTGAGATAAAAAGTACCAAACAATGATAGCTGCTGAATTCACAGCATTGGGCAATTTTCACCCAGGTCAGCATGACTCTAAAACCCTGTGCTCTTCCCACATCTGTAGGAGAGGGACGCTAGCCACTGTTTTTCTTGATTCCCTTTTGGGTAAATTGAGCCAGGAAGCCTTCAAATCAACCCGTTTTCTCCCTCTCCCAACCCCAGTAAAAGCAAGAGCTAATTCATACTGGCTACCACATTCTCCTCTGAGACCAACGAGAAAACAGCGATGTTATCAGCAAAAGCCTAATGACACGACTCAGGGAAAACAGGAAATGTCCCAAACACCCATATCCAGGCCAAGCAAAGCTCTGGGAGAAATTCCTGGGACATTCTGCAAGAGCAGCCTAAAAGGGCTTTTGAGCAAAAACTGAACCCAAATGAAAACACGGCGTGTTAGCCTTGAGCCCCTAAATAGTGTTTGGATTGCAGAGCAAGGGCACGAGGCTTGGAGTGGTAGCCAAGCCAGGCCAGGCTCTGCAGTTGTAACGAATTAACCCTGAAATCTCAGTGGCTTAAGACCATGAGGTTTTGTTCATGCTTACCCACACGCCCAGTGAGGGTTAGTGCTGGGGGTGGGGCGGGGTCGGGGGTGGGGAGTGTGGTTCACATGGTCATTCGAGGCTGTAGTTCTGATATCTGGGGACTGCCCTGCTTGGATCATGAGGCCGCCAAAGTTGCATGGGAGGTGTAGTGGGTTGAACAGTGATCCTTCAAATTCATTCCCAGCTGGAACCTCAATGTGCCCTTATTTGGAAAATAGGGTCTTTGTGGATATAATTACTTAGTGACCTTGAGTTGGAGCCTAAATCACACTAGATTTAGAGTGAGATCGAAGTCCTGAGACTGGTATCTTCCTAAGAGAAAGGAAAATGAGATTTGGACACCAATGAGAAAATGAGATTTGGGCACCATTTTCCCCCACTTAGATCCCCTGTCCTTTTGGGGCAAGAGGAACTAAGTTTGTGTAAAACCACGCTCTCCAGTACTGGTCTGACACGCAGAGGGGAGAAGATCCTGCAGAGACAGAGGCAGAGTTTGGAGGGAGGCAGCCACAAACCAAGGAGTACCAAGGATTGTCAGGAGCTAGAAGAGGCAGGGAAGGATTCTACCCTTGAGCCTTGGTAGAATGTGGCCTCACTGATGCTTTGATTCTGTGTTTCTGGTTTCCATTAAAGTGAGAGAATAAATTCCTGTTGTTTTAAGCCACCACGGTTGTGGTAATTGTTAGAGTATCCTGGAAAGCTAATGCAAGAGGTCTACACTAGCATGTTCTTAAGGGCCAGGCCTGGGAGTGGCTTACGTCTCTTTTTTCCTGGGTTGACCAGAACCCAAACTAACAGTAAGGGAGGTTGTCAAGTGTCTTTCTGTGTACCCAGGAAGAGGAGAGTGAAACAAGCTTTGGTGAACTTAGCGCATCCCCTTTGGCACAGTTGTACTGGGAGTCCGTGCACAGAGCGAGGGACATGGACAGCACAGAGACCTCCCCAGAGACCTCCCCACTTTTATAGACAGTTGCAGGAGCCAGGCCATCAGCAGGGCTGCTGCAAGTCTGAGCATACCAGCAAAAGGCCAGCATCCAGGAAGGAAGAGACGAAGCCAGAGGACAGAGCTCTGAACACATTATGGGGGTGATCAGGAGTCCCTCCAGAGTTCATAGATGTGGAACAGTAGGGTCAAGTACAAAAGCAGGAACCGACATCGGTGAATTGGGTATGAAGGTCAGGTTCCGGAGGTATGGGTGTTGTGTGGGTGGGGGTGGGGCTCACGGTGGCTCACAGCCCCTATTTAGACAGCCACTGGGATGGATGTTGCATGAAAGCAAGTAAGAACATCTAGCTCCCCACCCAGAGGGAGTGTCGGGATGGGTTTGTTTTTCCATCTCTGTCTCTTGTTTCTTGCACAGAGTAGGTGTCCAGTGAATGTTTGCGAGTCTGCCTTTGATCAGGGTCATTTTTGTAAGCCATGGATCATATCACAGCAGTTTCAAACTCAAACTCCCCACTGCTTAAAAGACTAAGTCTTAAATCTATAAAATGTCTTGAACTTACCCTCATCGCTGCCAGAGCCTGTGCTCTCTCTCGGGCCCCCCTGCCTTTGTACCTGGCCTTCTTTTTCCCTGAATGACCTTTTCCTCCTTTTCTGTCTGCTGAGGACTTGCTTGCCCTTGAAGGTCCAGCTGTCTCATATTCTGGAGGTGAAATCTTCCCTGACTCCCCAGGGAATCATGCCCTCCCTCATTGGCAGCCTCGGCATCCTTCGTACTTAATTTATATTGTACAGCGATAGTGAAATCATTTCTTTATTTGTCTGTTTGCCCCACTTGACTGAATTTTGCATTTTTCATTTGCCTCCCTGTCCCAATGCCTGGCTCATAATAACCTCCAATAAATTTTTATTATGGAGGGAACATCACTTCTACCTGGTACTTCTTCCAGACAGCTGCAGAAGACGCCGCTAGTAGTTCTATGGGATGGAGATGATGTTATGATTATTGATTAATTGGTTATGATTTATTATTTGCCATGAAAAATAGACATGGGAGAAAAAGATCAAAACGGTTGAAGTGTCCTATTTCTGGAGGATAGCAGCAGCCATAGCAAACATTTCTGTACTGATGTAAAATTTATAAAGTGTTTTAGCATTAACATTATCTTATTTATTCTCACTGTAACACAGGAAGGGAAGTAGGGCCGTTATGACTGTTCTCATTTAAAGCTGAGGAACTCGTGGTTCAACATGTAACTTGGGTCAAAGCTTATGCGGTTGTACCGGTAGGAAGCGTCTGCACTAGGAGTTGTAGCTTAGCCTTGTAACTATAAATCTTAGGTTATTTCCCCTGCTTCTCTGGGCCCATCTTGAATGCAGGCAAGTGAGTAAAGAAGAGAAGAGGAGAAGAAAGGAGGGGAAAATGGGTTTAGGTAAAGGAAAGTGACTTTATTTAATGCATATATTTTTTAATATCTACAAATAATTCGGCAGTGTAGTCTGTATCATCCCCATCCTGTAGATGAGCTAACAGAGGCCTGGGGAAGGGAAGGAACTTGCTCCAGATCCTTTAGCTACCAAGGAGCAGAGATGAGATTCAGACCTGGGTTTGTTTTCTTTTCTTTCTTTCTTTTTTTTTTTTCTTCTCTCTGAAGCTCCTGTCTCTTTGTCTCCTCTCTTCTGCTGCTTGGGTCACCTGTTGGGCCTTGGGATAACCAAGAAGTTTCTGTCCATGCCTCAGCTGTCCCCCCCGCCTCTCCTGCTGTGAGAATTTGTTAAAGGATCACAGCTACAGTTTTTTGGATACCCTGTCCCTTGTGAGACCTGCACATTGCCTCTCAGGAAGATTTAAAGGGAATCACTGAGGCCCTGCTGAGGTATTTCATTTTGTTCCTTGAAACGATGAATCTTGAGGCTTTGTGATGGCTCTCGTCATAAGCAGCCTCCCTTAATCCATAATTTCCCCACTTCTCTTTAAAGGTAATATTTTACATCTAAGAAATAAAAAGAAGCAACATCATCCTGCTGCGAGAATGTGTTTACATTATATGTATGTGGCGCTAACCAAGGTAGAAATGTACCCCAAATGGATTAGAAAAATCGCCCTTTCTTGTTGAAGCTCAATTTCAGACTCTTGTGGTCATTCAGTTTCTCTCTGCCATTCCCTGGCTCACTCCTGAATTCTTTTTTTTTTTTTTTCTCCCCCCCTCCTCTGTCTCCTTAGCAGATGGGATAAAATGTTCCTATTTTGGTTGTTTTGGTAGGTGATTTTTCACTTTGTGTGTAGTTGTTGGAGGTCCCCTGAGGATGAAAGAAGGCCAGTGACTTTAATGGGAGGTTTCCTGGGCTCGTGGAGCTCTGGCTGGAGAGGGGGAGGTTTCACCCCAGGGCTGGAAACTGCATGCCCGCGAGCTCCTTTCTGCTCTTAGTCTTTGCCGCCTGCACTGTTCCACGGAGGGTCAAGGTAATGCAAGGCCGCACTTTTAAGAAGAGAACTGGGCCCAAACTACAAACAGATGTTCTTTGGTAAGTACTGAGGAAAAGCGATCTGGCAGCGAGACCGATGCTTTCGCTTGTGGAGAACCTTCCGTCAGTGCCCGCCTGTGTGTCCCTGTTTTATTCTATCCTCCCCTTTGCTCCCAGAACCACGGCGTACCTGCTGTAGCTCACCAGCCCCTTGCTAACAGTGGCATCTGCTCAGGGTAGCCATCAAGAATTTGAATGTCAATATCTTTGCCTTGAAATGAATGGAAAAGTATTTGTCACTCAGCGGCAATCATTCTTCAAATAAAAGGTTAGCCAGACAGGGCCCTTAATCAAAGAGTCGGTCTTTTCTGTCAGCAGTGCCTTTTAAATAGCAATGATGAAGGCTGGCTGTCAGGGTAGGACTTGATGAGCGAGATGATTGATCTGCATAAATCATTTTCTTTTAACATTGTCAGTGAAGAGTAAATTGGTGGGACATTTTGGGTATTAGTTGTGTTGAAATTAATATGCAGTATCCTAGGTGTGTCCTCGTTCACGTTGTCCTCATAAAAGAAGGTAGAAATTAAAAAGAGGCTTTTAGGCGGGCATTGTCCTAACAAGAAAGTTGCACCGCCCTTAACTGCTGTGGTCATCATCTTGCATGCTAAATTCGGAAGTTGAGTGTGTAGCACATTTTACAAGCTCCGAAAGGAATCCAGTTAATTTGGGAATTAGCTAGAGTCAGGAGCATTTAACAACCAGTAAATCTGTAAAGACTCACGGCTCGGAGGAAGAAAAAAAATCTAAGAATGGTTTCTGGTTGTAAAGGATAGAGTATGTACTAGCCAGCATGCTGTCACAGAAGTAGCCTCAGCTTCAGATAGGGTTTTGGCTTAAATCCCCATGCCATCACTCCCGTGTGAGTCTCCTTGACCAGGAGACTTAACCTTGTTGAGTCTGTTTCTTTGTCTTTAAAAAGGAGATTCTGTTCCTTACTTAGGTGGGTTCGCCTTTTGGTATTCAAGAGAATGTGGGTGAAAGCACCAGGCATATTATATGGCACAGGGTGAAAAAGTGCTCCGTAAATGTTAATCAATCTCTCTCTCTCTCTCTTTATTCTATAAAGCAAAACACCCAAAATCTAGAAGCCCAGCTAAGGTGTCATTATCAAGGACACAACCTCATGGTAACCACATATAATCGACTGGATGTTTTGGTCACTCCTGTGGTTGCTGGGATTTCTTATGGCCCTTTTTATACCAAAAACAGGTTTCAAGGGGCAGAAGAAGTGCCTAATTGCTACATAATGGGAGTTAGGGAATGAGATAGAAGGAACAGGGGAGAAATGTGGCCAAGAATGCTGAGAGTTCTTTCTCTTACTGTTATTCTTTGGTTCATGTGTCTGGATTCATATTATTCAGCTCTGGAGTAAATGAGTAAAAGCTATTGAACGTGGTGTTCAGATGAAAAAAAAAAAAAAAAAAAAAAGGAAGGTTGGTAGAGCCAGAGAGCTGGATTCAGATCCCAGGTCTTCACTGTAATTGCAGGTAAGATAGTAATTTTTGTCTCCCTAAGTCTCATGTTGCTTACTGATTGCATGGAGTTAGGATGATTGATTTTCTATACATATTTATACCTACACATACATGCAGAAGAGTGCATGGAATTCCTATGGAGGGTTGGTTGGTTGAGAAAGGTAGATGTTGCTGAAATTCAAGTGGGTCAAAAGTAGCAAAGGAAGAAAAACCTATTTAGATCTAGAAGTCCATGATGATGGTATACTGGGGTGAAATGCTTGCTTCATTTTGGAGGAACTGAGAGGCAGGATGATTCCAGGAACTTCCATATGATAGCTGGCCTGTAAGTGTGGGAGTGGCTGACCAGCAGTTGTGCTCTGCCGGATTATTTCCTCGCTATAGGAATGGAATCTGATCAAGATGGTCTTAGGGACAGAACTAACACAGAAGAGGATTTTTTTTTTTTTTCTGGCTTAGTTAAAAAAATGTATTGATTAACTATCTAACTTGTTGAGAAATAGGTTTTGTAGGGTCTTCGGGTAAACAGTCTTTACTTGCTATATGGAATGCAAAGATGAAAGGAACACTGTCTACTTACCCATGTTCTTCACATGCTTCTCTAATGGTACAAATCCCCTGCAGTCTCCTAGTGGGCACGTGGCATGGGCATGTGGGAGCTGCGGTGACATAATGTGGCCCGCACCTGAATAAATGAACAGGTCTTGCCAGCAGAGTAGCTCTGTTCCTCGGCCATTTGGGTTCTCTCCATGCCTAGAGATTTGGATTTTTTTCCCCAGGCAGGTTTTCGCCTGATAGGATTAGTTGTTCTTTGGGCTTTGTGTTCTTTTCCTTCCCTTTCCTCTGAATATATTTCATTTTGAGCTTTTGGTCTCTTTCTGCATAATGACGGAAGTGGCTACTAGACAACTCAAAGTCTATTTTCATCAATATTGATGCATTTGTGGAAGTCCACCAACAGGCGTGGAGGCAGCAGATTCCCCTTCCCTGCTGGGCCGAGAGTGGAGACTTGACATCCCTGCAGGCTCGACTCTTCAATAATGTGACAATAAGCGCTGAGCCTGGTCACTGTGTTGCTTCTAGAAAGACCCTGGGAGTTTATTCCATATCTCCTCCTGGGGCATGCTGGCCACTTGGAGAATTTCTAGAAAACCTTCTCCGCTACTCTGGCTTGCAGTGCTGATGGACTGCAGAAGTGGTGAGATGGTCCTGTTAGACTCCTTCCTGATTCTGTCCGTAGGAGACAAAGCACAGCCCATGTTTTCTAAACTGGTGACTTAATGGGAGTCAGCCATATTGGGTATGATATTCTGCTCAAGATTAATTTCATGTAATGAAGATCTGAAACAGGGTGGTTAAGAGCCCCTCTAATGTTTCATTTATAGCAATCTATCAAAACGATAGATATTTAGCCTTCTTTATTGGATATGAAACATTAACTTAAAGCCAGTGCTGCTTTCTGTTTTAAATACCAATATCCATTACGTGTTACTTGCTGTAAGCATCGCTGACCCCTGCCCTCTGCTTCATCAACCACTGTGAGAAATCTGCCACCGCCTCCCAGGGGACGCCTGTCATGCACTTACCCTTTGGTTGTGATTCTCTGGCCCCTTAGACAACCGACCAGTCCTGGCCCTGACCCTGCTGGGACCTTCGCAGACAAGAAGCAGGATCCATGAATGAATATTTACTGGATGGGCGCTCTGTATACATAGGCACGGTGGACACTGGGAGGGTTGGGAGATGGATGGGCACTAAGGGGACTCAACTTCACAGATAGTGAAATGCTGGAAAAGAGAGATCTTAGCACATGGGGCACCTTATGACTCTTGAGTTGGTTGTTACCTTTTTTTTTACTTATGAGCTGATGAGGCCTCAAATCTGGGTTGCTTCTCCTCACAACATCTTTCCATTTTTGGAAGTATGAAAAATGTAGAATTCCCCCAGTTCCTGTGTGTAGAAGTCATCTATCGCTTAGCCTCTAGGAGCTTCCTCTGGCCCAGGAGCACTTCCTTGGTTTGGTATTCAGGGCCCTAGAACAAGTGCTTATGCACTGAGCTGGTACACATTCAATTAGTATTTGTTCAATTTATGAATGAAAGAATGAATAGTTCCCACTTTTCCTTTTCAGTGTTATTATCCATGAATGCCTTTCCTCCTCCCCACTTCAGCTAACTTCTCTTATCCTTTATTGGATATGTATTTGTTTAGCACACACTCTTTGCCCTTTTCCCATATGCAGTACCTTCTTTTTAATTTTGTTTCTGGCTGAAATGATATCCTTTAGAGCCTGGCTGAAGACATGTATCTTTCTTACCCATATTTTCTACATGACATTTCCATTCCTCTTTGCTTTTACCTCTCTGACATTTAAAAATTTTTTCCCAGCTTTATTGAGATATGGTTGACATAGGTACTCAACATCACTAATCATCAAATCACGCGAATCAAAACCACAATGAGATATCTACCCCACACCTGTCAGAATGGGTATGATCAAAAAGACAAGTGGTAACAAGTGCTGGTGAGGATGTGGAGAAAAGGGAACCCTTGTGCACTGTTGGTGAGAATATAAATTGGTGCAGCCACTCTGGAAAACAGTGTGGAAGTTCCGTAAAAAATTAAAAATACAACTACCAAATGATCCAACAACCCTACTTCTGGGTATAGATCTTCTCTGAATTTTTAACCAGTAGGTTTTGTGGATACACCCAATGCATGAACACATGCATTGCAAACACATGCACAACACATTGCAAAGATATCTAGGTTCTTTAGATATCTTTGTCTGCATATAGTTCACTTTTCTTTCAGATGTCAGTATCTTTAAGAACAGGAACCTCTGCTTAGTATGTCTTCCAAGGCACACAGCCTGCTCTTGGGCACACAGGATGTAGGTAGAGCCTAGTGACTTGGGGTGGTCTGCAAAGATGGATCCTAAGTGGGCTTGGCAGTTATCTTGCTTAAAACATGGCAGAAGAATCACACAGTGATTGATTTTGCCCTGTGTCACTCTCAGTGTAATCTCCGTGACTATCTAAGGAATGTGACCACGAAGACCCTTTTAGATGGGTCTGTGCTCTCCCTAAGAGCTTTCCTAACCACCAGATTGCTGTCTGCAGCCCTCCCTGTGATACTGCCTGTGGGCCCAGAGACTCCAGTGGCTCCCATATGCTTTTGCTCCATTCCATGTTTGGTTTGATATTCTGTCTTCTACTTCCGTGTTCCAGTCTCCGGGGTCCCCTTCACTGGGACACCTTAATGGTGGAGCCCCTGTGGTTTGAGCAGGAGCTGCTTTCGTTCTCCATCCGGCAGGCTGCATGGGAATTCCCTGGATTGGAGACGCGAGCCTGGCAGTACATCGTGTGCTTTCCCATCACCTGTTCCGTGTTTCACCCAAGGCCTATCTCAGGAGGATTTTGACTTTTACTTGGCCAGAAATCTTTTTTGGCAGTTTGTTAACTTGGTTGGATTCCAGTCTATCCCTTTCATTTCCAGGACATGCCCACATTGTTGATTTGTGTGCCAGGCCTGTGATTTCCCTTGGTCTCCTTTCTTTCCCCGCTGCGATCCTTGGATACTGTTGGAAGAATTGGTGACTTGGAAATTACTTAGTAAGGGCCCAACCTTAAATTAAAAAAATTTAAAAAAGATTTTTTTTGGCCTTTTAAAAAAAAATGGAAAATAATACTGGAATAAAATCTTTTTATTTTAAAATAAGGAATAGAGCTACGAAAGTAAAGGCTGAAGATTTCTGTATTAGTTGGGTAGTATGTAACAGAAAGCAAAAACAGCAGTGGCTTGAGATGGGAGTTTTATTTTCTTTCTGAGGAGAGAAGCCTAGAGGTAGGTAGGTCCGAGTTCTTATGTTAGCTTCATGATGTTAACAGGGATAAGTTTTCTGTCTGGATGTACTGCCATCATTTCTCCAGGTTGCTTCATGGCTCAGAGTTGCTGTTGGATTTCAAATCCTAGCATCCAAATTTACAGCAGGAAGGAGGAACAAGGGGAGAGGCAAAGAAAGAGCACGTGCTTGCTGTCTGTCCCACTTGTGAGGAGGGACAAATTTGTGCACACCTCACTGCCAGCCAGTCAGGCCCAAACCAGCTCATCCTTGGTTGTGAGAACCAATTGTTCTACTCTCAGGAATTTTTTGGTGTGAGCCAGTGAACTTCAGCTTGGTAGCTTGAAGTAGGCCAGAGTGGAAAAATTTGTACCGTAAGGATTGGTGTAACGATGAGCTGGTTATTAAACGTTTAGCACCAAGCAACCATCGCTGGCTGCGGGGTAGGTAGGCGCAGGGTAGGCTGGGGAAAGCAATATTTTAGCTGGGTGAATTGTCACCCAGAGTAAAATCAGGGTTTTGTTACAAAGGAAGAATAATGGGTCAGCAAAGCCTTCTTTGCCCTGTTCCCCCTCCTTTGTGTGAACTCCCCCCATTCCATAGCATGAGTCTACACTCCCATTTACCCTTTTCTGCTTTTCAGATTATGCAAGACTACACATATTTACATATATGTTTCTGCAAATGAATTAGTGTTTATGGACAGCAGTTTCTTTGAGGTGGATTCGGTGGACCAGAGGGTGTGCCCATGGCTTACCTCTTTACAAAGAGAGCTCACCAGAAGATCTCTTTCCTCCAAATGTAATGTGGTGGAGAAGAGCATGGATTTTGGAAGCAGACACACAGCATGAACATTCAGTGTTTCATAGCTGTGGGACTTGACCACGTTGCTTAATCTCTGTAAGCCTCCATTTTTTCCCCTGTAAAATGGGGGTATACCCTCCACCATTGTATGGGTTCTGTGACAGTGTGATGAGACCATCACTATGGAGCACTTTACAGCCGAGCCTGGGGCTTCTGCCCACAGAGGGCTAGCTAGGCTCATCCGGATGCATAACCTGTAAAGGGAAGGATATAGACTTGAAACCAAGTCTTGAACATTAAAACTAGGGCCATTCTGAGTTGTAGAGGTTAGTATCAGATAGGAAAGCGGTGGACGTTTAATACATAGATTGGAAATTACACCACTGACCCAAGGGGCAGGTGTAGGCTAATTGGTTAGAAAAGCCTCTGAGTAAATCAAGCATGGCTCCAATTCATAAGTGCTTATTATAAATATATTTAAAATTGTTTTTATGACTGTTCCGTTTTACATTTCTTGAGCACATCAGATGCTTGAGTTGTGGAAGTTGACAAAAATCAACATAAATGTTCTTTTTCTCCCCCAACTGTATTGAACATTGCACAGATGTGTAGTTAAGTATTTATTATGAACATGCAAATATTGATGTCCCCAAGGCCCATTCTTTGATTTTCAAACTGCTGTTGCTATATTTGGAATTGTTGATTAATACAGGTCTTTGCTCTGACACACAGCATGTCTGACTTCAGGGCCGCTGAGAGCAGCAGCAAGAAGAAAGGGGAAGCCAAAGCTTGATGCTCATAGAGGTGGATAACATATGAGGGTGGGAGTTGCTTTGGCAAATGGCGGGAGGCAACCAAGTCTGTGAGCCAGTTAATGATGTGCCTAGCATAGAGCTTTGCACATGCTAAGTTCTCAGTACATCTTTGCTCACTTAAAGATACTTCCATGGAAAACAAACAACCATAATAATTCTTACACACTGGTCTAGACCAACATTTCTCAGTCTTGGCACTATTAACTTTTTGGGCTTGATAATTCTTATCATGGGAGCTGTCCTGTGCATTGTAGGATGGATGGTTAACAGGATTTCTGGTCTTTGCCCTCAAGGTGCCATTAGCATGGCCCTCCTCAAGTTGTGGTCACAAAAAATACCTCCAGACATTGCTACATGTCTCCTGGCAGGGGAGGGGGGCAGAATTGCCTCTGTCAAGAACCACTGGAATGGAAGAAGGGAAAAGAAGTAATAGATCTTAAATAATACATACGTGCCAGATGTTTAACTCATTTCATCCTCGCACCAATTCAGAGTTGCAGGTGTTGCTAAAACCATTTTTGCAGGAAGGAGAGGTGGAAAGAAGTTAAGACTGTGGACCAAGGTTGGACGGACAGTTGGGGGTCTGATCCCAAATGTGATGTTCTTTCCCTTGCACTCGTCTCTGGGCTAACACAGTCAGACTCACATATCAAGTACCATGAGGGCTCATACTGTTCCTCTTCTTGGCACTAAAGACTCAGACATGACTTCCTTATGAAAACACTGCCAAATGCACTGTTTGCAAAGAGTCATGGACTGCTTACATTTGGGTCATTGATTTGAGTTGGTTTATGCTTTGCAGAGAATTTGAGCTGGGCTGTTCCCCCGTGGAGGCTCACAGATAAACAAAGGTGTGTGTAGCCTTCTTAGCCTTCTTAGGGATGAGGGCTCCAAAGAGAACTCAGATAATGTCCGGGGGGGAGTATGTTTCAGAAGGGAACTCTTTAAGAACCGTGACATTGTCGGCGAGGATGGTGGCTTTTGCTGCTCTGGTTCTCCAGGGTATTTAGTAAACCAAATGGGTTTTCTTCTGGGGAACACTAAGACCAGCTGTTTGCCTTTATGATCTTCTTGTAGTTAGATTTTAGATCTTGCTTATAGCAGAAGGGGTTTAGTTTGGAGCTGTTGGAGCCGATTCTGTGGGGTGCAGTGTGGAGGAAGAACCTTCCATTTTCTTCCATTTGGAGAGGCACTGGTTCATAGAAGAGAACTTTGGGGTGTGAAGCTAATTGTTAGAATTACGCAGCAGTAAAAGTTATAACTTCCTATAGCCACGTGTGAATAGTGCACTACATTGCTCTCTTAATGGAGCTGGGGCCGGTTGGGAGGGGGGTCAGGAAATGAATAAAATTATTGTTAATTCTACCCCCTGTTTATACCATCAAGAGAAAATAAGCCAATAAAAGAACTAAATGTTGGCAATCCATAAAATTCCATAAGTGGTAATAAAGAAAAACTGAAACTATATTGATATACAACCAAACAAGGTAATTATCATTATTTTTTAATAAAGCCATTTATCATCAATAAATACCAACGGGAATAGGAAAAATTACAAGCACAACAATGCCATCTTCTATAATTATAGCTATTAACAATTTAAAGCATAATTATGTGAGGAAGAAAAACTTTTAGGAAGCTTTGTGCTGTTTTCTGCACAGAGAAGTCAAATTCTCACATTTCCAAGTAGTGAGGATGCTGTGAACATTCCTGAATGATTGGATAGATGCTTGTCCCAATTTAGGGTAGCTCATTTTCTAATGATCTTTAATTTGGGCCCTTCCTGCCTTTTCATTTCAGAGTTGGCCAATGACTCTTTAAGAAGGGCTGGGATCCAGGAAAAGGTATATATGGTAATTATCTGTCCACTTCCTAAATGTCGCTAGTCAAGAGGACTTTATTTAGCAGAAAGGTCGGGTCAGGGAATCACAGGTCTCATTTATTTCATCTGAGCAAACCCTGATTAAGCAACTACTATTGCTTGAATGTCCATGATCCAGACCCTGGGGATACAGAGAGGAATGAGATGCTGTTTTATTTTATTTAATTAATCAACTTATTTTTTGCCACAGTGCACCTTGCAGTCTCAGAGACAGATCTGTCTGCTCTCAGTGCTGAGATGCAGGGTAGCAGAATGGTTAAGAATAAACGTTGGGGGTGGGGTGCCTGGGTAGCTCAGTCTGTTAAGCATCTGCCTTCAACTCAGGTCGTGATCCCAGAGTCATGGAATTGAGCCCTACATCGGGCTCCTTGCTCATTATGGAGTCAGCTTCTCCTTCTCCCTCTTCCCCTCTCTTCTCCTCCCCCTGCTCGCACATTTGCTTTCTCTTGCTCATCTCTCAAATGAATAAAATCTTAAAAAAAAAAGCAACAGCCCACCACTCATGTTCCAGCTCTGGTATTTAC
Source organism: Neogale vison (assembly GCF_020171115.1). Lineage (NCBI taxonomy): Eukaryota > Metazoa > Chordata > Mammalia > Carnivora > Mustelidae > Neogale > Neogale vison. The sequence goes on from NC_058092.1 coordinate 189,300,426, forward strand.
CACCTGTGGCACCGTACAGAAATTAATTAACATCCCCGTGTCTTAGTATCCTTATCTGTGAAACAGAGAGGATACTAGTGCCTACCTAGAGGTTGTTACAAGGACTATATGACTTGCTACATAAAAAGTGCTTGCAAAACTGCCTGGCATGGTGAGTACTAGCTAAGTTAGTCATTTAACCGGATGCGGGCTAAGTCCTGTGATGAAGTGCTTGGGGTCTGGTGCACATAGCAGCAGGTTGGGTAGTTGGATACTTTTGGGTCTGTTGCAATAGTAACATAGTTCTCTCCAACTGGTGCTCATGGGAAGTGTGTGGACAAGGTAATGATTGTGTTGAGTGGTACAGGGTGAGAGCCATAGGAGTGGGTGTTCTACACCATGGAAACCACAGGAGCAAAGGTATGGGGCGGAATCCCAACACATGGATGTTGCTCTCTGCCTGGGAAAACGTAAGCCATATTCTAGCATGACCCAGTTGACCTGGTGGAGACAAGAGGTGAGGGTGCAGGGTCTTAGGTTTGACTGAGTCTGGGTCCAAGAGTCTTGACTTTTTTGGGGGGGCAGGGCCCCTGTATTGAAGGATATTAAATATGAAGTTGATGGTTAGGCAGATTTGCGATTTAGATCCATCTTGAGGGGAGAAGGCAGAGCTGGTGTGCTCTAACCAGGGGGATGGGAGCTGAAGGGAATAGTAAGGGCCACTTTTGGAACTTTTATGATTAGGACCTCTACCCAGTAGGACGGTATTTCAGCAGGGTTATATATGTTTGTTGGAAATAAACATCTGGACTGATTGATTCTCAGTTTAATTGTGGTCATCATTAGTGCTCTTTGGCAAATATCCCAGTTCTCCTGCACTTCTAGGCGTGTGTATAAACAAATGGTGGAACTGTATTTTCTGGTCCCCTTGTGTGAATGGGTCATGTGAACAATTCTGGCTCAAGAGTTTTAAGGAAAAATTTTCTAAAAATTTTCTAAAAAAAAAAAAGAGTTTTAAGGAAAAGTTGGAACCAAAACATTTAATTGTGAGTATAAGGTCCTTCAGAGCTTCCTCATTTCCCTTGTCGTAGTGACCAGCGTCATTCCAGGTAGAGACAGCTTTAGCAGCGAGCTCCCACAATGAGGATACTATCGATCAGGACTCCCGGGTGAGTCCTGATTAACGTGGAGCATGAGCAAGAAAAGCCTTATATAAAAGCTATATATAGGGTTTAAAGCCAGGCATCAAAAAAGCAAACTTTGTAAAGGGCCAGGTAGAAAATACTTTGGACTTTTAGTTTGTAGGCCATATGGTCTCTGTCCAAAATGACTCAAATCTGTTACACATAGAAAATCTGTGAACAAATGGGGATGACTATCTTCCATTAAAGGTTTATTTACAAAAATAGACAGTTGGCTGCATTTGGCCAGCAGGCTACCTCTTACTTAAGGCACTAATATTTGGGGGCTGTTTGTTAAGACAGCTTAATTGAACTAATCCTAACTAATATCTATCCAACTAGATTTTCTTTCTTCTTTTTTTTTTCTAAGCAAATTCTGTTTTATTATTTTAGTTTTTCTTTTTAAGTTGAGAAAACATTTTTGTGAGATGAAATGCACAGATCTTATGTGTACTGTTCAATGATTTTAATAAGTGTGTATACTGTGTAACCACACCCTAATCAAGATATAGGGCATTTCCATAATTTCAGAAGCTTATCTTTTGCTCCTTTACAGAGAGATAATCCTCATACCCTCAACAGGTGACCACTGTACTGTTTATGGACTTCATATAAATGGGATCACATAGTATGTGCTCTTTTTGTGTCTATTCTTCAATACAGTGTTTGAGTTTTACCTATGTTGTACATATGAGAAGTTTCTTCCATTGTATAAATATATAATACCTTATTTTCTTGTTAAAGTTTGTTTATAGTTTTTGGTTAATAAAAATTAGTTTAAATTTACTTAAATAAATATTAGGCTATTGAGATTTTCTGTTTCTTCTTGTGTCATTTTCATTAGCTGGATATTTTCAAGGAATTTGCCCAGTTCATCTAAATTGTTAATTTTTTTGTCATAGAGTTATTAATAATATTTTCTTATACTTTGGATGTCTGTAGATTCAGTGATAATCCTTTTTCATTTCTAAGTACGTTTTTCTTGTATTCTTGATCAGTCTTGCTAGTAGTTTATGGATTTTTTTTAGCAGCTTTATTGAAGTATAATTTGCATTCCATTAAAATCACCCATTTTAAGTGTACAGTTCAGGGATTTTTAGTAATAGTGCATTAATATTCCATCACCACAATCCGATATTGGAACAGGAATGTTTTTGTCACCTTTTAAAAAATTCCTCATAGTCATTTATAGTCGCTACCTCTTCCAACCTCCTGCTGTAATACCAATAAACTAGTTTGTTTCTATTGATTAGCTTTTTCTAGACATTTCATACAGATGGAATCATACAATATAGTGGTCTTTTGTGTCTGGCTTCTTTCATTTAGAATATTTTTGAGATTCATCCATGCATGGCATGTATCAGTACTGTTTTTATTATTATTATTGCTCAGTAGGGTTTCATTGCATGGAAATAAGCTACTTAGTTTTATCAGTTGATGGACATTTGGGTTGTTTCCAGTTTGGGCCATTATGAATAATGATGCTGTAAATATTTATGTGTAATTCTTTGTATGGACATAGGTTTTAATTCACTTGAGTGGTGGATACCTAGGAATAGAATTGCCTGATTGTATGATAAATTTATGTTTAACTTTTTGAGAAACTGTCAAGCTGTTTTCTAAAATGGCTTCACCATGTTCCATTACCAGTTATCAGTGTATGAGTTTCAGTTTCTGTACATCCTCCCCACATTTGTTACTGTCCATCTTTTTTATTTTATCCATTTTAGTGAGCATTTGTATTTCTCATTGTGGTTTTAATTTGCATTTTCCTAATTGTTGATGTAGAACATTTTCTATGTGCTTATTGACCATTTGTATATCTTCTTTGGAGAAATAGCTATTTAGATCCTTTGCCCTTTTTAAAATTGGCTCTTATTAAGTTGTAAGTCTCTCCTATTTATTGTGGATACAGTTTTTAAAACAGATATGCAGAATTTGCAAATATTGTCTCCCAGGTGGTGTCTTATTTTTTTCTTTTTTTTTTTTTTTGCAAGGATATATTCTGACATAGAAAAATTTTAATATGGATGAAGTCCAATTTATTAATTTTTTACTCTTATAAAGATATTGCTTGTATCCTATATAAGAAATCATTGCTTAACTCAAAGTCATGAAGGCTTCTGTTGGGTTTATCAATTAATGTTTTAAAAGAATTAGCTTTTGGATTTCATTTCTCTTTTGTTAATTTGCTTTTTAATTTTATTGGCTTCTGTTCTTTTTACTAGGTTATTAATATGGAAACTTAGATCATGATTTTAAACTTTTTAATATAATAAATATAATCATTTAAAACTATAAATATTCTTAAGTACCACTTCAGCTGTATTCATTATATTATGCTGTAGTGCATATTAATATGCCATTCAAAATATTTTCAAATTGCAATTTCTTCTTTCATCCATGGTTTTGTAGAAGTGAGTTGCTTAATTTTCAAGTATTTTGAATTTTCCAGGTATCTTCTTATATATTGAACTCCAGCTTAATTATGTTGTTTCCAGAAAATAATTTATTGAGACTTATTTTATGGTACAACATATGGTGTATCTTTATGAATATACCTTGTGTACCTGGAAACAGTGTGTATTCTACAATTATTTAGTGCAGTGTTCTATAAATATTAGCCAGACCATTTGTTTAGTATGTTCAAATCTACTCTGTCCTTACTGGATTTGTTTTGTCAAGTGGTTCCATCAGTTACTGAGAGATGACTGTTAACTTTGTAACTGTGATTGTGGGTATGTCAGTTTTTTCTTTTAGGGTTTTCTTGTTTGTATGTCATCTATTTTGAAGCTTTGTATTTTAAGCGCACACACATTTATGATCTATAGGTCTTCCTGATGACCTGATCCTTTAATCTTTTTGAAGTTTCTCTCTAAATCTGTGTTGATACTCTCCTAAAGTTGACTTTGTCTGATCTTAACATAGCCATACACTGTTTTTTTATGCTTACATTTCCCACAGCATCTATTTTTCCAACCTTTTACTTTCACCCTATTGTGTATTTGTATTAGAAATGCATTCTTGTAGATTACATTCAGTTGAGCCTTAATATTTTTTATTCAGTTCAGTAATCCACCGCTCTCCCCCCTTTTTTAAAAGATTTTATCTATTTATTTGACAGAAAGAGAGAATACAAGTAGGCAGAGTGGCACACAGATGGAGAGGGAGGAGCAGGCTCCCTGCAGAGCCGGGAGCCTAATGTGGGGTTAGATCACAGGACCCTGAAATCATGATCTGAGCCTAAGGTAGATGTTTAACCGACTGAGCCACCCAGGTGCCCTGTGATGTTTTCCTCTTAATCATAGCTTTAGCTATTACATTTCATGTAATTATTCATAAGTTTGAGCTTTAGTTTACCATTTTGTAAAATATTTTTTATTTGTTTTATCTGCTTTTACTTCTTTTGTTCTTTTATTTGCCTTTTTTTAGATAAATGGAATACTTTCTAGTATTTTATTTAAATTAATCTTAAAGCTTCTTAACTATTTGTGTGTGTGTGTGTGTGTGTGTGTGTGTGTGTGTTATCTCTTGAAATTGAAATTTACATTCTCAATTTTGCTTAATTTTCCTGCAGTCTACTTGGGTTAACATTGTACAGCTTCGAATATATGTAACAAATTTGCAGCACTTAAATTTCAATCTATTTACTTTCCTCTCATTTTTTGTGCCATTTGTCATATATTTTGCATCTATACAATGAACTGTGTAATACATTGTTGTAATTTTTGTATTAAACTGTCAACTTACATTTAAAGAGATTAGGACAGGCTGGCTCAGTCAGTTAAGCATCTGCTTTTGACTGAGGTCATGATTCCAGGGTCCTGGGATAGAGCTCTGCATTGGGCTCTCTGCTCCGTGGGGAGCCTGCTTCTCCCTATCCCGCTGCCTGCTGCTTCCCCCAGCTTGTGTTCTCTCTCTCCCTCTGTCAAATAAATAAATAAATAAATAAATCTTAAAAAATAAAAAGAGATTAAGACAAAAATAATTTTTATATGAATTTTAATGTACATATTTACCACTTTAGATACTTCTTTCTGTAGTTACAAGTTTCAATCTGGAAGTACTTCTGATAAGTGTTAATAGAAGCATGATTTAGTATAGTAAAGGTCAGCTGGTGATGAATTCTCGGTGTTCATTTGTCCATAAAAACCTATAGTTAGTCTTTGTTTTTGAAGGGTAGTTTTGTGGCATAAGGAATTTTAGATTGATAGTTTTATATTTTCTTGGTGTTTTAAAGATAGTTTTCATTTGACTTCTGACAGTCATTGTTTCTGACAGGCCAGCCATCACTTGTTTTGTTTTTCCCTGAATTTAATGTATCTTTGTCCTCTGAATACTTTCAAGATTTTTTTTTTTTTTTGTTATAAGAGCATCGATAAGATTTCCTTTGTGTTTATCCAGCTTCAAGATTATGAAGCCTTTTTGCTATTTTTGTCCCCTAAATTAGGGGAATATTTGTCCGTTATTTTTTGAATACTGTTTTTTACCTCATTCTCTCTTCTTATCTTCTAGGGCTCCAATTATGCATGTATTAGACAGCTTGATATTGTTCTATTTGACTGTGACTCTGACCATTTGCTTTAACTTTCTCTCTGTTCTTCATGTTGAATAAATATTACTGATCTTCAAGTGTTAATGAAGTCTATTCAAGTTGAACAGTCCTTTCCCCCTTCCCTTAATATTTCTGCCTGCTGTTAAGAGCATTCAGTGAGTTTTTCATTTTAGATGTTTTACCTTCATTATAGAATTCCATTTGGTTATTTTTTGTAGTTTAAAATTTTATATAGAGATCCCACCATTTGTTTCTTTATTGGGACACTCTTTGAATGCCTTGAAAATCTTTCTAATAGCTTTTTTAAAGGCTTTATTCAAACATTGGGTTATCTTATGGTCCATTTCTTTTGCCTGAGTTTTCTTGACTGTAATAATTTTACATATCTAATATTTTCTTTGTATGTAGGACATTGTGTTAATACATTGCATTCTGGATTCTGTTATCTTCCTTTGAAAATTGTTGACTTTTGTTCTAGATTGCTTTTTACAGTTAAATTACTGACTGATAGCCTTGACCTTGAGGAGTCTTATTTGTAAAACTTATTAGGGCAATTCTGTTTCAATTTTGCTATTAGTCTTAGTGCAAAATCATAATTCTAAGGCATAGTCTATATTTTTAAGGTATCTTTCTTTAGGAGTTTTGATTTAAAACCCAAGGTTCTTACCAAGCCCTTTTAAACCTTGCAAACTCTGACTCCACATGATGGCATCTTATCTTATGAAATATGTAGTGGGTTGGGTTTTTTTGTTTTTTGTTTTAACCTTTTACCTGATAGTTTCTGCCAACCTACTTGGACTTCTTTGGTGCATCCCCATTTCAGGAGAAAGCTAAGGATCTGTGAGATAGTGTATACAGATTTACTACCTCTGTCATTTCCCCCTGTTCTGGGATTTCCCTTCACAACTTTCAACTAGCGTTGACAACTGTGACCTCTGGCTGTGTAACCCAGTGAGATTGGAGCTTTCTTCTTAAGATCTGGCTGCTGTATGCAGTATAGACAATGAAGTGGCCACAAAGGAGAAGCCATTTAGACACAGACATTACCTAATATGGTTCCCTGCTTTTATAAAGGTCATTGAATTTCCTCTATTTTCTGCCTACTTTGGTACCTCTCCAGTGGCTTCAATTAGCTGTTGCTTATATTTTTCTCAGAGTTTAAAATGTTTATCTGTTGGAGAGTTAGTTTGATATGAGTTACTTCATTATTACCTGGACAGGAACTCCCACAAATAGCTTTCTTAGATTTGTCTGTAATGCTGGAAATGGGGCTAGCAATAGGGATGTGCTTCTGCTATTCTCTTCACTGTTTTTTGTTTGTTTGTTTTGTTTTTTTTTTTTTTGTTTTTTTTTTGTTTATTTGTTTCAGTGATTAAGGATGTTCTAATTAAGCAGTCCCCCTCCAGTGAGGATGGCTTTTCAGCTGAATCTTTGTCTCACCTTACTCTGTTTTTCTAATAAGATGATCTTCCTACTTTATGGGGGGACCTTTAACTATGCTCAGGAAGATGCTTGGAATTAAATGGCTCAAACCTGTGACTAATTTTATTACAGATTTTTCGTTTTATTTTTCACTGCACATGGGAATTCATTCAGTCATTCATTCATTCAGACTGTCAATAATTGTGAATTGAGAACCTATTGTGCATGAGGCGCAGTTCTAGGTGCTGCGGTTCAGCAATCAGTAAAGAAAGTTGCCACCTCCTGAAGCTTACTTTGTAATTCGAGGCTGCAGAAAACAAATACAAAACAACTCTGAGCTTATGGTAGGTATTCTGAAGATAGTTAAGTGCGATCAAGAGTGAGAGAGGGTGTCTGGGTGTCTCCTTTACATAAGATTGCATGTTCAGGTAGGGACTCTCTGGTGATGGAGATGTTTGTACTGAGAACAGAAGAATGAGACCAAGCCTGTCATGGGAGCACGTCAGGGAAGAGCACTCCCGGCAGAGGGATCAGCAAATGGGAATCCCTGAACAGGAGTGTGGTTAATGAGTCAGAGGAGCAACTAGTGAGCCTGTGGACTGGAGTGATTTCCATTTGGGGGTCCTTTGAGGTCCCAGTGACACTTGGACATTTGCTCTGGATCAGATAAGAAGCACTGGATGGTTTTGTGTAGAGGAAAAACATAGTCTAATGTAGGTCTTGAACTCTAGAAGGCAAGAGGAGAAGCAGGGAGGAAAGCAGTTGGGAAGCTGTTGTGACTGGTGAGAGAAGATGATGGTTGATCTGGGTCCAGCGAAATTGGTTGTTAAGAGCTTGGTATGTGCTCTGTATGATGCTTGCCTCCTAATCAGTTGTGTTCTGGATCTCCTTCTTGTCCTGGCAGGGACCAAAGCTTGTAGACTCCTGCTACTTAGCAAAACAAACATGATAGGGAAGGGAGCTTGAGTAGGGAAGGCAGCCCTATCAATGAAGCTTAGAGTGTTGTGAAATACTTGATTATGTGTGCACATAGCCACATAACTCACTGGGTAAGTCACTGCAAATGTCACCTGGCTAATGTCCATTAATGATTAGTTAATTACAAGGCTGCCATTTTTGTCCTTGGTCTGGCAGTCAGTTTATTTTACTGACAGCAGTGTCTTTGGTAGAGTTCTTTTATCCCATCAAAAAAGTGTTGTTTCTTTTTTTTAAATATAAATTATAGCTTTAAGAGCAAAGAATATTAAGCACCATTAAATAAGAAAACCAGGCCCAGAACCTGGCACATAGTAAGTGTTTAATAAATGTTACTTGAAATTAGGCTTACTGTCTTTTTGATGATTAAAAAAACCCCACCAATTTAATATATAAAGAACCCCTAAAGGGAGTACCAATAATGAGTTAAATAAGTAGTATATTGGATTGAAACCAGAAGTAGCAACTTTGTATATTTTCTTCATTTTTTAATTGCTGAAGTTATTTGTAGTATGTCTAGATGGGTGTCTTAATGTGTATATTTTCCATAGCTCCTTTTACTTCTGCCTTCTAGTTTCCCCTCTCGCCTTCCTACCCTGCCCCCCCAACACCTCCCTACCCCCATCATGTATTGAGGGCTGATCAAGTGTACTAGTCAGGGTTCCTGGCACTGTATGTACCAAGCCTCCTAGATTGTACCTTCATTTTAGTATGGGCATTGAGAACACAACCCAAGAATGAGACCCACTGGATTCTAACGCAGCCCTATAGGCTATGTGATCAGGGGCATTTTTCCAAACCTCTCGAAGACTTGATTTACTTTGCTGTAAAATGAAGATGAGAGCATAGGATCACGTTGTGAGCTGAGGATACAGTAACATACTCCACAGCTCTCATGCTCATTCCTCATCCCCTGCCCCTACCCAAGCCATAGAAAGAAACAGAGACCCTGAGAAGTCCCAAGGCTTGCCCAGGGACATGTAAGGCCATTCCACCTTTGATCCAGTCCACCCATCATGTGTTTTTCTTAAAAGAGAAAAGGCAGATATGACTGGGGGCCTGCCTGGGCATCGCGAGAGGCAGCATAGCATGGTCTGTGAGAGTGCAGCTTTCCCGGGCACAGATTTTGGCTCCGTCCCTTGCTAGCCGTGTGCGTGTGGACAAGTTACCTAACCTCTCTGTGCCTCAGTCTCCTTACCTGCAAAATGACATTGATAACACTACCTATTGCATAGAGCTGTTGTGAGGATTCAGTGATTTTACACATGGGGCCTCCTTGGAGCAGTGAGTGGCCATGGCAAGCAGCATGTAAGTCCTGTGTGTTAACATCTGTGTCGATTGTGGGATGTCATTGAGTGTTGCTAAGAGCTTAGCTTTCCAGCAGCACCCTGGTCACGTGCTCACTTCCTCTGTGCTGGGGCTGAGATGCCTCCCCACCTCTGGCCCTGCACATAGTCTCCTTCCGTGAGTGGGCATCCCTCCCTCCCCCTGCAGCTCTGTCCCGGGAGGGTTCCCCCCACCCCCCGGCTCGGCCTCCCCCTCTGGTTCTGGTCTGCCATCTACCGACCCACTTGCGGCTCCCGTCAGGTCTAAGACAGCGAGGCCTCCACGGGGCGCCCAGGCAGCATGTCATGTCCCAGCGCTGTTGTACATCTTGTTTCAGAGATATTTTGCTGTAATGTTCTGTGACCTTTTCCATTGAGTGAGGTAGTTGGAGAGGCACTCAGTAAGGGAAAATTGAGCTGTTTTATTCCTCCCCAAGGAGGCTCCTGTTTCCTTTCCACCATTCATTTGAAAGCTATCATTTTCTTGATTTTATAGCTGAAAAACACCATTGATTCACTGGGTGTTAGATGCTAAGAGTTCTCTTATTGACATGCCTATTGACAGTTTTCAGTATATTCTGCGTCTAATTATCACTCCCGGCTAAATGATACACCTTGTGGGCTTGAGCGATGGAGCCGATAGCTCTCAGCACATTGTTCCAGCCGCGCCTATTGAGCCCCGTGTCGCAGCGCTGTGATTTATGTGATCAGAAAGAAAATTTCTGTTGGTGTGCTGCATAATTAAAGCAAGTGCGGAATGACTGGTGACAAAAAATCAGGGCTGCCGATGTCATCCCCAAACGAGGAGAGATTTCTGTGGTAAGCAGCTGTGACAGTGAAGAATCTCTCTTGGCATCTTTTGCTTTGCAATTTTCAAGGGTTCGATTTTCCTCCTAGCCCCGCCCGAGGATTCCTCCTTTCCACTTCCCCGTGTCCTCGTGTTCAAAGCCCCAGGATGTGTGCGCCCTTGTTCCCAAGGACTGGGGCCACGGGGGCTCGCCAGTGGCTCGGGGGGGAGGTGGTTCGTAGAACCGGGTCAGGCAGGAGCCCACGTTTGCCACGGGGAGGATAGGTGGCTTGACAGAATGCTCGTTCTCTGTAACGGCTGGTTTGAGTTTCCGAGACGAGGGCTGGGGTTGGGGAGGCCGTTTGCTTGGTGTAGGGTGGCAAGCAAGTCCCCACATGTGAGCAGTGTTTTCTGAGGGGCCGGTGGGGATTTTCACCAGCCCCGGGCAGCAGCGCTGGGGAGGTGTAGGAGGCTGACAGGTGGTGAGGGCTGGCCTCGTGGCCTCAGCAACCTACTCCGGTGTGAGACAAATTCCTTTCTGCTTCAACTCCTTTTTTACTCATACTGTTGGCAAATGTCCCTCAGGAGCTCTCCGTTTTCAGAGAACCTACCTCTCCAGTGCTGGATTAGTGATGGGTTTTCTGCGAGGCCAAGGGTCGGGTTACTCAGCTTCTGGGGGCCTCAGTTTTCTCACCTGTAAAATGAACCAGGGATCCTTTTTAGTGCAAAAATACTGAGGCTCACCACGTTTAGGGGCTTGGAGAATGTGAAGTTGTTCCTCTGTGTGGTCCCCCGAAGGAATTCACTGGCCAGAAAAAAGTAGGTATGTTTGTGGTTTATTGATAATGCCTCACTCTCTACTTCACACAAGACTCCAGAAACCTTTAAGGTGAATGTGTGGTAGCATGTGCGACAGTGAGTGGCGGGTATGGACAGGACATCTGGTTAAGGCCAGGAACGACAGACATTTCTAGGCACTTGAGCTGGCAGTGCACTTGGCCTGGTGGTAGCAAGAGTCACAAGTAGAACTGGGCTTGGACGTTGGTGGGTGGTTGGGGCTGTGCCATGGAACCCGGATCCTGAGGGGCCGGACAGCTGATGTTGTGACGGGAGGGACCTTTGAGGTCATTGATTCCAGACAGGCTGCTTTCCTGGAAGCCAGAGACCCTGTGTGACCTCTGGGACCGTCAATTCTTAATGAACCTCCGTGTGTGGCATTTTTTTGCAGTTCAGATGTTTAGAAGGAGAGGGAGGGAGAGGCATGACTATCAAAGACATAACTAATTTGCTGTGAGAAAGCTCAGCCATGCACAAGACCACAGACTCTGATTTGAGTCTGTTTTCTCACAACTGGGATTTTTTTTTTTTTTTTAATACAGAGGTTTTAAGGCATCTCTGTTATCTTTGAGGGCACATTGTCTTATGACTGGGGTCATGCTACTTTGACCTGAAAATTAGATCCGTCATGCAACTTAGGAGGTTCCCGAAAGCCTCAAGAAATCTCATATATGTCATTTGTGTTAATTGTTTAGGTCTCTTTAGATCTGGACTAGTTCTCAAACTGTCCATGGCCCTGGGTAAGGGGAGACATTCCTCTGCAAATATGGGTAGGATCTTTGAAGTTTCTGGGAGGGTTATGGATTTTCTTCCTTTCTCTAATAATTACTAGACATGTCTCTGTGCGGACTCCTCCGTACACTAACGTTACTGCAACAGAGAATCACCAGAAGATTCTGGGTGACTGATCAAGGTAACCCAGCTATTGAAGTTCCCTTTTTAACCCCCAGTATTTGACTTGACAGGTGGTTCAACTTAGAAGTCCTGACTACCCCTTTCAAGTCACGGGCAACAGTGATCACTTGTGGTTATAGGACATGGGTGTTCTGCTGTGTGCCGGAAGTCCACTATCTTAACCACAGTTGATTTATTTAGGCAATGGAGATTAAAGAAAATAATGCATTTTAGGATTCTTGGACCCCATGTTTTTTTCTCTTTGGTGTCTCAGGCTTTCAAAATGCCTCTCCTTCCCCAACCCCCCACCCCCAATCAAGGCACCTCCAGCTGACAGAGGTATCACTTGGTAAATTTTAGGGCTATACAAGAGTCACTATGCTTCATTGACACATAATAGAATTTTCCCCAAACTGCCTGTGGCCTCTACCTGTTTGAGCTCTGGAATCCCTTCAGGGAGTAGGTGTGCAGCATATGTTCTCACCTCTCAATTCCCTGTGACTTTAGCCCAGAGGTCTGTCCTGTGGCCATCACTGCTCCACATCCCAGCAAGTGGCGGGAGCGTGTAAAATGGAACAAACAGTAAGCGTATGGCTGGGGTTTGTTGATGGGGGTTGGGGGGGCGGAGGGCTGTGCAGTGCAGCCAATGGCGGGGGGGTGGGGATGGGAGCACTATTTCCCCTCTGGGGTTGTCAAGAGAGGTAGAGCCCTTCCAAGGAGACACAGAAACACAGCAAATCAGGCAGAGCAAGGGCCTGGGCCGCCTCGGGCTCGCCTAGTGAGTGAGGGGGGGCAGAGTGGACTGCATGGCCTGGCCATCAACAGGGGGTCCAGAATTCAGTGCTTCCCTCAAGCAGCCCAGCTCCTTGAAACAGCAAATTCTTATTTTTGTTCCTTTCTGTCTCTGGGATTGTTTATGCATCTCAAATGAGCTGTAAAGAAAATTTCGTACGTTCCACAAACTTTTACTTGAAAGGAAGCAGGTTGGAAAAAGGAGCACCATCATGTTAAATGCTAGCTATTGTGCTTTTCATTCAGCTTGACGAACAGTGGCCCAAAATGGCAGGGGATTAAATTGATGTAATGACAAGAATTCATATAGGAGATGGTAGGGATGGAGCAGAATAATGTTGAGGCTTCTCAGGATTGTGGTGTTGTTTGATCTGCCTCGGATGGAAAACACAATATATCTGTATTTACGTTGATTCTAAATAGGGAGTGTGTAAACAGAGGCACGCCGTTTTTCCTACTGTCTCTGAGTTGAAATTAAAGAGCTATCCATTTTGGACAGTGGACAGATTTCTGAGTAATGAGTTAAGTGCAGTTTTTGAACATTCGGATCTTATTGTACATCACAATAAGAGCATTTTTGCTCAGCTGGGTTCAGCTGAAGAGGTACACAGTATGTGGGCACTTGTGAATTATTCATTTGTTAAAGGGCATTCTTTTTATTTCTCGGAAATTCACCTTTGTCTTGGTGAATTTAAGCAGTAACAACCACAGGCCTGAGTAGAATAAACACCTTTTTTCAGGATCAGTCTTTGATGCAGCGAGCGGCAGAGGAGATGTTCCTGCCTTCTGGAGAAACACATATGTGTCTTTCATCTGGGAAACGTCTTTCTAGGGCAGTACCAGCTGGGAGATGTCAGCTGAGATGACCAAACACTTGATCAATTGACGAGGAGTGCGTCAAAGGTGGCTGAGAGCCATTTATATGCAGTGTGTTTGAAAGCACTTTGAAAAGTATAGTGTGCTTAACGTGCGTTTGTATATAATAGGAAGGCATATTTCTATTAGGCACATTTTAACATATGGTTCCAGGAATGAAGAAGGTGTTGCACTGTGCTCCAACTTTGTTTTCTTTCTATTTTTTTTTCTCTGTGTACATAGCTGGAAAAATCACCTTTATGCAATTATTTGAGTAATAATGTTCACACTTTTTAAGGCTTCATAGGGAACTGCTCTAATTCCTTAAAACACTGCTTTTACTGCCTCCACATTTAGTTCACAAAGTATAAAGTTCAAGGCTCTCCCCACTTTTGACTGACTCTGCTCTGCAGCAAAGCCCCTGTGCCAGAATATTCCACCCTCCATGAGCGCCCATTCCCATTTGGGCTCTGGTTACGCCAGTCCTTCTATTGGAGGGACCCACACTCTCCTGCCCCCGGCCCCCAAGATGCACTTGTGCTCCAAGACAAGGCTTGTGCCGGCTCTCCGCAGCCTCCCCTCTCAGTGGGCGTGTTCCGTTCCTATCCATTACCATGTTGTGTAGCTCTTGTGTCTTCCCTGCTGGCTCTTAGCCTTAATGGCACAGGGTAATAACAGTAATGACAATGGGAATAATACAGACGCTTATTCGGCGGGCTCTTACTGATTGCCTGTTGTGTGCTTGGTGTCAGGGGTGAAGTGGTAATCAAAAATCAGACATGGATCCTGGATTCGTGGTGGTTTTGTTCCAGTGGGGAAGACAGGCCCTCACAGTCACTCAAGTCAATGTAAAAATGTCGACTATGGAAGGTGACACTGATGGTAGGTACATGGCCCTGAGAGGGATTGTGAAGGCGCATTTGAATCATTTGGGAAAGTCCATAAAGGCTCCCATGAAGATAGGACTGGCTACAGAATTTCTGTGGCCCAGTGCAACATGGAAATGCAAGGTCTTTTCTTCCAAATAATGACTTTCATGATGGTAATAGCAAAGCGTTAAATCAAACATATGGGGTCCTTCTCAGAGGGTCTAAGAATGGCTGAGTAGTTGTCCTCCCATCAATAGGCCTATAGGGAGCAATGTTTGTGCTGAGATGTGAGAGCAGGATAGGATGAGAAGATGGTTCTAGGCAGAGGAAACAGCATGAACAGAGTCTTGGACACATTCAGGAACTGCATGGAGGTCACTGGGTCTAAAATGTGAGAGCAGGTGGGGGATGGGATGAGGCTCAGGAGGTAGAGAAGGCAACATATAAGGTCAAGCACAACCTCAAAGCTTTCTGGTCTTTGTTTTATGAGCCACATACAGCTACTAAAGTGTTTTCAACAGGAAACTAGAGATGTCAGTTTTGGGTTTTGTGAATTCATGTTGGCCGCATTGTACAAGACAGGCAGACGACAGAGTGGTTGTAGCAGTGAGATGAAAAAGGTAAGTGGAAGTACACTGAGGAGGCCCAGTTGGCAGGGCTTGACCCAGCAGCACTGAAGGAACAAACAATGCCCAGGAAGACATCTAGATTTCTGGCTTGGGACCATTGAGTTGGAACTCATGACATTACCAATGTTCTGCCTTGATCTTCAGAAACAGCAGCCTCATAGGGTACCATCTACTAGATGGGCAGTTGGTAGGACATTCACTTAGATGGGGAGCACTTCGAGGAACAGTTGGGTTTTGGTCTGTTTGGGCTTCGGTGGTGGTGAGATGTGAGAGGGGATTGTAAATTGGGTTCTCGTATGCTGACTTGGAAATAACTTCGAAACCTGTAAATGATGATCAGGAGGGGGCTGCTGCCTAGGCGGGTGTGGAGCTTCCAGGAGTGAGCAGAAGTTGGGTGTGGTTAAAACAGGTGTGGTACGAGCACTTTGCAAGGGCTACTTCCTTTATCGTTTGTAGTAGTACAGGGAGGAAGATACTCTTATACTCTTCGCAGATTCACATATCGTGGCTCAGAGAGATTAATTAACTTGTCCAAGGTCACACAGCTAGCAAGTGGAGAACCTGGGTAACTGGGTTTCAAATCCTGGTGATTTTAGTCCGGGGCCAAGTTCTTACCCACTGCATACTACCTTCCCCTGCTCTGGTGGCTTCCTCAAGCTGGTTTATGCAGCTCTCTGTACTGAGTGGGTCCTTAGGTATTCCTTATTGATAAATAAAACAGTTGATAAAACGACATATTCCCTTCTGAGTGGGACATTTTTGGAAGAGTTACCAAGGACCCAAAATGTGAGCAAACATAGATGGAATTTAAATGGTTGACTTCCTGGCTTTATTTATGGAACTTTTTCTCCCAACCCCTGCTGAGGTCTAAATTTTGTAGGAGCCTTGGCTGAGGACATACAAGTGTGTTTTGGGTCAGTCAATAGATGATCAATGAGGCTGTCTTGACAATGTTCTTGAGGTGAATGGTAGAGGATTTTGAGATTTTGGGGCTAAGAGCTGGCTCGGCTACTGCCACGTTCCCTCTGGCATCACCACAGCCATCTTGGCTGCTGTGCCCAAGCACTGACTCTGAGTCCTCCTCCACATACTATTCCCCATCCTTTTAGGATGAAGAAAATGGAGATCTAGAGAGATGTTAGTCCACTAGTCAAGAGTTAGCAGGCAGGAATAAGTCTGTGTGCTCTCGCTGCTCTGAGAGGGATCAAAGAGGTCAGACTCAGTCCTCTCACAGGGGAGGGAGCTGAGGTCCTGAGGGGGCAGTGACCTGCCCATGTGTGGCAAATGCGGCTCCCACTCACATTTCTGCTTCTGGGTTTGTCCGTGGTCCCTCCTCTGGTCTGGAAGAGTGAAAACCCTCAGCCACAAAGCAGATCCTCTCCCTGTTTTGGCTCATTCAGCAAGACTGAGCACATCTGGTTGTGCACATGCATTTTTCATCAGCCGTTCCCCTGGAAATTCCCCGATCATGAATGTGGACAGTGAATTGAGCGGTGTGAATTATGCTTTATTAGGTTGCCTTTTGATACAACAAGTATTTATTTAAGGCTTCTTGGTGTACTCTCTGCTATACCCACCCTGAAAATATAGCATTTTATTTTTTCTGTCCTTGATGTTCAAGGGAAACATATTGTTTCCCTTTAGGATGCCATTACAAGTCAATGATGACCTTTACAATGACTAATAGTTTTCATGGGGCTTTAATTGTGAATTTTTTGGTGCGGGGAGGGGAGGGCAGAACAGCATCAGTCCACTTCATACATCCTTTGTATCAGGGAATCAATAAAAACTGCCGCCTTTTGTTGATGCTATAGGAGATTTTATGCCGATGACAAGGGATTTGATTTAATATTCTCTTTAAATAAGATCAACACTGCTGCAGTTATAAACTCTTCGAAAAACTGTCAAGCCCATCAATATAGCATGAAACAAAAAGTTAGCAGCCTGGTATAAATTAGCACGTGCAACGTGTCTTTGGGAGGGTGGTAGATATTTATGATGGCATGTGAAAAAAAAAAATATATATATAATTTTGAGATTTCTTTCTGTTCTTTCAACTGTGAGTAGGAAATGGAGAGAGAGGAGCATTTCATTACCACTATCTTCCAAACTGCAAACTTTCTTTGCCAGTTAATGATTTTCTGGGGCAATTCTGAACGTGGTGACATGATATAAACAGGTATTTATGATCTGTGATACAATCCTTAGTGAGTATGGATTTATAGTTAAATGGTGAAGTGGGAATCCAGCCGGCGATTATCGACAGGGCTTCTAGAATCTATATTTTGTTTGCTTCCATTATTCACACACACTTTCTGTGGGGGCCTGATTATTTGTGTAAGTCTCTGTTTCCTTGTTTAGTTGAGTATGAAACTTGGAAGTTCAGGGATGTATGCTTTGTGTGTTTGGGGGCAAGCAGGACACCTTGCCCCCATGCCTGTTCCCCAGTATTTGGGGGAATTTTCTTTCCACTATAACTAGGTTATATGATCATTCCATCTCTTTCTGGCTCTGTTCTAGGTGGACAAGAAACCCAGGTAGGAGCGGAGCTGATCGATCAGAAATGACTGGGTTGAGCACATGGACACAGGTTGTGGCAATTTCAGAGACTTAGTGAGCATCCAGAGGTTTCCTAGAGGAGTCACTGTGGCTCCTGGAGTAAGGGCGGGCTTCTCCAGAATGACATCGGACAGGTGAGGATATCAGACATGGAAGCATGGGTTGTGTTGGTAGAAAAGGGAAAGGCAGGAGACTGAGCCAGGCAAATCTGAGGTCAGGTAATTCAAAATGAGGGATATGTCTAGCGTGCTGGACAAGGACTGTGTTGCTGTTTACAGCACCAAGGAGTGTTCTGGGACTGCTACCGTTCATGAGGTTCTCTTCTGAAAGAGGTCCACCCAGATTGGCCTGCAGTTCCTCACCCCTGGGGCAAAACCACCAGACTAGAGGTTCTTGAAGTGTGTGGTGGGACTGCCTGCATCTCTGTCACCTGGGACCTCAGTCAGAATCCCTTGTGGGGCAGCTGAGAGTATGTGTTTTGAAAAGCTCCTTGGCGGGGGGTGGGGGGGTGGGGGGGCGACTGGGTGGCTCAGTGGGTTAAAGCCTCTGCCTTTGGCTCAGATCATGATCCCAGGGTCCTGGGATTGAGCCCCACATCAGGCTCTCTGCTAGGCAGGGAGCCTGCTTCCTCCTCTCTCTCTGCCTGCCTCTCTGCCTACTTGTGATCTCTGTCTGTCAAATAAGTAAATAAAATTTTGAAAAAAAAAAAAAAATCTCCCTGGGTGTGTTCCACAGAAACCAATGAAACTTTAGAACCACTGCTTTAGATTGAGGGCTTCTTACCGGTTAGAACAAGCTGAGATCTCCTTTTTAGTTTTTTCAGAAGAGCTTACGGTTTACGGTTTGTACCTGGAGAGAGTGATAGTCTTTGGGTGGATCTAGAATAGAGATGCTTTACTCCACAGCTGTGTTGGAGAAACATGAAACATGTGTTTTCTTTAGCTTGTGTGTGATATCTCATAGACCAGTTTTGCCTATGATTTCAGTTGTGCAAAGTTCCCTCATCAGGAACCTTGTGCTGAAAAGTTGGTGACCTTCCAGTAAACACACTAGGCTTGTTCCAGCAGTTTTGTTGAAGGGATGATCAAAGTAGGACTTCTGAGTATTATCCCAAAGAAAGCTCTGCTGGGTTGAAATGCTAGATCTTCAACGTGATGAACACTTGGGTGAAAAGGGAAGCAAACATGTACCCCCCACTACAGATACCTACTTACTCCATTTGTCACCATTGGGAAGCACCAATATTTCTCATGTGCATGGCCATTTTCATTCGACTGTTTGGCATCCTTCCTTTAGCCTTAGTCCTACATGTGTGAACCATTTAGAAGCACCATATTTGGAGGGTACAAAGTAAGAAGCTTCCTTCTCGTGGGCTCAGGGCCCTTGAACTTGAAGATCCTGCTTTTTTGTCTGGTAGATGTGGCTTTAATATGGAGTGACTCACAGAAACATGGATTAATCTTGTTTTCTTGAGAGTTCTTCATAGGCTTGAGTCACCAGACCACACATCAACTGTCGTCTGCCCAAGATTTTTGTCATTTTGGAGGAGATGAGTGTAAACTGAGCAAGTCTGCTGGCTTATTTTCCTGGGTGGGACTTAGCTGCCTGAATGTTCCTTTCTGGGATTTATTAGTTAATGATTTCTTTTCAGTGAATGTTTGTAGCATCTTTAGTGGGTTTTTTTCCCCCTAAAGGGGGAAGGAAATAATTTGGCAGGCTTTTAGTGTTATTTGACTTTTGTTTTTAATCTTAGGACACACTTTTCCCACCCAACCATTCAGGGATGCTTTCCTTTCCCTTAGCCTCAGCCCCACCAACCTGAAATGTTCATGTTTTCTCTCTCTAAGACAGGATACCAACCAAGCACAGGCAGCCAGCTGACAAAGCCAGATCAAAACGCTTTGAATTTTGAAAATGATTCCCCTCTTGGTATTGAGCCCAGTGATAAAAGAGAAGCAGTTGTCATCTTGAAAACAGAGCTGTATACATGGCAGAGCCTTTCCAATTAGCACACTTAAGATGCGTGTTAGAGATGATGGGAAGTGGGATGTTACAGAGTGAAATGCGGGTAATAGGGCTTTAAATTTTCATGTTTCAGTTGATTTTTTTCTATTGCAGCTTTAAGAAAATTGTTGCACATTATTGGAGCTCCTAAGTGTGTTGTAGCATTGCTCTTTCTGTTTATAGTGATATCTTCCAAAAAACAGAAGTGGTGGGTACAAAAAATCTTGTGTCCACTGGATTTCCAAGTACAGAGAGAATAATCTATTATTCAAAATTACTACCAAATAACAAGTCAGTTTAGAGCATTTTCCAGGTGGCTTTTCTGCCTGCTACCAAGCAGCTGGTTTGATAAAATCCCTGAACTAAACAACCTGGATTTTTCATGTTCACTAGATGCAGTCTCAAAAACGAATTCTTTTCTTTACACACACACACACACATGCAGAGAAATTAAAGCCAAGTGCCCAGCGTAAACCAGTGATTTTGTTACATTAAGGTATCTTATCAAAATTATGTAAATGTGTGACATACTTATTAGAGTGTGGATGTCTAGCAGGGGGCATGGTATAGAGTAATAATAATTGTTGTGGTTGACATTATTAGTGCTCCCCAGCATTTCCAGTGCCACTCCCCTGTGTGCAGAGGGGAGTTAGGCTTCCTTTCCCTCTTGAGATTCAGTGTGGTTGGCAGTGGTTTGTTGAGCAGGAGCAGTGACTTGTGTCACTTTTAGATGGGAGCATTTAAGACCCAGTAAACAGTGCCCTCTCCTTAGGCTATGGGAAACCCTAAAGGCTTTTATTGAGAGACCAGCACTGTAAGACTCTGTTGGCTTGGATCCCTAAGTGACTATAGTGATCACAGCCCCCTCCCCACCAGCCAACCCACAGTAGACATGTAGAATGAGAGAGAGAGAGAACCCTTCGTTGTTTTAAGCCACTAAGATTTCAAACTTGTTTGTTACTGCAGCATAATCTAGCCTATCTTGACTGAATAACTAACAACCAATGAACGTTAACATTTATTCAGTGCTGGGTTCCAGGAACTTAAGCTACCTTATATGTATTAATTCACTTGATCACTAACACCCTGTGATGAAAGTACCGCTATTATCTGGGTCTTGGAGGGGAGGTCCTACAGGTGCTGAGATGTTAAGACACTTGCCCAAGATTACACTGTTGGTAAGGAGATGGAGTGAGTTTTAAGTCTAGAAAAAACACTCAGTAAATGGTAAATGAATAAATCAAGATCAGAAGGCATTCTATGATTGCTGGGACATATGATGCCGCATGTGGTTTCAGTGCAAGGGGTACCAGTTGGTATCATCTGTCCCAGGACTTTCCAGCTGCCAGTCATTTTGCCATTATGGTCACTTATTTTTAGGTCTCTTAGCTGAATGGTGTTAGGGTTGGCAACACCCTATAAAGATTTTATAAGGCTAGGTGCTCCAAAATTGCGACTAAGTCACCAGAAAGGAAGACAGTGGCTCTAGGGGAGATAAGAAGGAAATAAGGGCTAGAGTTGCCCTTGGGCTGAGGGTTGCCCTTATGAAGGCTTGTGTCTGCTGAGTTGTGCTCTGAGCTCAGAGAAGCCTGATCTTTTAGGGGCACCTCCATGGATGGGGTTGATGCAGACTCTCCAGGGAGAAGTGGGGGTTGGAATGACTACAGGTCTGCTCAGCTGTTTATTGCTTTGGAAAGGTGTGGGGCAATTTTCCTACACTGGCAGAAAGGAGTCATGGTGCGGCAGGGGACCTATAAGGGGTGTGATTTTGCTCAGTTGTTCTAATATGTTCTGGGGAAGGGTAGTAGTTCCTCCATTCCACTCTGCCTCCAGCTGGTTTGTTTCAGACACAGCTTTCATAAACACACCTCGTCTTACACCGAGTTAGCTGAATACCTCGGCCAAGGTTCTTTTGGTTATAAGCGACACACCTTCTCAATCTTGCTTAAGCAGAGAAACAGCAGTTGGCATAGGGTCATCTATGGAACCCCAAGACTGAGCACTTAGGTGTCATGGGGGACTGCAACAAGAACCTGAAATCTTTCTAGAACCCAGTGCTTTCTATTCTTAGGGCTTCTCTCTGTTCTTTCGGTATGTTTGCTTTCTCCCACTCCGCCCCATTAGCTTTCTCTGTTGCCACATGTTCATGGGGAGTCATGGCCTAATATGGTTCCTGAGCTTATGGGTCTTTATTTTACATAACTGTCAGAGACTGAACATGAGGCCTAATTCCCAGTTCTACAAACTATAAAGAGAAATTTTGATCCGTGTTGAGTCATGATCTACTTGGAGCCCCATAAGAAATGGTGGTGGGATCAAATCTGTCATTTATTCAGCAACATATGTTGAATGCCTAGGATATGACAGTCACAGTGTTAAATGCGGGGGACATGAATATGAATAAGGCAGTGCCTCTGTCCTTGAGATAATTCTGCTCCGGAAGGGGATTTGAGGCCACAACTCAACCGAGAAAATCCAAGAGAACCCATGCCTAGCAGTTACAAGGGGTCACATTTTGTTTTAATATGAGGACATTTCTAGTAGTGCAATGAGCTACTCTTGTAAGATGGCAAACTCTCCCTGATGCAAAAATTTTAGAATACGAAGTAACTTGATGATTTCTATTGTAGGATGTTATCTGAAGAAATCTCTTCTCACCCAGCACTTTTGACGAGATGAACCTTGTTCTGTAATTCTATGATTTTATGATAAACCAAGTGACACAAACTATAAGAACTAGAGAAATCAATGGGGAAGAAATATTATATGCTAAGTGTTCAGAAAAGGCACTTTGGAGTACTTGGGCTGTGCATCTGGCCCTAAAGAAAGGGGAAAGTGTGAAGAAATGAAGCACAAAGAAAGTGTTCCATGTAGACACAGAGAATGTGTAAGGACACAAAGAGAGTGTGGGGTATGTATGAGAGAAGAGTTGCTGTGTTGGCTTGGGAAGGTAAGACAAGTTGAATTTCAGGAGGGGGAAAGAATGATGCTGTTAGTATGATGAGATTAGGAAGCTGGATTTAGAGTTATAATATTGTAGAACTAGAAGGCTCTTGTAGGTAGATTCCTGTTTACTATAACAGAAAACTCAAGAAAAAGTGGCTTCAGTAGAGGACATTTTCTTCTTAAAAGAGCAGAACTGAGTTGAGCAGTTAAGAAATTGATTAGCAACTGACGTCCAGGACCAAACTCCCCTTTTAAAAAAAATTTTAAAGATTTTACTTATTTATTAGAGGGAGAGACACAGAGAAATAGGAGCACAAGCAGGGAGGAGGCATAGAGAGGGGGAGAAGCAGACTCCGTGCTGAACAGGGAGCCAGACACGGGGTTTGGTCCCAGGACTATGGGAACATGACCCAAGCTGAAGGCAAACTCTCAACCAACTGAGCCATCCAGGCGCTCCAAGGACCAAACCTCTTTGCATCTTTTTCTTTGCCAACTTCAGCATGTTGACTTGGTGTGAGTGCTTGTTTCCTCTTGGCCACAGGCTGGGTGTGATGGTTTTATGCATCACAGATAGTCCCAACAAAGCCATGCTGGAGCAGTGACCAAAAGGTTTCCTTCTCTGCATCCCATTTCCTTTGAGAGATCCTCTTTCAAAATATCCCCCGGGAAAACCTCCTCTGATGTCCTGTTGGCCATGATTCACCACATGCCCACAGTTTAGCTTTAGGGAAGATGAGGCAGAGGAAGGCTAGCAAAAAGGGGGCTACCTGCGTAGGGGTTGTGGGGTCAGCTGCCAGTCTCCCCTAGCTAACCTGTGTGGGTCATCTTATAGACCACCCAATTTCTCAGATAATAGTAATATATAATAACTGTCATATGTCCAGTTTGGGTTATATGCTAGGTAGTCTGCAGTGTTCTGTTTTCCCTCTGGACAACTGCCCTTCTAGGTAGGTGGTACCATTCTTATTTACTGATGACAAAACTGAGTGATATGTGGGTGACTTGTTTAGTTAGTGTCTAGAGGGATTCAATCTTATTGAATCATAGTCAAAACCTCAGGGTTGAGAGAGGCTTTAGGCCAGCATCCCCCCTTCCTCCAAGGGTGCCCACCCCCATCTCCAGCATCCCTGCCAAGTGGCAATGAAGCCATCCCTTGATTACTTGTAGGGACGGAAGTTTTCTGACTACTGGGCCAGTGTTCTTTCTGTTCTGCATCCCTGGTGGACTACAGACCTGTCATGGGATGAAAGAGCACTCCTGGCTTTCTTCTGTGGTCTCCCCCTCCCCCGAGTCCCAGGGAAGGATCTTTTATAAACACTGGCTCCGGTACTAGTGATGTCATGGAGGCTGGCATTTTAGGGCATGTTGAAATTCATTAGCGGGTATTCAGGTCCCCTCATGAGTGAAGTGGGGCCCAACTTCCTCAAGCCTGAGACCCTGCCAGCTACTACTATTTTCTATTTGCTAAATGTTAGTTGAAACAAAGGGCTGTTTTGTTGGGTTTGTGTTTCCCTGTGGAAAAGATTACTTAGGCACATTTTAGAGAATGCTTTTAAAAAGAATCTCGTGTAAGTTGAAAACATTGGGAAAGAAAGCAAATGTCTTGATGGCTTTTTATTACAATAAAAATTGTAGTGAAAGTTCTCTCAACTTCCTCCCTCCTTCCATCCTACTAAACAAACCTTTGTCTGTGGGAGGAGGATTATGTTTAAACAGCAGGAGCATAGATGGGGAAATGGTGTTATTTTGGGGGGCCTGGTACTGAAAAGCTCACTACCAGTGACATTTCCTGAGCATTTGTTAAAATTGAAGAGGTGCTTTAAGAGTTGGAGTTTGCTATTGGCGGTCATGGGAGGGGGTTACCCTTACATCCAATAGGAAAACATTCTGAATCTGTAACACGAGATTTCAAGGAGTAGGAGAGTAGAGAAAGCAAAATTATAGAAGTGAGAGGGTTTTTTTTTGTTTTTTTTTTTTTTTTTGGTTTTGTTTTTGGGAAAATGCTTTTAGTGTTCAATTGCTCTCCTTAAATGCCTTTAAATTTGCCTTACCTTTTTTGACTAACAAAAAGAGGCTCTTATAGAGATGTGCCAAGTATGGAACATGTTTCCTCTAAACATTCTCCAGTGATATTTGGTGATTGGTGGGTCATTGTGTTGGCACCTGTGGCACCTTTGATGTCCTAGAGGGCAGAGTCTTGGGACTCGTTTCTAGAAGAGATGATGTAGTAGCCCTCTGGTGATCAGGACCCTGACTGTTTCTTCCATGGTGCCGAAAATGGGCAAGAAAGTGGTGGGTCTAGACCTGCACAGCCAGATACAGTAGGCACGAGCCGTGTGTGCTGTTCATCACTTAAAACATGGCCAATTGAACTGTGCCATAAGTTGTAAAATACACATCAAAAATTAGTCAAAAGAGAATGCAAAATATCTCAATACTCTTATTTTGATGGCACGTTAAAACTATAATGTTATCTATTGGGTTATGTAAAATATACTATTAAAACTGTTACTTCCCTGTAAAGACGTACTTGTGACCACTAGAAAATTTCACATTCTCTCCACGGCTCATTTTCTACTGAAAAGCCGCCCTCTAGGTCCGTGGGCACATGGCGGCCGACTGCCCGTTTTTATAAGTCCAATTTGATTGGCCCACAGCCATGCCCATTTGTTTACATGTTGTCTGTGACTGTGTGCGTGCAACGGTGGCAGAGATGACTAGCTACAATGGGGACTGTGTTGCTCAGAGAGCATAAAATATTCATCCTCTGAATCTTTACAGGAAGAGGTGACTGAACATTGGTTGAAAAGATTCTGGAAGACATGGCAGGACCTAAAGCCATCCAGGAGGCCCTCGTATTTGCTCTGTGATTCAGTCCTGTAGGCAAGGAGAGAGAGCCAAGGTTTCCCCTGTTGTCTTAGAGGTGCTTCAGGCGTGCGCCCCCTTTTATCGCCAGACTCTTCTGTCTAAACAAGTTGTCAACCTCGGCCCCACCCCGTTGTGTGTTAGGAGAAGTCTGGAGAGAGTGAATGTAGAGCCAGAAAATTGGCTGGGTTTGGAGGGTGGGATTGGAACTTTTTACCATCCAGTGGAGGAGTGTGGAAACCTGGGGGCTGACTCCAGGGTTTCTAAATGTTTTCCATTAGATACAGGGTGATGGCTGCTCAGTAGGGACGACTTGATGAAGTGACTTCAGAGGCTCACGGACTTCTGAGCAGCCCTAGTATACTTGAACAGTTGGGGATCCTAAAGGCATTTAGACCTAAGAACTGCATCGGTCAGAAGCTATCTCAAGGTGGTGTGTGATTTTACACGTTGTCAGCAGACACCTTGAGCTGGCTAAGTGTATGCTGGTGAATGGTAAAGACTGGAAAGGAGGGATGGAGTGTACGGACAGATGGTGCAAGCGGCCCGTTGTCCTTACCTACATCACAGTCTTCTCCTGAGGCTGCCCTGTGAGCAAGGGCCATGGGAGGGTAACAGAGTCTTTGTTTCATCAGAGGGCAGATTGGCCTGATGCTGCCTTAAAAAGCCCTCTTTGCTTTCTTCCCCCCAGAGTAAGTGCCCTTCCTAGAACAAGACCCTCAATCTGAATCAGGTTCACCGCAAATTTTGGGTTGGTATTAATGCCTCCCAGCACAGAGCAGAATGGGTTGCAGTGAATGGAGTTACAGTATTCGGAATGAATTACAGGACGTTAGGCACGTGATTTACCACCTATAGTAAATAGGGCTTCACACATGGTGTATTTCTGCTGTGCTGGTTAGTTATGAACTGCAAAAAAGGGGAAATTCATTTAGAAGACGTGCCCATTTTTTATGAGGTAAGGCCGCCTGGAGATGCATGGCATTTTAAAGCAAACAAATTCCTGGGAGAGCCTGAGCTTACCACCCAGAAATGTGGCAAGGAATAAAAACATTTACACCAGTTTAATATGAATGGTTGAAAAAAATATCTATTGCACATTGAACATGATATATGGAACCATAACCTACTCTTGTGTAGTAAGCCAGAGAACCATTCACCTAACAGATTACTATTCGAGTTGACATTATTCTGCATCTTTTCGATCTTCTCTTGCCAAGTGCTGGAGACTGTCAGAGAAAGCCCGCCAGATACATAGGCACTGTTGGCCTGGGGGTTGAGAGCTCATAAGATTCTTGAAGGCAGAGGTTACCCGGTGACCCCCGTGCTGCAAACTACAGTAGAAATCAAAGGCTGACAGTCCGCATAAAAAGAGACTATGTGTGGAACGTCAAAGCCAAGACAAATAGAGATGGGACTTTCCCTGTCTCCTGCTCCCTTTTGAGTCTATCAAATGGAGCTTATGTCCAATCTTCCAGGAGAAGAGAAAGTGCCATGTGGCTTTGGGGGCGGGGCTCAGAAGTGATTCTGGGTTCATTCTTACAACGTAGATGGGATTTGACCTTCTCAAAAATTAAGGTGTTGAGTGTTGCTTAATCCGACCATGATGTATCTGCCACATGTTAGATGCTGAAGCCAGAAGGAATCTTAGGAGACTTTTTGGTGTAACTCTTTGTGTTTTCGCCAAGGAAGACACTGAGGACTCAGGAAGTTTAAGGGATTGCCAAAGTTAAATGCTGGTTAAGTGCCGGGCTGGTACCAAGCACCCAAATATCTCAAGTCCTGGCCCAAAGCTCCTTCTGTTCTACTTTTCTGTTTTGGTTTGCGCACAGAGTTACTTGGGATTGCTGATTTTTAAGAAACAGGGTAGTTAGGAAGGACCCCTAATCCCTTTGTTATTTGATTTGCACATGGTGTACGTGATCCATCAGCAACACCACAGGCTGCTGCACACTCCTGATTCATTTTAGGAGTCTGGGCCTGTGGAGCTCTTTCTTTTAAACTATTGTCTTTTAAGTTTTATGATTCGACTTACTCATCTCTACTGTGGGTGAAAGTAACAGTTTTGTATTTGGGCAGATTAACACAGTTGGGGAATTTTGGAGACTTAACTTTACTGTCCAATGCACTTGCAGCATATTTAAATAACCCGGAGAGGCTGATCCTTGGAAAGGCAAAAGAGATTCTTTTTCATGTGAGCTATATGGGATTTGACATTTCTGTAATTTTTAAACTCTCAAGAATTTTGTTCTGATATTTTGTCTGACATCCCCCAAACTCTTTAATTTAAGATTGCCATGGAACTCTTGGTTTGTATTAATTCCATTTCATTTGTGTATTTTATGTGTTTAGTGGTCATATTTGAAAAACATCTCTGTGAGTGCTCTGTATAATTTTGGCAGAAAATTACTTTTTGTGTTTCTGAGATGATCCCTTGAGATCTTTTTTGCATAAATCCGGCCTTCTATTTTCAGATACAAATCTGTTGTACAGATGATTCTTCTTAGAAGAAAAGATGCATTTGTAGCTGAAAAATGTAAATTACTTTTCATGGAAAATACCTCTCTGGGCCCCCATCTCCAAAATGTGATGATTGCACATTGCGTGTTTTTTTTTTGTGCATGCTCAGGAGACCGTTTTCCTCAGAATTAGAAAAATCTCGATTGTGTGGCAGGTAGGATGCAGTGACATGGCTGCTTTTGCCACATAGACAAGTCAGCGGAGATGCCAGAGAAAAACACAGAAGACTAATACGCATGAGGCCCCTAGGTAAGGGGAAAGGGTTTTGGCTTCCAAGCAGGGGTACCATGAGCAATGCCTAGCAAGGCAGGTGTGCGAGCTGCGGACCTCGGGACCGGGGTCATTTCAGTGTAACTGTGAGGCTCTGTTTGCGGTTCACCCTTGCTTTTGCTCTTCCATTTGAGATTCAAAGTTCTCTTTGGTGCCGTCTGGAAGGGCTTTTGGACCAGACACCCACTCTCTCCATCCCGAGGATCAGGAGCTAGGGGAGGGCATCAGAAACATCCCCTGTTCCGTGCAAGGGTTACTGTTGGAGGGGCTTGGGGGCACGGCTGCAAAGCAAAGTGTGAAATCAACGTACTCAGATTTGTGCCAAAGAAAGACTCGAGTTTGAGAACATTTACATCTGTTTTCAATAATTCCTCGCATATGTTGCAGAATGTACGTTATCCATCTTGTTATCCGGGAAATAACATTTGTTGCAAACAGTTTGCCAATTCGTAATTTTATTGAATTTGTTTATCATGCTGTGGCTTCATATGAGGTCTGAAAGATGGTGATCTTTGGTGTTCCAGCTGTTGTAACATTCTGCAGTGGGGCCTGGATTCTGGGATGGGCCAGAATGCTTCGGAGGGTTTGGACTTTCTTAGAACGGCAGTCAGAGCTGGCGATGTGGATGGGCCATTATTCCCAGGGAACGCAGTAACTTTGCTCAGAAACTCCTTAAGCCATTTTCATTTCTGGCTTTTAAAGACAGCCTGGGGACCGATGTGTTGAATAGCATGTCTTGTGTGCCCCTATACTGTCTCCTTTGAAACCTGCGCAGATTTGCAATCTGTTTCTGTGTTTGGTCTGAGCAACAGTGCTCCCCACAAAAAGAATCCATTCTTTAGAACCATCCCAGAGTATTTTCAACCTGAAAGCATGTACATTTTCTTTCACAGAGAAGCTATGAAATATCCTTTTTTTCCCCCCCCTGCATCAGGATAATCATTTCTCTTAAGTTTTGGGGTGGATGTAAAGCAAGTTCAACCAGGTCTAATTTTACCATTTTCCTGTTTTCTTTAGCAGGCGTTTTCCTCACTGGGGTTTATATTGTCTTTGCCAAAACGAAGGGAAAAAAAAAATCACAACCCTGAAAGCCCATTCAATCTGAATTATTCCTTAATGTTTTTAATGGCTTATTATAACCGCACAAACGTGATCGTGGGGCCATTTGGAAGTTATTGAGTTTCCTTGGAGATGAGACTTGGCATTTTCCAAACCAGAGTTTGCTCTTGTGGCCTGGAAGTTGCAAGGCACATATATTTGGAGGGCTAACGATTATTCCCCACCAAGAAGTTTTGTCAACCTGACCTTCTCCACTCTTATGACGCTGCGCACACAGCCGTAATCTCTGCAGAGGAGAGCAAATAAAGTGAAGAAATATAGCAGTACGCGTTATTTTTACATCCTAAAGTAAATTCTCCAGCATTAGGGCCGACGGGGAATTTCCATCCCCGAGTTCTCCTGAATGCTGCCCTGCTTTGCTGTTGTCCTCTTGAATCTTTTTATTATAGGTCTTTGAGGGAGGTATTTCTTGTGGTAATTTACTCAGCCAGACAGAGAAGTGAGATGTGGAACTGTGGAAAGACGGGGCTGGGAGAAGCCTTTTGGGGTCAGTCGGTTCTTGCCGCTCAGCCCGAGGGGTTAGCTACTGTGGCCAGTCAAGGTGAAGGACTAGTTAGTTGAGTTGTTTGGAATGCTTGTGTCCCCTAGAGTTCCTGTGACAAGATGACCTCTAGCACTGGACTCGAAAGCTTGTCCTGGCAAAATGAACATGCTTTGAATGTCGTTTGAGCCAAATGACTTCCGATGGTCTGCTGAGCCCTTCCCAATGAGGAGATGGTCCAGGACTTCCAGAAATCGAAGGTGGGACTTGAGAGGTCATCCTTTCCAGCTGCCCATCTCTGACAAGGGATCCGTCCGCCGCCACCCCTGACGGCTGATCAGTCCCTTGCTTGAATCCTTCAAGCGGCGGGGAGCTGAGCTCTTCAAGCAGCAGCTGCCCTGCTGATCAACAGCTCTCCTGGGATCATTCTTCTTAATGTGACCATATTTTGCAGTGTCCTGCAGCTTCTCTTCACTTGTCTCAATTTGGAGGTACAGAGCTTTTAAAAAAATATCACATTTTAAAGAGAAGTCATGAACGCTTCTAGGACATTAAAAAAAACAAGCTTACTTTTTCTACTTTATTTTCACCCTGTTCTGGCATTCTGAATCAATCTTCAAGGCCAACTGTATTCTTTTAAAGAATAAAATAGATTGATGCCTTTTTCCTCCTTAGACTGTGTTAGTGGCACTTATGAGGCATTCATTAGCTGTCTTAGGTTTTCCAGAAGAAATAATCAAATCATCTACGGCCATACCACCCTGGACGTGCCTGATCTCATCTGATCTCGGAAGCTGAGTAGGTCGGGCCTGGTTAGTGCTTGGATGGGAAACATAGTCACATAAATGGATCAGTTATCTTTGTTCCTCTGTGTTCCTCTTCTTTGGGGGTCAAGGATGCTATCTTGTGGGTGTTAAATTGTGGTTGGTACCTAGCTCAGCACCTGGTCCGTAAAATAAATGTTTGTTGAATGAATGTTGAATGCATCAATTTTTGAATAAAACAAACCTTTTGCTGCTAAGGGATGTCAGTTGTATCCCAACTTTTTCTTTTTCTTTTTCTTTATTTTTTTTTTTTTTGGTTATTTCATCATAAAAAGAATTTTTCTCTGCTGCTGCCTTCAGAAGTGTCTGTTTATCCCATGTCCAAACAAAAGGCTTCTCTCCTTCCAACTCTTCTCATCACAGATGTTCTCTGATCAGTTATCGTGGGATCCGGTTATTTGACAACATGGTAGAGCGGGAAGTGTTTTAGGCTTCCAGCCTGGCTACTTACCTGTTTATGAAGTTAAGTGGAAAAATATATTTAATCTCTTTTTAAAAAAAATTTTTTAAAGATTTTAATTAATTAATTAATTAATTAATTTGACAGACAGAGATCACAAGTAGGCAGAGAGGCAGGCAGGGAGAGGGGGGAAGCAGGCTCTCCACTGAGCAGAGAACCCGATGTGGGGCTCAATCCCAGGACCCTGGGATCATGACCTGAGCTGAAGGCAGAGACTTTAACCCAGTCAGCTACCCAGATGCCCCAAATCTCTTTAAGTGTTCATTCAATAACCCCCTTGAGGGGCTCTTGTGAGAAAATGGTGTGTGAGGCTCCAGAAACTGAGCAGGTGTGCAGGAGACAGAGATGCACTATTTTGCTTCAGTCTGTGGCACTTGACCCTTTGTCTCTTGCTGGTCTTGTGCCTATCGGGGACTTGGGTTTTGTCTTCAGGGGCCTGTGTTTTTGTGAACTGTGATTCTGAGATCCTATCTACATCACCACATTCTCTCTCGTTGTTTGGATAAATAAGGTGAGCATGTGTCACAGGTTTTCTAAGGAAGTCTCATTTTTAAAATATCTTGTCTTTCTGTTCTTAAACTATTGAAACGTCTAGAAAATCTGAACATTTGGGTACCTAGTTTTGGAATCGCTCAGCTGATCTCTTGCACCTGAAAATAGTACCAAATATGTTATCTCATGTCCTTTTCCTGCGTGTCATGGGATACTTGATCAGCACAAGAAAAAGAAGGGTTTTGCAGGGAGAGTGTGACTGGATACTGGAACATGAAAGGCTCCCTGAAGACTTCATGTCCTGGGGGGCTCTGCACAGTAGAGCAGTGTAGCAAGAACATACAGATTGCTCTCTGCTGCTCTCAAGGGTTGTGATCTCTCCATAAGTAGGATCATTTGTGGTGGAGGCTTCCTCTGATCTCTTCTCTCCCTGCTGCATTAGGGTCCTATTGCTGCTACAACTCACCACAAACTTAGTAGGCTAAGACAACAGGAGTATTTCTCTCTGTGTTCCAAAGATTCACCTCAACGCCATATAAATAAATTCATCTCATCTCAAGGTCCCCAAAGTCTCAACCATTACAGCTTAAGGTCCTAAATCTCATCTCCATCACAGCTCAAAGGCACCGATCTCATCACTGCGGTAATCTACAGTAGCTAAGGATGAGGCTGTGGGTATAATCCACTCTGGGGGCAGAGTTGCTTCCCATCTGTGGACCTGGGGAACTACAAGTAACTTATCTGCTCCCAAAACACAATGGTGGAATAGTCATAGAAAACCAGTGTCGGACATCCCATTCAAAATGGAAGAAAGTGAAAGGAAAAAGGAGTCCTCTACCAGTGCCAAGCAATTTTTAAATCTAAGAGGACAAATCCCATTAGGTTTTTAAACTGTGTAGCTTGGGGATCTGTCCTCTGGGTCTACAGCTTTACCCTCTGGGCCTGAGGCTCCAACATCTGGGTCATCCTTCCTTGTTTAATCCCTGAAAAGTAGCATGTGTTTACAGCTGAATGCTTTTATCAGCCTGTCCCCTTCTGTAGAATTTTGTTTACCTGACAGTGTTCTTTCATGTCCTCTCTTCTTGGTTCCTGTCAGTGTAAGGTGGCTCTATTTATGCTGATAGAACCTGTACAGAAACCTTGTGATCTCCCAGATGTGACATGGGATTCAATCCATGAGACAAAAGTCTTCTGGAGATCTTTTCGGAAAAATTCTGCCTGTTCTGGCTTCTGCTGAGATGGTTGAGGGGGGGTTCATGAGTCCTATGCCTGATCTCTTTGAAGAGCCCCCTCTGTGAATAAATCTTCTGATCTTGTGATTCTCTGAGGCACTAGTCAGAGGTTGGTCCACTTAGACCGCAGGACTTCCCCCCAGAACGTCCTTCCCTGACAGTGTTTCTCCTAATTTTTAGTACCTTTATCCATCTGACTAGGCTGAGAATTTCCCAAATTGTCAAGCTTTGGTTCTTTTTGCCATGGCACCTCTTTCTCCAATTTATTTTCTTGCATTCTACGATAAGCAGCAAGAAGAAAGCAGGCTGCATCTCCGTGTTTGCTTGGAAACCTCCTCCGCTAAGTAGCCAACTTCAGAGCTTTCAAGTTAATGCTTTCCGTCTCACTGCAGGACACAACTGAGCTGATCTTCCTGTCGCTGTATCACAAGGACCACCTTTCTTGTCCAGTGACATGTTTCCATTTCCTTCTGAGCTTTCACTAGCACCTTTAACATTTATACTTCTAACAGGCTGCTTACGATCATTTAGGAATTCTCTAAGGATTGTTGACTTTCTTTTCCACCTTGTCATTTCCTTCCGAGTCCTCGCTAACGTAGTCAGGAATGCCAGTATTTCTGGTAACAGGCTGCGTATGGAGGTCGCGTTCTAGCATTCTCCTCAGAATTTCTCCAGCTTCTATCAGGAGACTGTAAATCCACTTTTGTATTTCTAGATATTTGTCCCAGGCACATCGCACTTTTAGGTGCTAAAATCTCTATTAGTGTCCTATTATCAGCACAACAAATTACCATGGACTGAGGCGCTTGAAACAACCAAAATTAATTCTCTTCTAGTTCTGGAGGTCAAAAGTTTAAAATGAATTTTATAGTCTAAAGTGAAGGTGTTAGTGGGGCTGATTGATTTGGGAGGCTCTATGCGGGGGTGGAATCTACTTCTTTGCCTTTTCTAGTTTCTGGTGACCCCCTGTACTCCTTGGCTTGTGGCCCCTCCCTCCATCTTCAAAGCATATCACTTTGTTTTTGTTTTCATCCTCAAACCCCCTTCTCTTCTGGCTTTTCCTGTGTTCCTCTGAGAAGGAATACCATGAAACATTGGGCCCATCTAGGATAGCTGCCCCATCTCAGGATCCTCAGTAATGACTGCAAAGTCCATTTCTCCCTGTAAGGTAATACTCACAGGTTCTGGGAATGAAGATGTGGGCCCATTCAGCATCTTAGCTGAGTTGTTTAACTTTTGTACCACCTGCCATTCTTTCACTGTCGGCTTTTAGAAGGTTGATAGACAACATGGAGCAGTGGGACTAATTTGAGAGTTAGGAAAACTGGGTTTCTCTCTCACTTGGGCTACTAAAAAGTGACAAAACACAGAACAAGTCATTTTGCTTCTTCATGTGTCAATTTCATCAGCTGTAGAATGAGGGGGTTAAACTGAGTGATGGCTACGGTCCTTTAGGGCTCCACTGTTCATGCTCTTTGGTTCTGGGATTTCACTGCAATCAAATGCTTCTTGAGAAAGAAGAGATGATGAGTTCCAGTTGTCCCAAGTTAGGAGTGAATTAGCCACACCGGCGCTGCACCTGGGTGGTGAGTCTCTCTTGTGGCCACTGATCAGTTTCCAGCTGCTCTTGCCAGATCGTGGCCCTGTTCTAGTCAGAACCCATTGACTCAGAGCAAAAGTATCACCAAACGTGGCTGTTCTTAGATGGTAGGTAGATGAAATGAGTGAAAAGAATCATCATGGACTAATGTGGAAGTCAGGTCAGGACGATACAAATCCTAAAATCTGTAAGTCTGACTAAAGTGCTCCTTATGCCCTCGGGGTGGAAGTCAAGGCTGCAGAAGGATGGGAAAGCATCCCAAAGGTTCGTGCCTCCAGTCGGAGGAAGAAGGAGCCTGGAAGCAAGTGTGCATGGGCTTTGCTGGATTCTTGCAGCTGCAAAGAAGGCAACTGGAGCCAACACGTGTTAGAGAGCTCCAGGGAGGTGGAGGCGGTCTTGGATTCTAAGCCCTCCGCAAGGAAAACAGGGAAGTTAATTGCAGCCAAGGTTTCGAAGAAATCAGGTCACAAAATTGGAACCCCGAGTCTAGGAAAATTCAGAAGAGGAAATTTATTTCTTTAGCTTCTCCTCTGGGACTCTGTGCCCCTGGGGACTCATATGCAATATTTTTCTTATTTCTAAAGAGCAGTAAGTATGACCATGAGACTTTGAAAAGAGGTCCCTTTGGTAGGGCCATAGGATTTTCTAAACTGGTCTGCAAGGGTAGGTTAAATCTTGTGTTTTTGAAAAGAGAAATATTCTGTACTCAGATGAGCCCCCACACCTTTAAGACTTTATAATTTCATTTCTGTGATTTTCTTGCCTGGAAATTTGTGCCCACATCTCCCCATGCTAACAACCTTCAAGGATTGGTCACAGTGCATTGTAGATGCAGACTTTTCATTTCTCTATTTTGAAATGATCCTCTCTTTGTCTTAAACTCCTGTTGTGTTTGTGGTCTTTGATTTTTTTTTTAAAAATGGCATTGGCCTTTTTTTTTTTTTTAAATGGCATTGGCCACAGTTATTTCAATATACTTTTTCTCTCCCAGTTACAGTATATTGTCATTGAGGAATTTGCCTGTCTTTACTTCTATCATAGTACCTAAAACGGAAAGAGGGGTTAACAAGTTTGTGTGGAAAGAATGAATAAAGATCTAACTTCACACTTAAGCATAAACTCATTGGAGATAGAAGATCTAATCAATGAGTATGTGTGGATTTCTGTATTGACATACTGCCAATGATATTTGTATAGATAGAGCTAGAGATGATTTAGTGCTCACTGTAAGCACATGGGAGACATGAGGGAAGTGTAAAAGGAGATCCCAGGCCTTAGATCATCTTTTCATTGTAGAGAGGATGCAGCAAAGTATCAGGAGTAGTGCTGGGTGGGCCTAAATTGTGCAGCACAGATGGCCGCTCCAAGCTTAAGAGAATGGTCTCTGTGGTCTGGGGTAGTTGGTAGAGCTTTTAATGGAGGAGGTAGACTTTGCTTGGGTTCTTGCTGGATATTGACATCAAACACTTCCAAGTTTGAAGGTCTTCAATGTCAAACATGTTCACATTTGCCCACATGGTAATAGTTGTATCTTTAATGTTGGTTATTTATGAAACAAAATAGAATGCACAGAAAGTGATACAAGTTCAAGATTAATTTACACATATGTGTAATATATGTTTTTAATTCTTTCTCCACTTGAGCTTGCGATGAGTATGGATTTGAGGGCTCAAAAATTTTGAGGCTCCTTGGTAGACTAGGAACCTCAGGGAGTCTGTGAAGTAAGACCTGAAAAAATGCTTGGGTAATGTTGATGAATTTCTGCTTAAGATTACTTGATTTTTTTGCTTTTATCCATTTTTTAACTGCTAAGGTTTAGCTTCTTTGTTGTTGAGTAGATGTGTCCTAAATGCTTTTTGTACCTGATTCCAGAAGCTTCACCCCCCAACTATTTGAGATGTATTAACAATTCAGTTAATAAGATACATAAAACCACAGTCACCATTGGGGCATTTAAGAAGGTTAGTGGTGAGAGATATGATTAAATTTGTTGACTGGATGAATGAAACATTGTCCTTTTCAAATGTTCATAATGTTATCAGGAAGGGGGAAAAACCAGAAACCACCATGATTAAAACTGGTGATATGACAGTGTGGCTTTATTGAATATATAATATGATGATTTTATTTGTAGGGTGTTTTGCCATGCATGCTGAGTCAAATGTAATACAAATACTAATACGATATTCAGCATTGCAAATACAAAGAAAAATGAATTGTCTTAGGAAATAGAATTTAAACTGATTTCCAATGATTCTGAATATTTAATACAGAGGAAATAACTTACTGTTATCATTATTATTTTTTTGCTTTTCATGTTCCTGATTAAATGATCAGAATAAAAATGATCACTTGAAAATAAATTCTGAAAGATTATTTCTTAAATATTATAATACCTCTGCTCTTTTGATCTCCCGGATTCTAGCCAGCTTGACCTGATTTATGTAGGTCATTCAAATGGTGAGTTCAGGTTTTTCTGGGATGAAAAAGTTGAGCCTTTTGCTTTGGCAGAAGATTCTGAGTTTGTGATAATGTAAATATTACCTTGTTTGTCAAAACTAAGTGAGCATCCTGGCTTTCTTCTGGAGAACTGGAGAGAAATACTGCTCAATTTAACACGTATTTATTTCCTCTCTTCGGATCTAATATGTTTTACACATTCTTGGTAATACAAAGAGCAATTCCTGATTTCATGCCAACTTGTTGGTTAAAAGTTCTGCCCAGTGAAGAGTAAAGGCAGATATTTAAATACCATGCTGTGTGATAGAGATTCCAAGAGTGGTAGCTAATTAGAGAAAGGAAAGATCTGTTGCTGAGACAGGGTTCTCCAGGTGGGGTCTAGCCAGTGACACTTGGACCCCGAGGATTCTAGGCAAGCTCTCCCAGCACGCCCTCTTCCGTGCCAGGGTGGGCGGGTGTGGGAATCCAATGGATGGCGGGGCTGAAGTTTCTAGGGGGAGTCAGAGGGAAGGGGAAAAAAAAAATCCTCCAGGCCTATCCTTCACTTAGCTTTTTATTTTTAACAAATGAAAAATACGTAGGGCCGTTGTCATTTGTTAAAGTGTAGCAGAAAGAGCGAAACAGGCCAGTGGAGGCTTCATCAAGAACGCTCATTCAGAATGATGAATGTGGCTAAACACACATTTGTTCGTAAAACTTGCAGAGTGGCTGAGCATCATTAAGCATGAGAAATAGGTGCAGCATGCTGAGAAGAGAGTGGAGCAAACAGATGTTGTGAATTTTCACAGGCATCCTTCATCCACCAGTCCATCATTAATATAGTTGAAGGTGATCCTTTCTTTTTATTTAATAAGCACAAACAAAGTGCATGTGCTATGATTCTGCTGAACACACTTCTTTTTCCCTGGAAGTAAGGGCATGCAAGGATGGGGAGGGTGTGCGGACAAATCAACTCTCTGTGCACCCTTAGTGCGATACCAGCCTTGGGGCGACAGCTAGAGTGGGGTACCTTCATTTTTCCTTTTCGCTCATTCTGCAGTAACTCTATTGGCCCCTTCGTCCTGCCTACTGCCCAGCAGACTGTCTAGATTTGCTGGAGGGTGAAAATATTTATGGATTTTGACCTTGATATTTTGCAATTCTACTTTCTTTGGATGCATCCAACTTTTGCAGTGATACATTACAAGTTGTTTTCTAAAATCAGTTGGCCAGAAGCTTTTTTTCCCTCATTGGCAAAACGTCATCAATCCTACCTGCATCGTGCAGTCCCACTTCTTCTCCTTCCTTCCTAGTGTTTCTTTCCTCTTTTTAGGGCTTCAAGAGCAGAGGTCTTGGCCGGCATATACTTTCAGTCTTCCTCTGCCTCGGTGCCTCGTCCAGCCTGCTGGTCTTAATGCCTCAGCCCCTTGTGTGCCACCAGGAAATGGGGATCTGGATTTCCTTTTCTTTCTTTCTTTTCTTTTTCTTTTCAAAAGATTTTATTTATTTATTTATTTATTTGAGAGAGAGAGAGACAGAGAAAAAGAGAGAGCATGAGGGGGTTAGGGTCAGAGGGGGAGGTAGACTCCCTGCAGAGCAGGGAGCCCAATGCAGGACTCGATCCCAGGACTCCAGGATCATGACCTGAGCCGAAGGCAGTCACTTAACCAGCTGAGCCACCCAGGTGCCCTGGGGATCTGGCATTTATGTCCCTTTACTTTCTGGTCTGTTAAATGAAGACTATTTAACTGGTATGTTAAATTAAGATACTAATGCCTTCTTCCCAAGGTTGGTCCAAGCAAAAGTGTTTTGGGAATTCTGAAAAGCACTTTACAGTTCCATGACTTCAAGTCTGTTTCCATTGCGTGTGTCTGTGCACATGTTCATAAGTATGTATCCTACTAGATGGGGCGAAGGTACCAAGACAAAACCCTGAAGCTCGAATACAGACCTCAGGACCAGATACTGCTTTATCTTGCTGGTGATGCACTGTGAAAGATACAACACAGTTTTAGTTGTCCCTTCTTGGTAGAAACTGTGTATTTTTAAAACCTCCAGTACCTTGGGGCAGACCTGAAGAACTCTGTAGTATTATAGAAAATATCTACTGGTAGATATTCCCAACAGTTTAACTTGATACTTTTACATTGTTTCAACTGTTGTTGGCTGGCTGCCTAGGCCTTGACTTGATATGTTAAGTTTAAGTGTTTGTGTGTTAAAGACCTACATCTCTCCTGTCCAAGGACGCATTTTGTGTTGTAAATGCTAATATTGCCAAGGCTTTTTGACTGTGCTCATATAATCTCTAGCTCTGGGGGTCATGTTCAGCTGAGTTCATAGACTGGGGGTTCAGTGTGAAGTAACAAGAAGCATTATTTTAGCTAATGTTGAATCCACGTTCTTCCTAAAAGTAACACACGTGGTTCCCAAAGCCTTACCAACAGGACAAAATAATGGGGTCACATGGTGGCTGTGTTTTAATCCTTTCCTTCCATGGGCCCCCTAACTCCCCAGTGGGGCACATATATTCTTGGAAACTTTGAGTAGCCCTGGATTTCCTATAGTTTATTATTGCACATAAATATAACCTGAGGTTTGGAACGCTGTGTTTTGTCTCTGTGAATGGCTGCCCTCAGGAAGAACATACGCACAGCAGGGACTTGAGCCAGTCCCAGGAGCCTAGGTCATGGGTTGTGGTTGCCACATGCTGCTGCCCAAACTTTGAGAACCCTGCTGTTCCCTCTGGCTGTGTGGGCACGAGGCCAAATACACAGGAAGGTGAGAATGTGTGTAGAGACTTTGGGTACTGGGATCTGTCTTCCTGCTTAATACCCTTTAAAATTCGATGACTCGCCTGTGAATGAGGTTCAAGGGTAACTTATGTTCGAGCCTAACTGATTACCGTTCAGGGACTTTGAGATCCAAGCCCCTGTAGCTTATCGACGTATGGGCGAGAGGCAGATAGAGTTGGCCTTGGCCTTCTTTGGTAATCTGCATGGTAGAAGAGAAAATGTGTTTATTGGAATGCATGATAATTTCTCCTGGTGCCTCTAGAGGAGTGAGGGCTGTTGTTTCAGAATTGATCTTGTCTCCCCTTCCTGGTCATCTTAGCCCCTATCAGTGCTTAGATAGGTGTGGTACACCTAGCCCTGGGCTTGGAAGTTATTAAGAGAGTCCTTTTAACCGCTCTACCTCAGTTTCTTCCTTGGTAAGATAAAGATAATGGGATCGGACTCATAGTATGTCAAGAGGGTTAAATTTAAAGTTCCTCAATTATTTAGACACCCACATTTTTCAGGATCTTTCTCAAATGTGAGTTAAAAGTATTCTCTATACCCAGCATTATAATGAAAACAATTGAAATTGTAGGAATATTAATGTACACTGGTTTTGCTGTAAGTCAGGAGTTAGCCAACGGCCTGCCTGCTCCCTCTTTTCATATGTCCATGAGCTAAAAATAATTTTTAAGTTTGTAAATAGTTTGAAAAATCAAAAGAAGAATAATACTTTGTGACACCTGAAAATGTCATGAAATTCAAATTTAAGTGTCCATGAATAAATTTTACCCTGGTCATTATTAAATGTGTGTTACGAAAATTTACATTCTGGGCCCCTGGGTGGCTCAGTCAGTTAAGTAGCTGCCTTCAGCTCAGGTCATGATCCCAGAGTCCTGGGATTGAGTCCCACATCGGGCTCCCTGCTCAGTGGCGAGCCTGCTTCCCCCTCTCCCTCTGCTTGCCGCTCTGCCTACTTGGGCTCTCTATCTCTCTAATAAGTAAATAAAATCTTTAAAAAATTTTACATTCTACTATTATTATCTTTTTTTGAATTGCATCAGTAAAAAATAAGTAGAAAACAGTTTTTTTCTCTTATTAGTGCCTACATGATATCCTTGATTTTACTGCTTGCTTCTCAAAGCCAAAAATATTTACTATCTGGCCCTTTCCAGAATTTGTTTGCTAAGCCCTGATCTCAGTCATTTACATTCTCACTAGGTGAGTGTTTTTCAAATTCTGGGTGTGATCCATGATTTGTTTTGAGATTAACTTCGATGGGTACAAATACCATTTTATAAAGAGAGGAAATAAAGTATGAAATAAGAGAAAATACCAGAGTGCCTGGCACATAGTAGGGTTAATTATTGCCTTAGGAAGTATTTTCAGAGGGCCGTGTGGAGTGTATCTGTGCGTGTGTGTACACACATATAATGAGTCATTACAACAAATTAGAAGTGGATTGTGGTCACAGAGTTGGAAAACCATGGCACGAGACCGTCAGCTCTGTGAGGACAGAGAACCTTTCTTACTCATCTTTGTTTGTTCCCTTAGGCCTTGACATAATGTCTGGGCAAAACAGGCTTTCATAAGTGCTTTGAGGCAATGAATGAGTTCGGGGGGAAGTAAAGACATGGTTGTTGACTATTGTGGACCCAGCTACTAGACAAGCTCTGGACGTATCTTCATGCTCAGTGAAGCATGCTGAGTCCTGGGATAAGAACAGACCTATCAGTGGGTGAGCAGATCACTTTTTTCTTTGTTACAGAAGATTTTATATAAGAAGCAGAGTTTGAGAACCATCCCCAAGGATAGATACACCATGTGATGAGTGCAGTGCCTAAAAAGGGGACAAGCCCTGGATCGGGGTCCTGAGTTCTGGTGCCTGTTCTATTGTGAACCGCATCTCTGCAAATGCCTCCAGCACAGGGGAGGGGAGAATGACGGGCACAACTGCTGTACACCTCAGCGGTGAGAACCATTTCGGGAAATGTGTAAGAGAGGGACCTGAAAATACAGACCCCATTCAGAGATAGTGCTTATTATCCTACCACATTAAAATATCTGTACCTGTCCTCTGCTTTGGGTGGGGCACGTGCTGGGCGCAATGGGGAACAGAAGTTCAAGTAGAAGTTCACAAGTTGCTATTAATCATTTCATCAGCTTAACAGCGAGGACTGGAAGGTTCTCAGGAGGTCCTTAAGGGAAGAACACCATAGTCCTCGACATTATATTGGTAAAAAGATCAGTAACGATGAAAGATTTAAAATAGGACCGTGGCAGAGGAGACTCCATAACGCTGTGCATACCCGGCTCAGTGTTGGACTCTAAAAGGGGAAGTGGGCGCTCTGGGTAGAGGTGGGAAGGGGGAGTGGAGGAGAGATGTGTGTTTCTTGGGTGGAAGGGAAGGCACGGCCCTGCCGTGGTAGTGGCAGCTGAGAGGGGAGCCCCTGTAGATGAAAAAGTCCCTTCTGAGTGAGCGACTCCCTGGGCTAATTGGTGCATTACTCTCCGTGATGGACCTGATGGTGCTGAGATAACAAAATGAAAAATCAAATGAGAAATGGAACCCGGGAGTCTAAAAAGTTAGTAAATTTTGACATTAGAAATATAATCAAATTTCACCAGTGCTTTTCTGTAGTGACAGCCAAATCCATCCGTGTCAGAGCAGCAGCCTATGGTATGTGGTTTCATGTGGCTTTTCTTCCCCCTTTCTCTTTTCCTTTTGCAAAATCAGCATTAGGCTATTTGGAGGACAGGCGAGAACTATTATGTTAAATTGTGCTACCTACAACTTAAGCTTCTGTCTTTGCTAAAGCTGCCAGTTTTTATAAACAACAGAAGACAGAAAGGGTTTACTAAGAATAATGTTGAAGCCCAAAAGAATCCTACAGCCTATAAATCTTAATAGAGGTTCTGAGATTCCAGCAGGCTGGATGTGTCTCTTTTACCCAGGCTCACTCCATCTTGGCTCCCCTGTGATGACTCCAATTTTCTCGAAACACAGGCGCGGCGCCTTGAATTTACTTGTGGCACTATTTGCCTACAAACAGGAATACATGCATATAACCTATGCAAATCAATAAAAACATGTCAAGACCCCTTAGATCGCACTACTCTTCTAAAATGCAATTTATCTTGCTGCAAATGAGAGTGAGGGGCTAGGTAACAAATAGCGTCTGATCATTTAACGAGCACCTGTTGTCACTGCATTTGAAAACCGCATTTTTCATTTGACATACAGTAAATTGCATTTTCATATATATCGAATGGCAAAGGGAGTTGGGATGTACATATGCAGCCCTTTATGAATTTTATGAACAATGGATATTTTAGAGCTGGATGTTTAAAGGGGTCACGTCAGACGCTGCAAATCTATTTGTTCCTTCCCGAGTTGGTTATGAACACACCAGACTTTTCTTATGGCTGGGTGTTGAAGTGCAGCCACGCTGAAAGTATAATTATAACATTCATGTTAGGTGAGGGACAATTACTATAATTTTTGTATAAAATGGAATATAACTTAAATGTGTAAACGTGAAATATTTGAAAAAAAGTTTCTCAGGAGAAAACTGCTTTTTATAAATTATATTTTTCAGTCAGTCCCTTTGTCGGCTTAATTTATGAGCCACAGGTTTGTGGCTTTTTTTTTTTTAATTTAAATGCAATATTTTGTTTGCAGATGGGTGTCTGTTGTACAAATCCAACAACACTTAGGCTTATCAGCAACAATGGTTTTCACATTAGTGAGCATGGTTTGGCAATATTACTTGACATCTGGAACAAGCTATGTTATACCAGACATATCAAGTATAACTGAATGGATCATTTAACTGGCATTTGTTTCAAAAACTCCCACTCTTCAGCTTTTGCCGGGATGTCATGACAGGCCAGCAGTGAGTCCCGCGGTCCCCCAGCTTCTGGGCCTCTTGTCTGCCTTTGACAATCCCGTGCTCGCTTCCTACCGTGAGTCGGGCATTTGATAATAGTGGCCTTGAGGCTGTGTTCTTGCATTTCTCTCTATCTTTTTGGAGAAGGCCATGGTGCCAGACACTTGCAAAGGTCAAGGGCATGTGACCATTTTAGCCAGGAATCAGTCTGTCGGTTGTGTGTGGCTCGTGTTTTGAGTTCTTGATTGGGGGGCCCCAGGTATGTCTCCCAGGGAGACCTGCTTTGTTGAATTTCCCGTAACTTGGATAGAGAGAAGAAAAACTGGGAAAGGGCCCTCCTGTATTACATCCATAAATAAAAGAACCACAGGGGGGCAGAGAGAGAAGCTGGAAATAGAAGGAAATGATAGTAGAATTTTAGTGCTTAAAATCTCTCTTAATCTGTGTAGTTCT
Organism: Neogale vison; assembly: GCF_020171115.1. Lineage (NCBI taxonomy): Eukaryota > Metazoa > Chordata > Mammalia > Carnivora > Mustelidae > Neogale > Neogale vison. Next base: position 189,344,454 of record NC_058092.1, read on the forward strand.
CCCTAGCATTTCAGGGTATACAGTCACAACTTGGGGCCACCCCCAAAGTTTCATATCTTCACTAATATGGACTTACCTTATGGCTCTTCCTACCGTATATTTAATATGTATATATATATATATATATATGTAATATACATATATATTTTATACCTCTTGGGACCTCAAATGTCAAGGGTACTTTATTGCCTATAGTAATGCTGCTGCCATCTTTTTAATGTTTTTATTTGTGTTGGGTGAGAACTTCTCTCTTTAAGCTCAGCAAGGTACAAAGAGGGTTCACCCAGCTTACTGAGAAAATTCATTCCAGCCATTCAAATCAATTAAAGGGAAAGAGGAACTTAAAGGTAAAGTGAATAAAGAACAGGTCTCAAATAAAAGGCAATAGTCAAATAATGAGAAAGCTCATGTCTTGGTCTCGTTTGTGTTGCATTTGGCAAAATTGTTTTTATCAACACAGGTCAGAAATTGAGGATTGAGCATAACAAATTGTTTATTATCTGTACCAGTGTCCCTGGAAGGAACTGCCCAGGGTGGTCTTACTACTCTGGGAAAGAGAGAGGGAACCTCAACCCTTCTAACATTCCTTTTTCGGTTAGCTGGAGACAAGTACATTCATTCATTAGTCTGCCATTCAAAAAAGATTTCTTGGTCATCAAATATTATTGAAAAGCATGGTATTAAGAATGAAAGAGAGGCAGAACCAACAAGAAATGATAACAGCAACAAACACCAAAGGAGTTAACCTCATTTACAGTTGCATCGAAAAGAATGAAGTATTTAGGAATAAACTTAACCCAGAAGCTGGAAGATACATACACTGAAAATGGCAAAACATTGCTAAAAGAAATCAAAGAAGATACAAATGCATGGAAAGACCTCCGGTATTGGTATATTGGAAGACTTAATATTATTATTATTTTTTTTAAAGATTTTTATTTATTTGACAGACAGAGATCACAAGTAGAGAGAGAGAGAGAGAGGAGGAAGCAGGCTCCCTGGCTAGCAGAGAGCCCGATGCGGGACTCGATCCCAGGACCCCGAGATCATGACCCGAGCCGAAGGCAGAGGCCTAACCCACTGAGCCACCCAGGCAGCCCTGTTATTAAAATGTTCATGTTCTTCAAAGCAATCTACAGATTCACTATAATCTCTATCAAAACTGCAGTAGCATTTTCCTTCCTCCCTTCCAGTAGCATTTTTCCCCAGTAGCACTTTTTCTTCCTTCCTTCCTCTCTATCTTTCTTTCATGCAAAAATAGAACCATCCTCAAATCATCTGGAATCTCAAGGGACCCTGTGTAGCCAACCCAGTTTTGAAAACAAAGTTGGTTTGGAAACGCTGTTTCAAAACATACTGTAAAGCAGAGGTAATCAGGATAGATAGTGTGGCTTGAAGACAGGTGTGTAGATCATGGGAATAGAATAGAGATCTCAAGCCTTGGGTATGTGCTCAGATTATTTTTTGGCAAGTGTATCAGATTACACAGGGCAGGGGAGAAAAGGCAGTGTCTTCAGCAAACGGTGTTGGCCAAACTGGACGTACATGTGTAAAAGAGTAACGTTGGGCCTTGATTTTGGGTTAAAGACCAAAAAGTGAATTCCTAACAAAAGTAGAAAGATAATTTATTATTCAACCATCTCCCCTTTAGCTTTGTATCCAAAAGAATCCAGAGCAGGATCTCAAAGGGAGAGATTTGCACACAGGTGTACATTGCAGTGTTATTCAAAATAGCGGAGTGGCCACTGACAGATGAATGGTCCAGGCAATACAGTCTAATATCATGCAGCACTAAACAAGAAGGAAACTGTTCCCTGAATGAACTTGCAGACATTGTGCCAAGTGAAATAAACTGGTCACGAAAGGATAAGTACTGTATGATTGTACTCGTGTGAAGCATCTAAAGATGTCAAAACAAAGTAAGAAGGTGATTGCTAAGGGGTAGGGAGAAAGGAAAATGAAGGAGAATTAGTGTTTAGTGGGTATAGATTTTTAGCGTTGCAAGATGAAAAAGTTCTAGAGATCTAGGTGAATGTCCTTAGCACTTCTGAACTGTGTACTTAAATGGCTATGATGGTAACTTCTATGTTACGTATTTTTATCGCAATGGAAGTCACCCTCACCAAAGTAGATGTTGGTCCCTACCTTTAGGGGATCTTGGAATCGAGTCAGAAGCAATATAGTTTTAGCTTATTTGTGATTGAAATTATTGTAGTCAGGGAGTGAGCAGGGAAGGCTTCCTGGAGGAGGTAGGTCTTGGGTTTTGGTAGTTGTAGCCCCTAGTCTACTTGGCAGGTCTTTTTCACCCTGTGGCCATTGGTAAAGTGATTCATGTTTTGAAACATGCCACGGAGATAGAGTGTGGGTTTTCTTTGGGGGTAATGAAGTGGACGTCCATTACTTTCCAGGCTAAATGAGCAGCTTTCTACCCAACATCACTACTGATTCAACAGGTCTATAAACATGCCTCTGCCTTGCTGAGGCCCACCGATGCGATCCAGTGGTCCACATCCCAGCCGAGCCACCTCGTGTCCTGCTTGCTTCTCCACAGGTTTCTATAAGCATCTGCCTATTTGCTTTCAAATTCCAAAGGAGAACTAGGCTCATAAATCTTTCGGAAACCCCAAATGAATTACAGTTTTACCCACTAGAGTTGTTACTTTAATGCCTCTCTAATTATCTTGTGTACTCAGACTCCAGATACTCATTGGGGACGAAAACTGAAAGCAGTGTAGACAACAAGTGGCATCTCCTCTGTTAAAGTTCCATCTGGCTCAGAGACCTCAGATCCATTCCTGCCCTTGACCTGCTTTTCCCTCTGTCACAGGAGCTGTCACCTGCAGGAATATTTCCCAGTTTCCCTCATCAGCTGCCTTCCTCTTGGGTTGGACCAACGGAAGATGCTGGCAGGAGACTGGAAGGTGGGAGGAGGCATAAGCCACGACACTTCTTTCCACCCCACCTCTGCTGGCTTCTCTGTCGGGGCTGAGTCTCTACCCTAGTTCCAGTTCCTGTGGGATATGGCCCACCAGGGTTCTCACGTGGGTGGGAGATCTTGTCCCTGCCCTCTGCTCTCTCTTCAGCTCAAGGGTGGTTGTGGTTTCTTGCTGTTGCTTCTCCATCATTTGTGCATCCAATTTCCTGCATGAAATGCCTTCTGTGGTAAATATTTAAAAACAGGTAGCTCCCTTTTTTTAGGTTTGACCTTAAATGATACAGTTCTCTGGTGTCTGAGGACTTCTTGGCAGTCTGTGGGCCTTTCGAGAGCTGGACACAGTTGGGTTGCATAAAAACCCATTGACTGAAGGAAAGCGAGTTTGGAAATTAACAGCGTCAGATTTGATGTGGCCACACATGGCAGTATCATTTACAGGAACATGCGGTGTTTGCTGCATCTGTAGCCAGAGGAAAAAGCAATTGATGAGAGAGTGAAAGTGAACTGGTTTGGGTTTCATGAGTCTTATTTTACTTGGGGTAGCATATAAATTGTCACACTGGTTGAAAATAAGTGCTGGAGTTCCAGACTTTATTTTAGATCATCAATATGATAAACATGGCTTCTCATGTTACAGAAACTCCCATAGTCATAACTCCACATGGTTATTCCATCCAGTTTAATAAGGCCATATTTATTATATGAGCACCTTGATAGTCTGGCACTGGGCCAGGTACAAACTACAAGGAGAGCCTGATCGAAGCTAACAGTGGTGTTTGGATTAGGACTAGAAAGATTAAAAACTCCTCTACAGATTGCATTTATATTAGTCTCTAGCCATTTTTGCATCTTATTTAAGATAAAAAGGCATAGTAGGATTATTATGAAAATTGCAAATGACAGAGCCTTTTATTTTAGGAGTCTTATATTCCCTTGGGATTATGTTGGAACTGCCTCAACAATCTGGCAAAGTCCTTATTAGCATCAGGAGTTGGGCATTCCCATTCAAACTTGAAAGTGTTCAAAAATTGATATTATTTTCTACTTTCTTTATTCCCCTCCTTGGTTTTTAAGGTGCCAAGAAATACTGGGCGGGTAAGAAACTGGTGTTTTCCTGGTTGCTCATGCACTACCATCTAGTTGTCCTAAAGGGGAGACTTTGGATTGAGACAATAACTGTTGAATGGTATAGAAAACATGAAAGTCAAACCAACAGCATAATCAACCATATTGACTCAGCAGATATATGGGGTCCTGGCATTTAGCAACTAAGCCATCACTCAGCTCCTACTCTCATGGGGCTTATAATCCACTGAAGGGTACAGACAATTAGGGCAATAACCAGGGGGAGTCCCAGGAGTTTGGAGAGCAGAGAAAATATACCTAGTTAGACCATTTTGGCTGAAATTTGAAAGACAAGAGGAATTTACTTGGTAGGCATTAAGACAAAGGAATATTCTGGTAAGAGGGACCAGAGTATATAGAAGTCTGAAGGTATGAACACGAGAGAATATATTGCCTTAGAGGAAATGACATGGAGAGATTTTAAAGCTGGGTTTTTCTAAAAGTAAAACAACAACCTCTCTCTCTCTGTCTCTGTTTCTTTTTTTTAATTGTTGTTTTCTTAACCTCGCTTGGAAGAGGATCATTTTGGTAGAGGTGGTTGTTCAACGTGATTGAATATGATTGGGTGTTATTACTTGCTGATGGGACTTAATTTTCTCGTGTTTAAATGTGATCCATTATCTTGTGTCTAGAACATATTAAAATGACTTTAAAATGAGAAACAAGGCAACTCGGCTTATTTCAGTGCAAATATACTTGCTTATTGAACTAAACTGAAGGGTGCTGGGACATTTGAATACTAAGACTAGACAGATGCCCCAATCCCAGGGTTGTATGATTAGAGCGGCCCTTCGTGATCAGGGGGCGCTGATCAGACCATGGTGGTAACTCAGGGTTTGTTTTTACTTTTTTCTAGCCTTATTCTGTTTGGTCTTAACTCCTGGCTTCTATTTTCCTTTCTTCATTCTCTCCTTCTGACTCGAAACTCATCAACTTGCAATACCCCTGATAAAACTCATTTATAATGCTGACCAAATTTTCTGGCTCCAGCCAGCTGTTCAGTTTTTTTCTTGTGGAAGGCCCCAAACTTCTCACTACTTGTTCTGAAGATAAATTAGCGACTTCTAAATAATGCAGTGAACCCTAATTCTCTTTGATTAGTAGCGAGTTAGATGATAGCGACCCATTGAAATTGGCCATCAGCATAAATAATGAGTGAATGAACTGATAAAATGCAAAGTCACCGGCCGTCATAAATCAAATGAAATCCACTTTCTCTGGAAGTCACTGAAATTAGAAGTCCATGCTCCTATTAATTATTTTGCCTTCTGAAGACGACAGTGTTATAAATCAGCCTTGAAAGGCCCTTCACTTAGAAAGCTGAAGGAGCGCGGCTGCCTCCAAATTGCTTTGTGTACGCACCTAATTGTTTCTTAAGTAATCCACCTTTGTGGCATGGCTTTAGGAGGCAAAGAAGGTCCGCGTATGTCGAGATCCATGAATGCGGCCTTAGGAAGGGCCAAACTAGAGAGGGCGAGTATCCACCCTTGGGATCTTCCCAGGGTCCTTATTTAAGGACTCAGCCCCCATGAGGGCCAGGCACTGTGGGAGTGGTTTTCTATGGCAGGATGCAGAGACGGGTGGTAGGTCCCAGACCATTTTTAGCATCTTACTTCAACTTCCAGCCAGGCCCAAGAAGCCAAACTTCGCCTGATTTCAGCGAAAAAGAAGATTTCAAAAACTGGGGGAGAAACTGAGATGGACAACTTTGAATTCTCGGGTTCCTTTTCGAGAGTTGTTGCAATCTGCATATATTAGGTGTGAAATGACACATAATTTTTGCTAAGAGGTGGGTGGGAAATTATATTCATTTAGGAGCCTATTTTACAACAGACATTAAAAAAGGCAACATTCTATGGAAAAGAGGTTAATTGCATGGTAGGGAATGTTGTAAATTAGTTTTATTTTGGACCGCTACCTGTCATAGCTGAGGTTCTGAAGTTGAGACTGCTGATGAAAACAAAACAAAACAAAACAAAAACCAAACCCTCCTGGAGGTGGTCTCAAAAATTTGGTCCGGCTTAGACACGTGACCCTGAGTGGTTAGCAGATCTGGACAGAACTCACAAGGAAATTCTCTGCTTTCCATTGAGTGCATGTGTGATTTTGGTGGCCTCTGTGGAGAGGCGGATGGCACTTTTATGGAAGTGAAGATAGTAATGGGAAGTAGTTCTTGGGAACTCTGGGTACTAGTCAGGTGTACAGTGAATGTCCACAAATTGGAGGTTTCGTATGGACTCCACAGAAGGGGGTGGAATGGGGAAACGGTTTTAAAGGAAAAAGCGTTCTTTATTCCCTTTTATAAAACTTCTTATCATCTCCTGCAGCCCAGCCAGATTCCCCTGGTGGCCAGTAGAGTAAATGTAAAGACTAGCCTTGGAAAATGGAAATTGTCTTCCAGATTGTAAGAAGCACATTCTCTTACTTCTTTGTGTGGTGATCATTTGGGTGTCCTGGTCTGTTCTGAATCCTCCACATAAATGAAATGAGTATGCTTATATGTGTGTGTGGGTGTGGGTGTGTGGGTGTTTGTGGGTGTGTGTGTACGCACACCCGTTTAGGATTCAAAAACAACCTAGTATTGGGGCACCCGGGTGGCTCAGTGGGTTAAGCCTCTGCCTTCAGCTTGGGTCATGATCTCAGGGTCCTGGGATTGAGCCCCACATCAGACTCTCTGCTCAGCGGGGAGCCTGCTTCCCCCGGCCCTCTCTGCCTGCCTCTCTGCCTGCTTGTGATCTCTCTCTTTGTCAAATAAATAAATAAAATCTTAAAACAACAACAAAAAACTAACCTAGTATTAAAGTGAGTGCAGTGGTGTAAATTTTCCTGTGTGAGTGTGTTCTGATGTTGGGGTTCGTTAGTGTTGGGTCGTATGTGAATCAGAATAACCCAGTTTGAGAACTAAGCTTAATGATAAATAATTGAGCAGTACGTCATGAAAGAGGAAGGAGCAATTATTCCCTAGGATGTTGAATCTTGAATATAGAGATGTTCTGGGTTGTGTCCTTGAAAGAAGCCAAGTCTGTAATTTCACAGAGATTCCATGGGCTGTTCCACACCAGAGGGATGAGAGGATGTCCTAATCCTCTGGACACCTCCAGAGCCTTGGCAGCTTCCTACTCATAATCATACAATTCTGCTTGCTGTGAAAGAGAGGGGTCATGGGAGAAAACCTAGCTTTTGGTCTTCTTGAACTAATTCTGGAAATCTATCAGTCACCGGGCAGTGTTCTGTGCTCCAGGACAAAGCAAGACCTCCATGGTGACTCCTCCCTGAAAGTGTGTGTCCTGTATGTCTTTCTCGGTCTGGTTTTGCCTGGCTTCACTTTTAGAATTATTGTTACATGATGGGGGCAAGCAGTAAAGATTTGTTGATTGTTAGAAACACAGTTGAGTTGGGAGAGGAGCTCATCTGAGTCAGTAGCTCTAGTCTTTGTTAGATGTCCTTCTGTGCGTGAGGTCTGTAGAGGTTAAGCTAGGTCCTGACCATCTGCACAACCGTGTCCTCCTGGAATGAAACATTTATCACTCACGGTTTATGGGTTTTAGAACATTCTTCTTTTTTCCTGGGTGATGTTCCCTTGTGTGGCCCATGAGCAGGGTGACCATATGTCCCGATTTCCCTGGAATAGTCTCAATTTATGCCCGTTTTTTCCTGGTATAAATATTAATTGAAATTGCTTTCTCTAACTTTTACTCTCAGAACTGTCTGGATTTAGATAATCATCCCATACATAAGACTTGAAAGGAATGTTTGTTTCTTGCCCCAGTCCCACAGAGACTGTGGCATAGTGAGATATAACCAAGGCTTTGGAAATATGCAGACTTTGAACTTATTCCCTAGCATGTGACCTTGGGCAAGTTAGCTTCTTGGAGCCTGTGTTTCTTTATCTATAAAATGAGGGTCATGGTGCATCCTTCACAGATTTGTGCTGAAGATCAAATAAAACATGTAATGAACTTAGCACATTTCTGGGCAGATAGATAGGTAGAGGCTAAACACTTGTTCTTTCTTCCTCAGAATAAGCCAAGAAACCTGGTGAGAGGGCAGAGGCTTTGCCTGATTTCTGAACCTGACTTTGACATTGATGCAAATAGTTAAGTCAGCATCAGCCCAGCGTAACAAAGAGAAGAAGAAAATATTCCCCTTGCCACTTTAGTGTGGAGAAAGAATACGAGGAAAGATGCTCTCCCCAAAGGCTCTTGGAACGCCCCATAAAAACAGATGCAAAAAAATAGTCACATAAGAGAGAGAAGCTGAATTTGCTCTTCAGTCAAACAAAAGGGTTGATTTAGCATCTAGCAAAAAGAGCAGGATGCTGACAAGAGAGGCAGTAAATGCCTTTGCCGTTCCAATGTCATATGATGGTGAAAATAATCCATTGGTTTGGAAGCCTCTGTCTCTTTATCTGTGAAATGGGAATAAAAAGCTTGTAGGAAGAATTAAATTGGGTCATAAATGTAAAGGTTTGTTGCAAGCTGCAGAGTGCTGGGCACATGTGGGAAATCACTTTTTTCTTGTTTATATAGAGCCGAGGTAACCAGACTACCTGAACACTAGCCCAGGGGTAAAATGACCACATGAAACAATAGCACTCCACATGACAAGATTCGCAAGTATCTAAACTGATACTCATTAATACCTTGCTCTTTTTCTGTGAAGTTGCAGGAGGGCACGCTCAACTCGGTTTTATGGGCCCGGCAGGAATTGGCATTTTTAAAGCAAATTGTGTGGCTTTATGGAGATTACTATTCCCGTTCACATTTTTAATTAGAAAGAGCAAAAAGAGGTTTATTTTCCTCAGGATTTCTAGCCCAGATGGCTCCAAAGTCTGGAGAAGGTCACCAGGAGCCTGTGGCCAGGCCTGGCCCTCTGCTGTGATTGGTACCGTGTGACTCCTTTCCATCTGGGGGCACGGGTTCTGGGGCTCCTGCGACTGACCACTGATAGGGCTGTGGCTCCTCTGTCCACTCCACAGAAGCAGGCGTCAGATGAGCAGGTCCACGCCTTCCTCTTTTATTACCCGTGGAAACCTTCCTTCTAATGTCACAGCGCCGTCTGGCAGTGCCTAGGGCTGTCTGCCCCAACCAGAGCACTGTGTCGCTTGTCATCCGCCTCTGTTATAACCTCCTCTAGGTTTTGTTGTGTTTTTATAAATTTCATAAAAGCCTCTGAACCGCTTGGGAGAATTTTCTGGAGGGAAGTTTTGCGCCGCCATGTCTTTTTATTTATTGAAAATGAAATCACCCAAGTAAACTACACTCCATGCTAACTGCTGACTGCTCAGGCTTGGTCCGCTTTGGCTGCCCCTTTTCCTAACCCCTGTTCTTCCTCAGAGGGAACTGTATGAGGAGTTGGCTGTGTTTGCTTATCCTCCTCCCCTGAATTTATACACTCATACACACAGATCTCCACACACAAATACTAAAGAATTTATAGTACTGTTCAAGTTCAGCCGCCTGCTGTTTTCATTCGGTGGTGTGTCTCAGATGACTTTCCATGTCAGTACATATAGGTAAGTACTTGGGCTTTTTGACTTGAGTGTAATATTCCATAGGATGGATATGCCGCAGTTTTTTTTTTTTTTAAGATTTTGTTTATTTATTTGACAGAGATCACAAATAGGCAGAGAGGCAGGAAGAGAGAGAGGGGGAAGCAGGCTCCCCACTAAACAGAGAGCCCAACATGGGGCTCGATCCCAGGACCCTGAGATCATGACCCGAGCTGAAGGCAGAGGCTGTAACCCATTGAGCCACGTAGGCACCCCGGTTATGCCACAGTTTATTTGGCTGTTAGTTTTCTGAGATGCATTTTGGTTGTTACTGATTTCTCCTTGCCCCTTCAGTAAAGTCCTCATTATGGGCTTTCATGGATTCATACAAGTGTTTCTCTTGGCTGTATTTTAAGAAGTGGAATGGCTTAATTCATGGTATATGCATATTTTAAGTTGTTATACATACTGTAAAATTATTTTCCACAGTGATTTTATCAATATTCCTTCCTACTAGTGATGTGTGGAAAGAATACCATTTGATCCATTCTCTTGCCAGCATTTGGTATTAGCACTCTTCAAAAATTATTGCAATCTATTGGCATATTCTACTGCCATTTAAAGTGTTTCATTTTCCTGCCAAGTTCAAGAATCATTTCATATATTTATTGTCTGGGTTTTTTTTTCTATTTTGAATTGCCTGTGTATATCATTTGCCCAGTTTTTTTTTCTATTGCCTTGTGTGACTTAATGATTTCTAGTAAGTCTTTATATATTCAGCCATACTTGGCCTCAGTCTCTCATATATTAGAAATAGTTTCTTCCATTCTGTTGCCTTTCAACTTTATGGTGCTTTTTATTACATACAGGTTTTTAATTTTAATGTCAAATTAACAAGTCTTTTCTTTATATGCTATACGTGTCTTGGGTCTGACCCAGAGTCTCATCCTTCAGCCATAAACATACTCTCCTCTATTTCTTCTAAAACTTTGATTGTTTTAATTTTGCCTTTTAGGTCTTGATTCATTGGAGGCTTTTGTTTTTATGAATGCTTTTGAAATCAAAATATATTATAATATATAATTTATTATTATATTATGTTGTATACTATATATTGTATGATTATATAATATGACATATAATATATAATAATATATAATAGTATTATATAATACTGTTTTTTATATATATTTATTTATTTATTTATTTATTTCCAAGTGGTTAGGCAGTTGATCCCAAACTATTTGTTTTTAAGGCCATTTGCTAACCACTTTGAAACACTGTTTTTATCACATACAAAATTTCTAATTAAACACATTCTGTTCACTGATCTATTTGTCTGTTTGCTTTACTGTTGGAAATGTTAAAACAAAATAACATTTAACTAGAGCTGTGTTTCAGTAACCTTTCGAGGCTGAGAGGTCATCTTGTGAAGCCTTGTTGTCATGTGTTGGAATCAACCATAATGTACTCTCTCAAGTCTGTGGACTATTAGGTTCCTGGGTTCTTGGAAAGCTAGATCATCATAGTATTCCTAGATTTTCTTTCAAAGCCCACTGTTGCTTGGGTGGCCCATCTTATTGCTTACATCGGGATAATCTGGCGGATTCTAACTGAGGTGTAAGAATCAGCATGAGTTTGGGCAGGAGGATGCCTATCAGGACATAGAGGTTCTAATTTTAATTCTCGCATAGACTCTTATGCCATAGATCACTCATGCTTCCTGTTGCAAACTGGAGAGGAAGTTGGATTCAGTGACCTGACTTGTGCCTGCTACTTAGTCACCTTGGGGTTTTGGGGTAAGGGTTTAACTTCTCTGTCCCCTCTATTAGTAGGGCTATTACCATCTCTCTCTCAGGATGGCTGTAAGGAATCCTGATAAAAATAATGTATAAGAGAACGTTTGCCAACTATAAAACACGACAAAAACTAGCCTTACATGCTAATGTATACAGGCTTTGTTTTTATTTTGGTCCAATGAAGATAATAAATCTTTGTCTCACCTACCTCAGAGAGCTATTCCAAGCATCACATGGGATGTGCTTTGATAAAATTGAAAATGCCATACAAATTATTTATTGCTGACAAATTCCAACAGGTGGACTGGAATTGGCAAATATTAACCAAGCCCATGGGGTCATTACAGTGAAGAAGGGTCATATTAATAGAATATCCTCAGGGGAGAATTGTTGAAGCAAGATTTATGGGGGCCCTTAAGTCTTTACCCACTTGAGTGAAAAAAGGTATGGTGTTGGTCTTTTAAGAGGGTGCAGATAGTCTTTTAAGTGTGAATAACAGTCAGAATGAATACTGTATGAGGTTCTTGTGCAAAGGGAATCAAGGGCCAGAGAGGAATTGGTGGCAAGTTTCCTATGTTATGAGTGGCTGTGTCCCATTTTGGTTTTATTTTAAAAAATGGGAATTTGATCTTTATTCGTCTATCAATCGTGGAACACTTCCTTCTTTCTTGCCATGCTTTGCCCAACTTTTACATGGAATCCCAATTGCCGACACTTAAGCAGTAATCGGAATATGAGATCATTGAATATTAAAGTGAAAGACTAGAGAAAGAAAAAGAAGAACAAAAACCAGTAATAGGGCTTGTTGTTAGAGTAGCAGCAGTCTTTTTCCTCTCTGAGGGGAACTGTGCTGGCTGTGGGGAACTGTTGCTTTGGTGACCCCAAGCAATCCACAAGTCTCAGTATTCACACTTCAGTGTAACTGCCATCCGCAGTGATTCTGGACTTGGCCATTGCAATACGACCACATGTGGGATGCAAGTGGAGACTTACAGAGTGCTTGCTCAAAGAGGCCACCTGCCCAGTGAAGAAGCTCGTGCTAGCCATGGAGCGAGAGAGAGAGATGTCAGAGCCCTGAGGCATCAGCCCAGGCTCCTGACGCATGAGTGAAGTCATCCTGGACATTGCGTCTCTTGCCACCATCTGACAGCAAACACAGGAAGGACTTCAAGTGAGACCAATGGAAGAACTTCCGAGGGGAGCCCCCTACTAACCCACAGAATTATGGGCAAATTAAATGGTTGTTGTTTATGTTGACCATGTTTGTCTCATAGCAATAGGTACCTGAAAAGCAGAGTACACACACACACACACACACACACGCATACACACACTCATACACACACACAAACACACACACACAGTAAATTCAGTTTAATATATGAGCATTAACTGGTTTTTCCTCTCTGGGGAGTTGGCATTTTTAGACTTGGGTTCAGGCTATTTTATCAGAAGACTCTTAACTCTCACTTACCGCACTGATTTTGTCCTTCCCCGAGTTGGGGTCTGTCCGGTTCAGTAAGGAAAAGATGGTGGAGGAAGTATTCGTCCCTTTCCCAGTTAGGCCATTTTCCTTCTCACAAGGCTCCCTAGATCAGGGCCCATGGGAAGAGGTGGCTGGGTAAGGATATTTATTTCTGCAGTTTGAGTCCACGGGGGAACCTGGAAGAATTTATAAATCCATCATTTCAAGTCATTAGGCGGCACGTTGGTCAGTACAGGAGACTGTCTTCTCATTAATTCAGAGGAGATTTACTTGTGTCACCCTCATTAGTATTTATGGGATTTATCCACATCAATCGCTAGTGCATTAACAGGGAAATAACTAAACCTCCCAGGGTTTGTTGGCGCTAATAAAATGAGCTGGAAGTTCCAGAAATCACCATGATCAGAAGTATTCTAAGCCAGGGCCTGTAATTGATCCTTTCAAAGTACCCTCAGGATGTTTTCCTGCTTGCTTCCCTTCCAGTTGCATTTGCATATGAACCTGGTATCTAAGGCCTTTGGTGCACATTTAGATGAGAGCCCATTTCTTACCATGCAACCATGTGGGACAACCCAATAGAGTATTGAAAATATCATTGTCAAACCAGAGCGTCTGGGTGAATGAAGGGTTAAATGTCTTATAATTCTTTTTGTTTGGTCCTGGCTTATAAAAAAAGAAAGAAAGAAAGAAAGAAAGAAAGAAAACACCCTGCATGTAAATATATTTTTTATGTATTCTGAACATAAAGATAGCTCTGTCCTACCATATTGATTTATTAGATTCTCTGACATTTTAGTTGTGGTCGTTATGTTATATTTATGAGATGAATGTTGGATTCCCTCATTATGTTATCCTCATTTATTTTACATACTTTTATGGCTGGTTGTGCATCGCTTTACAGTTAAAGCTTTATTGCAGCTGTTAGCGTTGGGGGGAGGGGAAGGCAAGTAGTTATTGATCAGAATTTACATGTTTACTGTTGTAATCATGATTTATTTAATCTGTTTGCACATATAAATATAAGCCCACTCTCTGAAATAAAAAATATATACTGAATCTATATTTCAGCAGCATTCTTGTCACCCTCCTACCCTTTGGAGGAGAAAATTTGGGGATGATCCAGTGTTGCATAGATGAGTACTTTCCTTATAGTCTCGTGGTGAAGAGTGTGGCTTTTAGAGCCAGACTGCTTGGGTTCAGATCCCAGCTGCTTCCTACTGCGTGGCCTGGTTCAAGGTAGTTAACCTCCCTGTGCTTCCGTTTGCTCACCTGAAAAATTAGGATGCTATTAGTACTTACCTTTCAGATTGTTGTGAGGATTGAATGAAGAGCATTGGCGAATACTTGGGATTTGTTTTAGACAGAGAGATTGCCTGGTACGTGCTAGTCATTGCAAGTCCAGTGAGGAGGGGGTGAGGTAGGGGTATCGGGAGGGCCTGGTTACTCTCAGGGGGAGCTCTGACTTCAGTTTTGGTTCAGTGGGGAAAGAATACCTTTGAAGGTATGCCCTCGCCAAGAAAGAGAAGGATGTCTTGAGGTCTGAAAGTTGGTCCTGAAAATCAGTTTCTCCCATACAAGATATATATATATTTCAATTTATTTGAGAGAGAATGAAGGAGAGACAGCATGAGAGGGGATAGGTCAGAGGGAGAAGCAGACTCCCCACAGAGCAGGGGCCCCATGCGGGACTCGATCCTGGGACTCCAGGATCATGACCTAACCGAAGGCAGTCGCTTAACCAACTGAGCCACCCACGCGCCCCTTCCATACATTTTCTTAAAAAGTGTCTCGAATTCTGGCCTAACCCAGCATTTAAGGATTAACCTTACTTTGCCTCAGTCTTCTCGTCTGTTGTTGGGCTTTCCTTAGAGCATGGTATGGCTACGTGGGCACTGGTTAAAGTCAGAGAATTCTGTAGCCCCAAGGCTGCCACCGAATAGCCTTATTACCTTGGCAGAAGACTGTATTTGAAGAGAGTCACAGACTCTGCCTACTTTCCAGGGTTATGTTGCGAATCTGATGAGATGAGGTTAGTGACATAATTTCAGATATTCTAGAACACTATGTATAATGCCACCTAACAGGTTCACAGAGACGAGATGCTGTAACCGATGTGAAAGGGTTCTGACAACAGCCGAATGTACTTTCTGAACACAGAAAAGACCCGGCTCTGTGACCTCCTGATGCTCTGGGTGGGAATCCCAGCTCCTCCGGAGACATGGAGGCTCAGAGGAGTCCTGGGCTCCCTGGGTTGTTGGGTCCAACGAATTTTACCCCTTATTCAACTCATGTGCTACTGATTGGCCATGCCCTTAAAAAAGACACTAGTCTTGCTCTTGTTATTTCTTTATTGTTTATCTTTTGGGCGCAAGGCTGTGTATCTGTCCCCACCATTTAATGTAGGCCACAGATTCCTGCCCTGGTACCAGCGACTCAGCATTTACATTTCACACTTTACAGTTTGGCAGTGAGTCTTTGAAATAATTTACTTTTATCCTCTTGCTTCAGAGTTTCAAAGAATAATCCATCTAGCAGAGCAGTTTATCCTTCCTATATATTCATTTTTGTTTTGAGGCTCTTCAGCAGAACTAATGATTTTTAATCAGATTTCTAGGCCACTCATCATAATTAGGGTTAGACTTATGAATTATGTACATTTCCCCATCACATCACACCTCCCTGGGATAGGTGAGTGAATTAGAGATGATAGCAGGATTTCCAGAGCCTTTCAGGATGATTTACAACATTTAAAGGAAAATCTCCAATTTGTCCTGTGGCTGAACACATTTCTAGGAAAACCCTAGGATTTCTTTTTTCCTTTCCCCTCTTTCTGAAAATGCTGTTGCTTGTCAAATTATGCCCCCAATCACTTGGCTTCTGAAAATTTTATGTAGCTAAGTTTTAGGGAAAAAAATTAATCAAAATTAAATCTCAAAAATATTAAGCTGAGCAAAATAAGACATGCACAAATAAGTCCTTACTCTCTGATTCCATTTATGTGACATTCTAGAGCTAATCTGGGGTTAATCAGAGCAGTAGTTGCTTCTTGGGGAGCCTGAGCTAATTTGGTGAGATGGTAGAAATTAGAAATGTTCTAGGTCATGACTGAGGTCGTTAAACATGGGCATAAGGGTTTGTCAAGTCAGATTGAACTGTACACTTGAGGTCTATGCATTTCACTCTGTGTAAATAGATCTCAATAGAAACGTGGAAAAAAAGTAATTACGAATTACCTGTCCTTTACACATGTCATTTTAGATGCACCTTTAATGATGATTGAATGCTGTGGAAATTTTGAGGCAGTATGATGCCTTTTGCTTATCCTTTCTTAGCTGGGCTTAAAGAAAAAGATGTTCTACCACACTACTGGTTCTTCTAAGTCATTGAAAGTTAGGGGGAAATGTGTTAGCTCTCCTAGCCAAGGATTTTCAAAGTGGGTACCACTGTCTGGGTTAGCTTTTATAGGGAGCCATTATTCATTCTAAAAATGTTCCCTTCTGCCATTTGACTTCTATGGAGGAATACTCTCTTGGCTAATTTTTTTTTCTTTTTTTTGGTGCATACTTCTAAAACACAAATCCACTTTTTCTAATGAATCATTATCATGTACTACCATCAAAGGTTATTCACTGAAAGCTCGAGAAAAAAAAAAAAAGCAATGAAAACTAATTTTGATTGTTAATGGAAATGTATTTTTAGTCTTAAAGAGCTTCCCTCAGCAATAATTATAGTTATGCCTCTTGGGTGTTTTTGGACTTTTAAATTTACATTTAGTAGCTCTTTTTTCATTTAGCAGTTAATCTTTTAACGGAGCTTGGCAAATTTGTTCTTCAGCTGCGTGTTAGGAGAGGATTGACAGAGATTTTTATTTCTTCTCTCCTCCTATGTGGTTTCTTTGCCCCCCTCTTCCCTGGGCTCGCAAGCTCCCACGTAGTCCTCATTCTTGGGTTTGCACCGTGTCCTGGTGTGAACGCGGCCTGGGCAGCAAAAGTCCATTGGGGAAGGACGTGAGTTGGGTACCTGGCTTTGCCGTGGCCAGTAGGCATCCGTGGTATGGCCGGCTCTAGATCGTGGCACAGCAAGTGAGCTCCCAGAACACGTTAGCAGCAAGCGGGCCGAGCTCATTGACGCTGTGGCCCAAGACCCAGAAACCACGCAGCGGGCATGGAAGAGGGACTAGCTTGGCTTGCCACTGGCTGTCCCTAGCCTCAGACTCCGAAATGTCAGGAGGCTTGTAGGGAGGCCGAAAACAACAAGATGCAAAGCTTTTGTAGCCGCTGAGATGGCTTGCCGCTTCTGCTGATTTTTCACTGATTTGGGGGAGAGGCAGGGGTGGTGGCTTCAAGGACATGGGGGAGGGGGAAGGGGCTCTGGCAGCAGGTTTGCTGAGGTTCTGCCCTCTCAGGAAAAGACAGAATGGTCAGCCCGATGAGAGAAAGCGCAAGCCACCAGGGAGGGTCGTGCTCCTGGGGAAAACTGACGTCCCCCGCATTCCGCCCCCCACCCCGGGCAGGAGTCAGCCATTTGGGCATTTGCAAAGCAGCGCGGAAACATTAGGGAACCGTTACAATTAATCCTGTGTACTGCAGCTCCCGAGAAAGCAAGCCAGCCCCACATGTCAATAAATCTAGATCTGTTTGAAGCTCACGTCACTAAATCTTCGTCTTGACTGTTTGCTGGTGATGTCAAGAGCTGCCCTGGAAGATGAATTTGAAGGGAGGATGAAAAAGGAACCATATTAAACCGCAGCTCTGATAAGTTTAGTTAAGAGGCAGGAGATGTGTCCTTGCCGTGACATTCAGTGGCTGATATTTGTTTCCCTTTAAATAATATGCTGTACATCTGCGAGAATGATGGTTTAGGGCCGGCGACATTGCATCTCCACCAAGGTTACTGCCTTCTGGACAGGCAGTCTCTCTCCTTTCTTTCTCCATCCCACACCCTGTCAATAAATATCCACTTGTCTGAGGAAGTGAGATACTGATTTCAGAGCTGACACCAGAGTCTCTTCATTTCTAATGGCAATGAGGCTCGGTCTGTGTGAGCCTGATGGTTGGGGGAGGGGGGGCGGCGAGGAAGAGAAATTAAAGGGACTGTCAGAAGCAGTTCTAGTCGTGAAACTATCGCATGAACCCCAGCAACACCCAGTGGCGAGGTACCAGCCGTTTGAGAATTCCTCCCTCGAAATCCTGTTTTTGCAAGTGGAATAGGGAGTATTGGGGGTTCGGTCCTATTGTCTCCTGCAATCCCCCTCTCCGGTTACCATGTTTTATCCTTACTGTTGTTGCAGACCCATGACTTAGGACAGCCGTCAGCACACTTCCTCTGTAAAGATGCATGCCATCCTGGTAGGTCTTTTTGGCTTTGCAGGCCATGCAGGCTCTGTGGTGACAACTCAGCTTTGTCATTATAGCACAGAAACCGCCGTAGTCTGTGCGTAAGTGAGCAGGCAAGTCTTTGTTCAGTGTCAGTATGGACGCTGAGATTTGAATTTCACGTAATTTCCCATGTCATCATTGTTTTGCCTCCCCACGCCCAGCATGTAAAACTATAAAAAACGTTCTTAGCTTACACGCTATACGGAAATGGACAGTGGGCTGCATTTGGCCCATGGACCATAGTCTGTTCACCTCTGACTTCACGATTTTGCTGTCCTGCTGCTTTCCTTTTGTCCATGTGTAAACATGGTGACCACAACTTTTGGTAGGAGGTCATTGCCCACCTAAAGATGAAGACCTGGCTGGATTTATCCAAGAGGTTCACAGGTACCCCCTGCTTTTCAGACCTTTGTGTTACGCTGCTTCACTTGCACTAAAGACCTTCAGTGCTATTTGTTTCCTCTAGCCAAAGGAAATTTAAAGTGGATTTTCACTGTGATGGAAAGATGAGCCAGGGGCACACCATTCGGCAGTTGCTTGGCCATGAGCTTGGGGAGGCAGTGCACACCTCGTGTGCCAGAGACGCACAGCCAGCCTCCTGCCCCCAGACGGCACTGGGCAGCTCAGTATGGAGTCGTGCTAACTTTGAACTGTGTTGTGAGCCTCAGAGCTCTGTCTTGGTGCGTCAGGGAATGCTCAAAAATCTTTCCATATAAAGTAATGGTTATCATGTCATACCACTTTGGCTTATGAAAGTTTTCATAGGAAGGCTCTACTTTTCGATAGCACCGAAAGCCTATCATGGGTCTGGATAAACAACAAGTTTGGTCTTGGAGGCATGCAGCCCACTTTCCCACACCCTCCCATATCATTTACTAGCTGTGTATGTTCACACTGGTCCCTTAACCTCTCTGGGCCACAGATTTTTGTTTTGTTTTGCTTTCTATGCAACAGGGTAAATTTTATTTTCCATACTCATCTGACACAACTCTCTTACAGATCAAAGAGTTAAGAGAAGTGAGAATTTTGATAAACAATAAACGTAAATGTAAGTCTGGTGGGATGCTCACCGCTTCACCAACAGAGGTGGCTCTTGGTAACTATGATTATTGTTCATATTAAAGGATTATACCTCCTGGTTTCTGCTGTGAAAACAGAAGTGGAATTTGAATTGTACAAGGAAGATAACAAATATTTTCATTTTTCATCTTAGACTCTGATGTTGGCTGGATATTTCTGAGCCTCTCCTGGTGGCTTTTTTGGGCTTTTGCTCCTAGGGCACCCAGATGCTCGGCCGAAATGAAGCAGTTGTGTGTACTTTGACCTGGGCCACTGCTCTGAAAGCCTTGCCTCCTCTCTGGGCCTCCCATCCCAGCTGGCCTTCAAGGCCCACCTGACATGCCACCTTCTCCAGTAGGTTCTCACTGAGCTCCCAAACCCCCACAGTAGCACCCTGTGTAAATGGCTTGACTACCCCAGGACCACAACTCTACAAAGACATCCTGTGCTCCAAGAACCATCAAGAAAAAGAGCCCCGTCAAAGAATAGGAGTTTCGGTGAAGTCATTTACTACTGCCCAATGCCAAAAAGATTCAGGTGTGTAAGAAGGGGAAGGTCTAGAGAAGTGACTCTGACAGGTGACCTCATGGAACCATTTTTTTCTTTTTTAAGCTACAGTATTATATCTGTTTTGACTGTTGCAGATTTAGAGTGTTTTAATGTCCACTCTTGATCCTAATGATCCTTGTTATGAGCTTTTGGGATACTTGGACTGATACTCAAATTCCCATTTGACCCTGTGGATGCTGAGGCCAGGAGATGCTCAGTTACCTGTGCTAGCACCACACAGATGGTGAATGATGAAGCCGGGGGCGGAACCTAGCCCTGGTTACTATACTCTACCCTACTCCCAGCCCCAAGGTGCTATAAGCCCAGGTCATGGGCTCCTGCTATGGCCAATATTCAAATACTTGAGGGTAAGAGCACATTGATATATGGATATATTGAACTAGTGATCATTGAGTATGTCAGCTGGTCTTATCTTGCCTTCCCAGAATGCACTGGTGGAGCAGGTTTCTGAGCAAGAGAGTCTGTTATCACATATTTTCAGCTTCTGTTCTGCTCATTCCACCATTATGTAAATATGTATACAGAGTATCGGCTTATTTATTCAGTCTGCAGCAGGAGACCCAGTGTATTACTGATTCCCGGGTTGTACTCCTTGGCCTAAACACCTTCAATAGCTCCTCATTGGTCACCTAATGAAGTGTGAACTCTTTGGGTTGGCATTTTAGGTCCTCAGTAATCTGCTTCTAGCCTTTCCCGCCTCACCTTCCCTCTCAGAGGACACTATCTGCCTCTACTTTGCCCAGTTTACTCCTTCATCTTGTGCCCTTTCTCCCTCATCTAAGATGTGAATCTGCCAATTCCTTCCATTTTTTATGTAGCTTCAACTTTCCCTCTCCAAAGGTAACTTCCTCCTAGCCTGTCGCAATGCATGTGTTTTTCCTTCTCTTTAAAAACAGATGTGAGGAGCATCTGGGTGGCTCAGTTGATTAAGTGTCTGACTCTTTCAGCTCAGGCCATGATCTCGGGGTCATGGGATCGAGCCCTGCCTTGGGGTCCACGTTCAGAGATTCTTTCTCTCCCTCTTCCCCTCCCCTCACCTCCTCTGTCTCAAATACAAAAACAAAAACAAAAAACAAACCGATGCAAAAACAAAAAACAAATTCTTGGTGCTAACTCTGTCTCATGCTATTGTCTTCTCTCCTCTTCATTTATTTGAGGTGTCTAAAGGCATCTGTCACCTTCAGGTGGTAACTGAGGTGATCACTAAACTCTACAGTCATACAGTAGGGCTACCCTATCACCTGAAAGCTAAATGTGGCCCCAGCATTTGTTTTTGTAAGGCTCATGGGCTAAGAATGGTTTTTACATTTTTGAAAGTTGAAGTTATTTTTAAAAAGAATAATTCTTGACACATGAAACATATGAGAAATCCAAATGTCAGTGGCCATAAATAAAACCATATTGGCACATAGCCATGCCATTCATTTTAGTGGTGTTGATGCCTGCTTTGATGCTACGGCAGCAGAGCAGAGTAGTCGCAAGATGCCGTGTGGGGCTCTTCGTGGGAAAATCTTGCTGACCCCTGGTCTAGGGCCCTGATGGTAACATCTGTGCATTTAGAAAGGTACTAGTTAGGTACCACTCTTGGGAGAAATGAGAAAAGAGTCACAGGAAGCACATTGTGTGATTCAGATGAAGAATCCCTATTGAAAAGAACTGACTCTCTCTCCCTTATTCCTTAAACCTTCGTCAACCAGATCCTGGAGGTAGCCTGCCTCTCTACCGAACTGCGTTCTTGAAAGCCCTCCTGTGACTTCTCATTCCCAATGTCAAGTAGGCCCTTCTAAGCCTTTATAATTTCATCCTCTCTGCACCATCTCACCCCGTTGACTGGCCTCTCATTCCTGAAAGTCTGCTTTCTGCTCATGTAGACACTGTGATCTCTCCTTTCCTGTCTTGTCATCTGTCTTCCCTTCCCATTCATCAAGAAGAGAGGTTTCTTGGGCTTCAAAGTTCTTCTCCCCCCAACCCTTATTATACCATCTTTTTAGCAACACTGTGAATACTGCTGTTGTCTCTCTGCTGATAGTTTCCAGTTCACTCTCTCCGGAACTCTAGTCCTGTATGGCCACCTTCCTCCTGGGCATCGTCTGCTCTCAGCTGCTCTCCTCTCATTCACTTAAGCTCCTGTCTGTGGTGCCATCTTGTTCTCACTCATGGAGCTTTAGAGCCTCATGGATCTGTGATGGATCTCCCCAGCTCCACACAGGTCATTGGTTGCTTCATCCTTCATGATCCATCCCTTCTAACCAGCCATGCCACCTTTATTCAGGTCCCCATTATCTCTCCTTCATCCAGGCTAGACAATGGCTGTTTTTTCTAGCTCTTTCTCTTCTCCCCTACCCTGCATGCTGGCTGCTGCCTGATTCTACCAGACACTTGTGAGGCCCCTGTCCCAACTCCTTGGGCTACCCACGGTTGCAGTCACGGTGCTCAGGTTCATGAGAGCTCAGACTCTTGCTGACAGTGTCTCACCTCATGGTATTCTGTGAGGTTTTCTGCCCAAGGATTTTCCCTGGAGCTCTGAGAGTCTGTGCCCAAGTTCAGTTCAGTCTGAAGTGGAAGGAAACCAGTGGCCCCCATAGGAGTAACCCTCAGTCGCTGGGGAACTACAGGTGACAGTAACCTGTCCTTCATGACGACAGTTCTGGGAGGACTCTAATATGCTTCTTGGGCATGCCAGAGAAGAGGTCATGCCCCAATGCCAGAGAAGTGACCTTGATAATGCACTCTGACATTGGACATTCCTCCTCCCCTCTCCCTCTCCTGTTCTCTGGGATCATTTCCCAAATAAACTCCCTGCATCTGTGTGCTCATCTCAGGTTCCGCTTTGAAGGGGATTCAAACTAAGACCAGTTTTCTGAAAGCTGCTGCCAGACACCATCAGTGGTTTCACAAACTTCACAATATAGAGCTGTTCGTGCCTGAAATCCTAGGCTATCTGGGTTTGACATTATTAGCCTATCTTGCTGGTATTCTCTTATTCACCCTTATCCTTTGTGACAGTCAAACTGAGTTCCTTGAGGTAAAGACTGTGTCTTGTTCGCCTTTATTTCCATTATTTTGTTCCATATCCAAGACAGGAGGAAAGTAAATATAAATGATATTTTTAGTGAATGAATGGATGGACGGATGGATGAGTGTGTTTATACTTGCCTTTTCATCCTTCAAGTCTCTTCTCTTCATTGCTTAGTGGTGACCTTTCCCTGCACTAAATTGACAAGACGCTAGATCTGTTACCTCTGTGTGGTACTTTTTGCTTTCTACTTGGTATTTATTTACAGGCCTTATCTGCTAAAATGCAAATTCCTTGAGGGAAGTGATCTTTATTTTTCTTTATATTCCCCCATAGAGCTTAAGGGAACATGGATAATCAATAAATGTTGGTGAATGACTGAGAAAATTTCTCACTACTTTTCTAGGCATCCTAGCTCCTTTTGATTTGTTCTATTCTCTGTTCTGCAGACATGTCCCATGTTTTCTTATTCCCATGAACTGGGGCTATTTATTCCTCTCTTGCCTTTTATACATGCTTCTGAAAGTGTTTACCTAGTAGAAATTCTATCTATCCTTCAAAACCTACCTTAAATACCGTTTTCATCGTTTCTCCCAACCTGCCCTCTTTAACTTCTCCCCACACTTCCTGTATGGTATGCATTTGCATTATTCTGCTTTAAGTAGCATAATTTAATTTGGCTTAATTTCCTTCCTATTGGGAGAAGGTAAGCACTTTCAGGGCAAGACTGGTTACTTCCTTATTGTATCCAGGGGCTTGCTCAGTGCTCTGTAATTAATAAGTATCTGTTAGGATGAGTTAATTTGAATAAGGTAAATTATCCCATCATGCCTTTTCATTCCCATCTTAACTGGTACCCCCTCACCCATCTTTGTGTGATTTTTCTTTTTTTTTTAGTTTCCTTTTGGTAATGGAAGAAATACCAAGCAGAAGGAAAGATATATCTCTAGAGCCAGTCAGCATGATCTACTATGTTTGAACGTGAATATTTGAATATAACTTATAAGAATGCCATTTCAATTATTTGTAAAATATTTAAATAGTATAATCCAATTTACATTCTATCATTTCCAACAGCTGTAAAATTTACTTTACACCAAAGTTAGCTCAATCACTTTAATTCAGTCTGGAAAAACAGTACAAATGAAAGCTTAATTTGTATTTAATCTCCCCTTTTGTTTCTACATTATTGCCTTCGAATCATTCCTTTTAGTGATTGAGATTTAAACCAGAGAGAGGAAAAAGGCATGATGAAATATTTGAGAAGAATATAACCCATAATGAAAAGTTTGGAGTAAATGTTTAAAAATTCCAACTGGCTTTGTTCTTGGGGTTTCAATTCACAGCAATGTCTTTGTTATAAGCTCGTGGTATGAGATATGTGGGTTACTTTGTCAGAATCATAGGACTGTGACTCTCAGGCATTGCGAACCAGGTGATTCATTTGGAGCAGGTTACAGTTATACCCCGTATATGAAGATTGGCAGGGAATACAAATGTGAGTAATTATTATTTAGTGTGTTGATCATGCTCATAGCTTCCTAAATGGCTTTATGATCATTTTGGTGAGTTTTTCTCTCTGAGCTCTGGCAGGCTTCCAGCTAATGTCATCAGCAGGGAGTAGCGGTAAGGAGAGAATTGTGGCAGAACTGTGACTAACCAGGACTTTCCTGTCCTCCTAGGACAGCAGATCTGACATGGGCATGGCAGGCGGGATGTCCAGGGAAGGGGCAGACTGACCAAGTGGCATGTTTGTGCTTAGAACAAAACAACCATTCCTTGTGTCTTTGTCTGCCAGTTGGCAGGATTTATGGAAGTGTTGTAGAGACCCACGCATGTGCTCACTGGGGCCTTTTTCCCGACTCCACACTCACTGTTTCCCTTGCACTCCCAATAAGCCTTGAGACTGAGAGGTGTTTTGATGAAGAGAACATGTGAATGAATTAAGCAGATCAGGAAGAAAGAACTAATTAACTGAAAGAGGGAGGAAAGAAGGAGTTCAAGCCCATATTTGGCCTAGAAGCATTATAGGAGACGATCGCATGTTACCCACTCAACGAACATTTTCAGAAAGATGGCTGTGATCTCATGGGCCTAGACTCTGAAAGACAGAAAAGCTGAAGAGGAGTTTGAGGCAGTTCTGTCACAGATACTCTTAGAAAAGGGCAAGGTCTCTAGACACCTGCCTCACTATGTGGGATAAAAATTTTGAATGGGGCATAGTGGTCAGTGAAAAATGAGTTATATTGACCAAGCATGTTCTTTTCTCTTAAGTCAGATGATCCTCATAGCGACTCTGTGATTTTGGTCTGACCTGGAGCAGTGACTCGACTCTACAGCTGAGGGGATTGAGGCCCAGGAGTTTTGAGTGACTTGCCCAAGGTCACACTGCTAATAGAAGCCGGAGTTAAGTTTCAAAGGGACTCAGGTATTTTGTCTCTAGAATTGAAAGCGTTTCCTGTAATGCTATGCTGTACAATGTTGGCCCAACTCTTAATAATGCTGTCAGATGATCCAAACCACCCAGTGAGCTGAGGTCTTTGAAATGTAGATACCGAATATGTAGAAGTATGCTGTAATGCAGAAGGCAAAAGACAGAAGGTTAGTTCTCCTGCTCTACCCACTGTGATGAATCGAAGACGCACAACTGTTGTACTCACACTTTGGTTTCCATCTTTTCTGTCAGTTCAGTTCTGTGAACCCAAGGCTGCCATGCACTATCCCGGTGTGGGCCTGTGCAGCCAGGCAGGGAGTGTAATCCTGAGTAACTACTCGGCATCAGACCCTCATGTCCCTAGAAGCTCTGACATGCCAATATCAACTACTTGACCACCTACCACCCCAGTCCCCTTGACAATGGTTGCAGCTCTCCAGATTCACTTGACATCCTTGTGTGTTTTAGAGAGGGAGGGGGGAGTGATGGTTACCCCAGCGCTTTGGTTAGGTGGGGGGCAGTGAGGAGGGCCACTACTGCCTCTCCAAACTCCTCCCTGCTTATTTTGGTGGGATTTTTCAAGGCGTAGACTCTACATAAATGAGTCTTCTCCTTCTTAGACTTGTTGGTTTAGCAAAGATAATAGTAAACACGTCTATGTTCACATCAGTGATGGAGGAATTTGGGGAAGGACAGAAGTTTCCTCCTCTGAAGAAAAGGCAGAAGGTCATTTCTTTCCAGGGAAGAGCAAGTCCTGATAGGGGAGCGGGAACTGGACCCTGGTGGTGATCGATGATAGTTGAACAGAAGTGGGTGCAGTGGAGCCTCGAGTCAGCCTGGGGAAATTCTGATAGGGGCAGACCAAGGACTTGGAATTCTGTGCCATAAAACCTCCCTTGGGGTAAGGGGAGCAACGAAGGTTGCTTCCTGTTTCTCTTCGTTTTCAAGTGCAAAGCGAAATGCTTAGATTTTATATTTTAGAAATACCCCCCAGGAAGTGATTTTGAAATACAGACCGGAAGGGAAAGAAGTCTAGAGATGGGGACACGAATGACGAAGTCAGATTGAAGAAGTTAAGGTGAGAGAGAGAGGTGGAGGGAGGAAGGAAGAAGGAGTGAGAGGAATTTGTACCATGGTGGCAGAGAAAAGAGCTGGAGAGGGAGCTTCTTGTGGGAACTGTCTTGAGGTAGATGCAGGCATAAGTGATCACTAAAGAAGTGTATAATTAAAATAAGAAGCACCCCCCTCCCTGACCATCCCTCAGCAAACCAGTAGAAGAGCACTTACCCCAGAGATGCCTGTATGAGATCCTGCGGGCCCTGGTTTTTATTCCTGGGCCTGAAGTGTGGCTTAAGGATCTGCAGTTTGATAATCACCCAGGGGTGTCCAATGCAAGCTGCTGGAGCACTTGAGGTTCCACTTGGGTTCCGACCTCTAGCAAAGATTAACAATCCCTTCATGTCCTTTTCTACGTCACTTTCCCAGGACCTTATGACACAGCTGCCATGCATGTGGGCTTCCTTTGCGCTGGGCACTTGGCGAAGCACGTAATCAGCATCAGTCCTTTAAATGCAGGCATCTGTCTTTTTCAGACTTTAAAGAGTGTCAGAATCAGCTGTCCTGTCCTCAATGTTTCACACTCTGGTGGTCTGGGATGGTGCCTGAAAATCTGCATTTCTAGTAAGTTCCCTTGGATCTTGGTGCTGCTGGCCACCCCTGAGAACCACTGCTCTGCAACAAGGGTGGGGCGTGGGTTATTAACCTTACTGGTGAGCAAACCTGAGGCTTGCCTCGGCTGAATCGTTAGCCCAGGCTGCTTGAGTTGCAATGAGAACCTACGTCTGTCTGACTCTCCAGTTCATATTCTTTACCACAAGGTCAACCTCCCATCATGCAAGGCCAGGACTGGTGGAACTCATTACCTGCTGGGCTTCCGGTCCCCTTTCCTCGCGGAGGGAAATTGATTTTCTTGTTAGTGCTTCCTGAATCCCTTACTGTAACGGGGAGTCTTGTGCAGGGGGCTCGCATCGTGCCTGGGCAGAGGAGGCATCTGCTTTCCTGATGTAACTAGATATCCCCCGAAACATCCCCTTGAACTCCAATGTTTCCCTCTCCAGGGGTGGCACAAGTTTAAGTTTCTGTTACCAGGCTATGTTCTAGAGAGTGTGTGAGCTTCTGGAGGGCATGGGCCACACCCTGTTTGCATTTCTAGCTCTTATATCTCGTGCAGGGCTCATGCTAAATGGGCAGTAAGCTGAGTGGACGAACAAGTGAATGAAATAGGTTACTTGGAGAATATAAACAATTAGACCTACTAACTGGGTTTAGATCAGTCCAATAGGCAAACTGGCTTAGAGAGTAATACGATGGGTAAGCTTTGAATGCTGGAGGTAGCATGAGGAGAAAGTACTACTTACTTAGTAAAAGCGAAATGCGGAAACTTCCACAATTAGCAGAACTCTATTGGAGGGGAGGGGCTGATGATCCCCCTGCGTGGATTTTCCATGTCTGATGCAGCCCCACAGGTCCCAGGGGCAAGCTGTTTTCTCTGTGCTGGCACAACTGAGACAGACTGGATCAGTTCGTGGGGGTGACACAGAGAGATCAAGGGTGTACCAGGAGTTGAGTCCCGGCTTGCAGAGCCCAGGGTTCTAATTCTGCCTTGACCAGCTGCCTTTCAGGGCTCTGAACACTGTCCGTTTTGTTCCTGTCTCCTGAGTCCTCACTTGGCAGTTTGCTTCCGTGCTGTAGCTGCTCTCCTTAATCCAGAGCGTGAGGAACCAACCCTCCTAGGTGCTTGGCACCTTTTAAATCCAGACCAGGGAGGTAGTTCTCTCACACTGACCTAGGTCTGCTCTCCCGGAACTTGGGGCTCATCTGGAAACACCCCTGTTTCCCAGGTGAAATACTAGCAGCGATAACCTTTTGGTCATCAGGTGAATGCTCAGTCCCCTTTCCGCCGAGCTGTCACAATATGGCCGCACTTCACAATATCCTAATATGGTGGCCATGGCCATCTTGTGACTTGAGTCAGGCAAGGTATCGGGGTTTGAAGAGGGGGTTGGCATTTTCTCCTAAGGGTCAGTGAGTGCAGAGTGTGAGGCACCAGGAAAAGGGATGGAACTCCTGAACCCCCGCTTGGCTTCTGCAGAATCTTGCTTCCGCTAGCCCCGCTTACAGATTCCTTTACCCTTGGAAATTTCTTCTTCCCACCACTGGGTTCTCACCACACAGTGAGGGTAGCAACACTTTAATTATCAGCCACCTCGAGCCCTGGGACCTGCCTCAGCAGTCTGGCATTCACGATGGTCATTACCGCCTCAGATTCTAAATAACATGGTTGAGCTGATAGAAAGCGCCGGTGAGGTCCCTACAGATGTCACTGCTTCTGGCTGCGCTGATGTATACGTGCTTCTTTTCCACAGAATATAGTCTGTGGGAGGAGACCAGGAGGAGTCAAAAGAGATCCGGGGCCTTCTGCTCTTGTGTTGATTTTTTTCACATGAGGACATGGGGTTTGGGTGCCTTGAGGTTGTTAAGAGAAACCACTGGAGTTAGGAATTTTGGGGGGATGGGCTTTATTTATCTTTTCCCTGTTTGGTGATTCTCAGCTCTGAATGGAGCTTTTTGTGTCCACAAGCCATGTTGATTTACTTTTTCCATTTCTTGGAATGATGCAAAATGTCTGGGTTATGAAGAATAGGGGACTGTATTTTCTGCATTTCCTTTATTGAGTATCAGAAAGTTACTTGAACAAACAACTTGTCTGCCATTCATCCTTATAATGCCCTCTCTTGATTAGCTGCTTCTGTGCATGTGATCCTTAAGAGAAATACAAAATTTCCGCGAACTTAGAAATATCCCTTAGATTTGTGCAGCACGTATACTGTTTAAGTCAATTAAAATTTAAAAAGAAAATCATTGATGTTTGTCACCCTGATTTTTGTGTGCATGCCTTCAGTGTCCAACGAACCCTATGCCTTTCTTCCAGTCATTGTTAAAACCCAATATATGGAAATAGTGTTTATACCAGCAGCTGTTACAAATCTGGGGCTATGGATTAATGTCAGCTCCTGAATGTAGAGTGCTTTAGTTAATTCTACCCAAGGACAGATGATATCATCTAGGAAGAAGGAATATATTAGAAACTGTCAGCCAGAAGGTAGTAAAAGGAGGTGATATGTTATAAGGAGTACTAAAAGGTCATTCAAAGAAGAGATATTGCTAATAACTCAATTAAAATTTTCACGCTGACATTTTACAAATTTCTGTGGAAGCCCTAAAACATTTTCAAAGCTAGCTAAATTCATACCCTAGATTGGAAAAACAGGGGTCAAACAGGATTCACACAATTCCTTTGTGAGGTGAACAAATTGGGATAATCTCCTTTTCCAGGAACTTGTGGCCAACTAATTCAAATATGCAACTCCTTTTTTATCTAGGTGAGAGAGAGGAATTTTGCAAGTACATCCCTTCATTGGGGATTATACCCTTTCCTCTCCTGGGCTTTGGGACAGAGCAACCAACACATTTGGCCCTTGACTTTGAGAAAACCAGTCTTTGCCAACCCAGTGCTTTATTATAGTCATTTCCTGTATTTTGCTTCCTGGAAAACAAAACAAAACCCATCTTCTTCCTGGGAGCCAAGTGGCACAACAAGGAGTGGGGATAAAGGTTGAACTTGAACTTGGAGTAGAAATGCTCCCAGACCAGACAATGAGATGCAACTGCCATGACTCACCAGTCAGGCAGGCAGGACAGACACCACGGGGATGGCTGGGTGTGTGGAAGGTCAGCTCACCTCTTTGCCTGCTGTCCTGTTTGGAAGGAGTGATCTCTTCTTGAAGATGTTCTCGCCTAGCGTCTACCTGGCTTCTCCTGGCAGCTCTTTCTAATGTTCAGTCACTGTTAGGGTTTCTGAATTCTTCCCATTCAGCGAATGTGAGCATAGTTCCTTTCTTGGTATTTTTCACACCGTCCTGGAGAGGAAGTGATCGTGTGTATGTATGGATGCACGTGTATCCAGTAATTGCTTTAGCTGCCTACGGTGTGCTTGATGCTCAAGATTTGGTGGTCCAGAAAAGGAAACATGGCCGCTGCCCTCATGGAGCTTCCGGTCCAGGGGAGGTGAGGGCATCACTGAGAAACAGACGTTCCATCATAGTTGGGGCAGAGACTGAGGAGGAAAAGGACCCAGTGAGACCTAGTCTGACTTAGGGTGCTTTGGAAGGGTTTTCCCGATGAGGGATTTCTCCCCAGGGAGCTGAAGGAGGCAGGGCTAATTAGGAAAGAAGTGAGGGAAGAACATTGCAGGAAGAGGGGAACAGCTTGTGAAAGGCTCTTGACGGGACAGTTTAGTGGTTGTGGGGCATCGGGAAGAGGCCTGTGTGTCCATCGGGGAGTGAAGGGCAGGGACAGAGTTGAGCCTGGCAGACGGGCAGCATCAGTTCGCGGAAGGTTTTAATAGGCAGCAGTAAGGCATTTAGCTTTTAAAATGTTTGATAATTATGAAGACGGCATTCAAGGCAAGCCAGACCCAAACTTCCTCTCCTCCCAATTCCTACATAATCCCAATTCTTTTCCTCTTCAACTCTGGGAACCTGTACTAAAACTCACAGCTGAGGATTTCAGACTGACTTAAAAAAATTGTATTTTTTTTTTTTTTTTTTTAATTCCTTCTTCAGAGGTGTTGAGGCGTAGGAGCTATCGCGGCAGCGGCAGAGCACCTAGAACTTTGCTTTGGGCATCTCACTTGCGGTGTCTCAGAGTCAGACACTGTTGCCTGCTTGTTCCCTGCATCGAGAGGCAGAAAGAGATGTTTTGGCTGTGTGCTGTGTACACAGGAGGCACTTCATAAATGCTTGCTGAGGAGTCAGAGGTGACACCCAACTCTCAGGAATGCACAATGAAGTTTTATCTGCTGCCGCCATCTGAACGCTGTTCACAAAGAGAGCCCGGGGACGAGGGACGGGCAAGGCTGCATCTGCTCCGTCGTTCAGCGTGTGCACTTGGGCCGCCTGATGCCACCTCCACAATGGCACATCTGTCTTGTTAAGTGTAAGCCAACTCCTCTCCCTCTTCTGGGGCCCTCCTGACGGGGGCTGTGGAGGACAGGGACAGGCAGGGAAAGCCCAGCTAATATGGTCTGTAAAGGGAGGTGGTGGCTTCTGGGGAGAGCTCAAATGAAGATAAATGCAGTGTTAAGTTTTTATGGACCAAGGCCGCACTTTCATTAAGGGTAATTTACATAACATAACTAATGCTCAAGGCCAAACAGTCCTTGTGGCCCAATGACAGCCCCTGACAACCCATGGACAGCAAGGCCTCCTGCAGAATTCCTCAGGTCGGGAAGCCACCTCCTTCCCTTTGCTGACTCAGCATGCTGGTTGCTTGGAGGAGCTCTGTCTGTGACCTCGCAAGATACATGCCCATGGCATCAAAGCTCCACATCCTTCTTGGATGGTGGTACACCAGCTAGGCACTCTCTGGGCAGAGCTCACTTGCCCAGTTCTTTCGTCTTTCCCCAAAGGGGTCGGCTTCCTGGTGTGAACCCTCCTGAGTCCTGGATGGGAACATTCTAGGGTTCATCTTGGCCCACTGAGAGGGTCCTGGTTCCCCACTGGGGTTGAATGAAGTAGGCCCTGGGTTAAGATGTTGGAGGATGAAGAGGAGGCTATCATCAGAGCTGCCTATGTTCCTCCACGACACACCACGGAGGTGAGGATGGCTGATGGGGTCCCTGGTGCACTCAGCAGTGGTCTTTGTCTGTACCACCTTCATTACATGTTAAGCCCACCAGAGACACTTTGAGGTCAGCTTCTTCACCTTGCACAGCAAAGCAATTATCATTTCCTCTCACTGCAGGGGTGACTATTAGGTATCACATGATGGATTTTTGCTGGTAATCAGAACTTTCTGCCCATTGGTCTTCAGAACATACTTGTGTGTTGACATTTACAAGGTATGTGTCAGACAGAGCCAAGGAACAATGTGAGGGAATGAAAGGGGGAGTGGGGAAGGAGGACCATTATCCTCAATTTAATGATGAAAATTTCCCTCCACTTACAACTTCCAGAAGTAAGAGACAATAGATGTGTGTCTTCTGCTTGCATGCTCACGGAAGGAGATGACACGAAAAGATTTTGTTAGCGGGAAGGGTGATCTATTACCTTAATGATTTCATTGCTCGCCAAATAGAAGAAAAATCTCATTGCAGTTCAGAGCCCTGTCCTCATCAAGCTATTCATTGTGAGGCATTTGTTGTTAATTAGAGGAATTCTGACCTTCCCATGAGCTAGTTTTGGATTTTTCTTTTTTTTCTTTTGGTTACCTTGACAGTCTGGTTATTCCTAGTTTATAGGACATACATAAGCATTTGTATGTCTACCGTTGAAGCTCATGAATGGATTTGAAGAACTTTTAGTTTTGGGTCCGTGGTGTTGAATTAGTAGAAAATTTCATAGAGTTTGGTGAAAGCTCCCCTCCACCATTATGCTAGTGACTAGAAGGACTGTGTGTGTCTGAGTGGGTGGGTGGGTGGGGCAGGGCAGGCGTGCTATCATGTGAAGTGTGGATAATTTTAACAAATTCCCATGGGAGGTATAAGCTGAGATGGGGTCTTATGGTCTGGATGGGATCCAAGGAGCCATTTTCTCAGGGATGCTGGAGACTAGATAATAGGAATTATGCCCAAGGTCTTAATGGGAGGACAGCCCCAGGTAACAAGTGCTGTGGTCTAGAAAAGGCAGCAGGTGGATAACCAAGAAGAAGGTCAGAATCCAGTAGGACTTGGATGAAAGATCATGTATAGGTTTGTATCTAGACCTGGAGCCGGGAGTATTAGAAGCTTCTGGATTCCATTATTAAATGAACCTGACCATGGCTGCTTTGCTGAGTGAAATCAGTCAAGCAGAGAGAGTCAATTATCATATGGTTTCACTCATTTGTGGAGCATAACCAATAGCATGGAGGACAAGGGGCGTTAGAGAGTAGTAGGGAATTTGGGTAAATTGGAAGGGGAGGTGAACCATGAGAGACTATGGACTCTGAAAAACAGTCTGAGGGGTTTGAAGTGGCGGGGGGGTGGGAGGTTGGGGTACCAGGTGGTGGGTATTATAGAGGGCACAGCTTGCATGGAGCACTGGGTGTGGTGAACAAATAATGAATACTGTTTTTCTGAAAATAAATAAATTGGGGAAAAAAAAAAAAAAAAGAAACCTAAAAAAAAAAAAAAAAAAAAAAAGGAGTAAGGCAGAGCCTGATTGTAATGACATGACCTCTACCCACTTATGCTTTCTTCTAGTAGGCTGTCTAGTTTTCCAAAGTAGTGGAGTAATGTTTGTACTGTAGGGTTTGGGAGTCAGAAGGGACATTTAATATCATGGAAATCATGAGGTCAGAAGATCTGGAGAGGACATCAGGTCTACCCAAGCCTTCTTAGAGCGTCACCAAACTTCCTTATGCAGTGATGCTACCACAACGTCCTGTTTCCATTTATTCAACTGATGGATCTGGCAGACCCATTTCGTGAATATGTTGGCTAACTTTGGAGGTAGGCCTAGTAAGCCCGCTTTGGACTTGATCCTCTTAGAGCTTAATTTTACCTACTAGTTGTGTGACTTTGTCACTTTCCCAGGTTTCATATTTTTATCAGTGAAATGTTAGAAAGTCCCTGTGGACCTTTTGAGCTCAAGTATAGTATGTTGGACAACTATTGGATGTATCTAAGTAGGCCCAGTTAGGAGCTCTCGATGTAGCCATCCCTGTGATTACAGTCAGCCTCACAGAACCTATGGAAATAAAATTGATACTAAAACTTTGGTTTTCACCAACCTGAAGTATCCCATGGAAGAGTCAACTAAGCTGTAAGCTCTTTGAAGACAGGGTCAATTTCATTTTGTTTTTTTTTCAACCTCCAAAGCCATCAGATTGTTTGGTGGCTATCTGGTGTTTAATAAGTTGGGACTGAGTATGTAAAAAAGTAATAAAAATGTTGAATTTCAGATAAGTTGTACTTTTTTCTACACTTGAAGTATTTAACATAGATACGGTAGAAGCATATATGCCTAGGGCATTCCTCTTCAAAAAAAGCAAAAAACAAACAAACAAAAAACCCAAATGACTCCTCAGCTCTACTGGAGCAGTGACCAAATCTTGGCCACCCTTGGTTCCCACTTGTCTGGAATACAACCAGGCACATAGAAGTTGTTCAGTGAATGTTTGCTGAATAGCCGAGCAAATACATCTAAGACCTGGAAGTTGGGTGGTTGGACTCTCCAAGGTGAACTGGGAAATAGCGAGAGAATAAAGACCTGGACAAAGAAGAAAAAACCATGGTGATATTATGTGTAATTTGGTTTTCCTGCCTCCTTGAAGCTGTAGCTTTGTTCTCCTCTACCTCCTCTCCTCTACATACCAGAATGTGGCAACCAGGAGACCCTTTCTATTTGTTGACGGGGTGTGCAAATGGCTACCAGTCCAGAATAAGAGAAGTATAGAAATGGAGCATAATTATTTAGGAACTTTCCCAGGAACTTTGGCATTGCTTGACTCCCAAGCATGTGATCACTAGATCTGTCTTGTTAAGCAGTGTGCAGATGAGTCCACGTCTTGTCAGACTTCCGTAGTGAATGAAACATGGCGTACCCTGAACTCAGGTCATGCATGGTAGGACCATGGACTGGCCCAGGACACGCTGGAAAGACATGGTTCTTCACCACATCCCTGAAAAGAAGCAGGGTGAAATACCTGGTTGTCCAGTCTAGTAGTCATAGTTCTAGAACAATATTAAGGATACTCTTACATAAAGCTATTTCTGGCTTATTATTATCATGCATTGTCTGTGTTATTGATTTGAGAAGGACTGAACTAGCCATGCCCTGTTAGTCAAGCAAGTTGAGTTATAACCTGTGTGACAGTGTTTTGCTCTATTTAAAACTAGCTAGCCTTGCATGGCTATTTAACTTGCTCCTTTGGCCTCGTTAATATCATCCTGTAATCAAGTGAGCTAATTAAGCTATTTTCTGTCCACTGATCAGAGAATATGAAAGCTTGAGGTGACTCTAGCCATCCTTTGATATAACTCTTTCATTTTTTTCAGAGGCAACCAAAGCTTAGAGGGGTTAAATAATGTGTCTGAGGACTCACAGTAATCTAGTTATTGAAACATTAGGGTCCTTCATCCCCTAGGTCATTGTGTCTTTCCACTTTCCCTTGAAGGTCAATAAAATCCTTTCAGATTTTGCTGTATCCAGGGTATAGTTTTGTTTTAAGTTATGTACTCCTATTTGATAGTGGACGTGGAATGGACAGGTTTTGTTTACCAAATAATTACAGGTGGTTTATCTTTAAGAAAACTCAGTGTTTGAAGTTATGAACAAAAGAAGCAGAGGGGATTTATATGTGATATTCATACATAACATGTAATACATAATGTTTAACATATTTCTATATGCACATAAATATATAAATAATAGTAAAATACTATGCAGTCCCCTAATAATACTTGCTGAGCAGAAGGGTGTTGACCCCTATTCGTTATAGTTCCATCCACAAATGAGGATAAAACTTCACACAGAAGTGTGTGTTAGTGGAAAAGCAGGTTTCAGTGTGGTCCAACTCAGGTGTTGTCAAAAATATGTGACCTAGGGGCACATGGGTGGCTCAGTGTGTTAAGCCTCTGCCTTCGGCTCGGGTCATGATCTCAGGGTCCTGGGATGGAGCCCCACATGGGGCTCTCTGCTCATCGGGGAGCCTGCTTCCTCTTCTCTCTCTCTCTGCCTGCCTCTCTGCCTACTTGTGATCTCTCTCTGTCAAATAAATAAATAAAGTCTTTTTAAAAAAATGACCTATAGGTCAAATCCTGCAGCCTTCTGTATTTATAAAGTTTTATTGTCAAACAGCCATCGCAACTCATTTACTAGCGTCTGTGGCTACTTCCACTTCCACATCATAACTTCAGATCTGAGTAGTTGTGACATGTGCTTTGTGGTCTGTAAGGTCTAAAATATGTACTCTCTGACCCCTTATACGAAAAGTTTGCTAACATATGGTTTAGATGCATCTTTGTTTTAAAATTCTGATTCTGCTAGGCAAGGATCTTGATTTGGAATCCCACCTGAGTTCTGATAAGGAAGGGATTTAATCAGATTGTTCAGAAGCCTGTTCTAGAATCCTTTCACCAGCTGCCAGTTTTAGTCTACATGTGATCTCCTGGTGACCCTGAGACTGAAGTTAACCACCTCTGGAATAAACACTCAATCTTTTTCTTTTTTCCAGTTTCTTGGGAGAGTAATACATATAGTCAGCGACTCTGATTCTATTACTATGTAAGAGCTCTTTAAAAACATCTAACCATCTGCTTAATGGCCAGTAATATGTTTCTAATGGTCACTCTCGATAAGACACTTTCAGTTCGCTACTGTGTAATAGTCGTCCGACAGCCAAGACGCTCCTGAAGTCATATGATCAAAGGCCAGTCACCAGCTCTGTAGTGGCAGAGGCCGCTGGAGATGGTTCCAAGGAGAATAGAGACCTCCTGACAGTTACCTGTGGAAACTCTTCTGTTTCATGAAGCCCTGGGCAATAATGAGTGCATGGTCTACACGTACTTCTGACGAATGTAGACTTAGAACTTTGATTTTTTTTTTTTTTTTTTGGCATCGACCTGTCTAGGTATGGCTACAACTGGAGGTCAGCTTAATTCATATCCGTCCTCTCCTCTCAGATGACATACCCTGAACTGTTGTCACTAAGAATCCTGTATCCCCTGGTCTGGGCCCAGCAGCTGGTGACAGCTTGGCAAATTATGAGTTTCCTAGCTTTAAAACAGACTAAATTGCAGACAAAACAAGCCATTAGCTGAGTAAATACTGTATCTCTGTTTGGCTTCTGTAAGAAGAAGGAGATTAGCACGAGTGTTTAGTGTTCATAATTATTAGTAGGAAGCAAATAGTAGGCTCGGGCTGACTGGAGATTGTTTCATTATATCCAATTAACACCCACTTGATTATTCTTAATTACTTCTGCTTGATGACAGAGGAGTAGAGATGTCATACTTCAAGTGTACCAATAGCAGCTGGGTCATCCGTATACGTGTATTTGCAACATCATATGCTGCTCATTTTGGGGTGGATATTTAATATGATCTCAGTAGAGGGATAGGAAATGAAAGGTCCACGTGTCAAGATTTTAGTAAACACTAAGGGGAACTTAGACGAGATGCAGACAAGTAAATATTAGGATAAAAATGGGTTTTTCTGTGGTAGTATGGTTTAGAATTTTTTAAAAAAAAATGCCCCACTCCCCATTTGTTTGGGAATTCCCTTTCCCTCTTCCCTAACTGTGGCACAGGAAGTTAGACAGTACCAGAAAGATCAATAGTTATAAATAGAAGCATCTAAATGTGCACTTCCTGAGAAAGGGTGGGAATTATATATGTTAAGTGGCCTGAAACAGAAACACCCCCTTGATGGGGGTTTGTGCAGGTATGAGAAGCTGAGACCAAATCAGCCTCCATTCAGGAAACGTCATCACGTGGTTATGGCACTGAAGCGTGGGTAAGGCACTGAAATATTAGCAAGTGATGTAACCTCAGAAACAGGTGTTGGGGGTAAATACAATGAGCCAGATTTCCTTAGGTTTAAACCTAAAAATGAAGACCCCTCTTGGGAATACTAGAAATCCTCTTTCCTTTATCAAGCTTTTAGGGGAAAAAAATGGGATTCTTCCCCTTCAGTTACTTCCTTGGTCGGGAAGATTTGCATGATAGCACACAAGGAAGGAATTCTTCTTTTTTTGATTAGAAGTTATTACTGTCTTGAGTTGCCTCTCCTTGCTTGCTTGCTTGCTTGCAGTGTCAGTGATGTTGTGCTGGAAAAATTTGGATTGCTCTATTTTTTTTCCTGGATCAAATTTAGGTATGAAGTCATTCTTAGGTAAAGAGGGAAGGGACTTGGCAGCAGCAGAGAACAACGGTGAGGTTTGCTGGTTGTGCCAGGGCGTTCTTAGACTGGTCACTTGCTTGATCAGAGCTAGACGTGTGGTGGGGGGGTGTTGGTACTGACCACAGCCACCGTCAGCTCTCAAAGTTGATCGGCAGTTGGGTGCTGAACATTTGCTTGCGCACAGCATCAAACCAGACTGTGAAGGGATCTGATAGGGGCCATACCATCCCCGGCTGGGGAGACAAGACTTTTCTATGATACGGTTGTGTTTTAATTAGTTGCTAAAGTGCTTGGTTGAAACAACGAACTGCAGAGATTCAACAAGGAGGGCTGTGTTGGGC
Organism: Neogale vison; assembly: GCF_020171115.1. Taxonomy (NCBI): domain Eukaryota; kingdom Metazoa; phylum Chordata; class Mammalia; order Carnivora; family Mustelidae; genus Neogale; species Neogale vison. The sequence goes on from NC_058092.1 coordinate 189,383,032, forward strand.
GGGGAAAACCAAGGCTTTGAGACTGGAACCTGGAGGGTAATTCAAATTTAGCTGCTTGGAGGTTGCAGTTGTTGGTGGCTCAAAGGCTTGTGGGAGAAAAATCTATTGTAGGTAAGCAGAAACATGGCTGCCTTGTGCTTTGATGTAGACTGGCCCAGGTCCATGCTTAGGTCCAAGGTCCAGAAACCCAAGTACATTTCACGGTGAGCAACTGTGAGGCTGAATCTTGAGATGTAAGGCCATCCCAAGGAGAGGGCCCCAAGGAGATAGAGTTAATGAGGATTCCCTGGGATCTATTTCCATTATGAAGGAAGAGACATTAGGCAATCTGTTAAAGTCAAAAATTCATAAGTATATTTAAAGATTTAAGGCTAAAATGGAATATCTTAGACAGTCATTTGAAGTCTTTCTATAGATGTGGCAGCTGATATTTAAAAGGCACACAAAACATTTAAAAATGACCTCAGGAATAGTGTACCCTGCCCTGAATAATAAAGGAGTAATATTGGGGAATGGAATGGTGTCAGGTGTAATCAATTCCAGCCTGACAAATGATGGCAAGGGCCATCTTTGCTGCTGCTATGGGACTCTAACACCAGTGTTCTCTGAGTGGACAGAAGAGGTTGTTTGGAGAGTGGTGCACAGGTCAGGAAGTCATTTCGACCTTGGTAGTTTTGGGGTGTGTGTGTGTGTGTGTGTGTGTGTGTGTGTGTTGGTGGTGGTGGTGATGGTGAGTGGGTCTGCGTAATGCTTCATAGAATGTGGCAAGATTGACTTGGTGTACCAAGTAGACACTGGGAGGGCCGGTTGGTTGTGGTATAGAGCTTACATAGTGTAGTAGAGAAACTGAGAAACTGTTGGGACTGGGAAAGCTGTCGGGAAGCTGTTGAAATGTTCCTGGCCTTCCCCACATGGGGAAATAGCAATGGATTCCATTTAGTCACTATTGAGGTGTGTCTATTTGGTCTTTGCTACCAAAAGTGTGGTCCATAGATCGTCAGTAGCTCTTGGGAGCTTATTAGAAATGCATTTTCCTGGGCTCCACTCCAGATCTCCTGAAGCAGAATCAGTGTTTGAACAAGATCCCCAGGTGATCTGTTCGTCCTCTAAGTCTGGGGAGCATTGCTTCAGACTTCACTGCTCATTTCTTGCCAGGCTTGGCCCCAGGTTTGTCTTTTATTAGCTAACTGGGGGACTGTGAGTCAGTCCATCTCTCTGAATCTGTTTCTTTTCCGCTAACTTGGGGATATTTATGCTTGCCCCACCTAGAGAATGATTAAAGGAGATAATTTGAGAGAAAGCCCTTTACAATGGTTAAGCCCTATACCAGGGGTTGGCATCAATAGCTGCCATTATAATCACCTAAGGAGCTTGAAACAGGATGCCAGTGTTCAAGCTCTACTGGCTCCTGTTTTAATTAGTCAAGGGTGGGGCCAGGCCTTTTTACTAAAAAAAAAAAAAAAAACCCAACAAAAAAAACTATATACATATATATACACACAGACATACACACACACATACACACATACCTCTCTTTATTTTCATGGGCAGCAGCCAGGATTCAGCTCTTGTTCTGATCTTAACTCTTTGTATCCTCTCAGCTTCTGTTCCAGAACCTTCTGAAGGGTTGGTGTGCATGGCAGTGGAGTAGGATGTGGGGTGAGTGGTTGGTTCCTACCAGTATCCTATTTCTCCAGAAGTGCCACTGCTGGGAGCATTTTACCTGCACGTTTGACTTGTCATCCTTAAACCCTGCACATGTCTGTTCATGTCCTGGTGCAGGCTGAGCCCTGTGAATCCTGTGAATCCTCTTCCCTTCCCGCCTCATTCTGCCAGCGTCCCCCCCAAGCAGGGAGGTTGTGTGTGTGAGGCAGGGATGTGGGGCTGAGGAGCAAGAGGTGTAGGCTGGATGCCAGCCCCTTCTTACTGTTTTTCCCTGTCTGAACTACTTGGACAGTCATGGTGAGAAGCATTTAAAATCAAGATAATTATACGTGAAAGTGCTTTACAAACTATAAAATGCTATAAAAGTGTACGAGTGTGCTTGGTTAACTTGAAGTGGTGGAGTCACATAATGAAAGAATGCTGACTTTCATGTCGGGAGCTGACCCCAAATGGAGGCATAGCCTCTTCACAGAAGAGCAGTTAACATTGGGTGAGTGCTAACACCGTGCATTCTCATTTATACCTTCGACCAATAGTTCCTGAGCACCTATTATGTTCTAGATGTTGGCAGACAACAGTGACTAAAACGGAAAAAAACAAAACAAAACAACACAACAACAACAACAAAACCCAACCAGAAATCAGATGTGCCCTCCCACAGCTTACATTGTCCGGCGTTGGGAGAGACATGCTAACCGTGCGCATCTCTTTAAGGAGCAGTAAGGGGGAGGAGGGTAGGTAGAGCATGGTGAGGGGACTAGAGAGCAAGAAGAGGGTGGATGAGATTCATAAAGGGAGCTCAGGGAAAGTCTCTCTGATGAGCGGTGTCTCAGCAGAGACCTGGAGGAGGTGAGGGGTGAATGGCCTGCTGGCCCACGCAAAGGCTTGGGGTGGGAACTTGCCAGGCACCTGTTTGGAGAGGCGGGCAAATGAGAGGACTGTGTGACTCGGGGAGGCAGGCGCTTTTCCACAGGCTGGGTCACGCAGGGACCTGTAGGCTCTGGCCAGGATTGGGGACTTTCTTCTGTATTAGAAGAGAAGCCCCTGAAAGGCACTGAGCGGAATTTTCTTGAGTTAGATCTCACACTGATCACGATGGCGATGGAGTGCAGAGGAACCAGCGGGGAAGCTAAAGTTGCACCTGTCGAACTTGAGCTCGGGTTGGTATGGATTAGAGTGCTTGCCGTGCGGGTGATGAGGCGTGGTCACATTCTGGGTGTTTAGAAGGACGGATTGAAAGGAATTTCTGGTGAGAAGGGCCCTGTGAGAGACCCTGAGGGACAGTAGGAAGAATGCAGGTGCCCCTCGTTGGCATGAATGAGCAGGTTTGGGTTAATCACGAGTTAAGTTCTGGACCTGTTAAATTTGAAGTACCTCTTGGCCATCCAAGTGGCGATGTCGGGAAGGCAGCTGAATTGGGAGGCTCCTCTGGGAAGCATTCAGGCCTGGGAATAAAAATGTGGGAGTCTGTCAGTGTGTAGGTGATATTGGAAGTCATGGGTGGATGAGATCCGTTTACCTGCCCTAGATACCCGGAAGGCATTCCAGTGATGGTGATGATCACTGGGTTCTGGTGAGTGTGGGTATTACTGGAAGACAATCAGCTGTAATGATCTCTGATTCCGTATAGCACACTCACTCATTGTATTCTGTCTGCTCTAATTTTGAATACGTTTTAATGTCCATCGATTGCAGCAAAGGAAAGAAAATACATTATTGGTTGAACGCTTTGGCTTTTCTCTGTCTATGCCAACTCCAGTGCACACCAGAGGGACCCTAATTCCACTGGGGGCCTGGATGAGCTTGTCCCCTTGAACTGGCCCAGGCCAGATAGCGGTGGGTCGTGGGGGAACAGTAATCTCTGTCTACTCTTCAGGACTGCGGCACAAAGCAGGATGGATGAGATAGGCCAACTCATTACTTACAGGTGTTCTTTAAGGGAGTGCTTAGGAAGTTTTACTCAATTTAACTTAAGACATAAGTAATGCCATTCCCAATTCGGGGCAATGGCTTAGAACCTGGCTCAATGTCCTTTTTACTAAGTAATTATCCAGATTTCCTTACTAAATGTTATTTTATGTATTATGTGTAATGGCCTCTTTCTTTCAGCTATGGTAGGATGGTAATAGCAGCTGATAATGGATCACAGACTCATCTTGAAGTTCTGCCTCTGGCACTTGTGGCCAGCGTGGAGGGAAGTGTCTGCCCAGGGATCAGGCTGATCCCCTGGCCCTACTCACTGGTCCTGGATTGGTTTGCTTCTGAGGGGCCTAAGGGATCACCGGTAACTTCTTAACCTTTAAAGCACTGCCTGTTTTTGAAGATTCAGGGAAGCCTAAGGAGCTCATCGGGTTAAACGGCTCTTTTGCCTTGCTTCCGAGCCCCCGTTGGAGAGCTGGGACTGGTGGAAGTGTAAAGCCCCGGTGGGGAGAGACGGAGCAGCATAGACATTCAGATTATGCCTGGTCATCACAGATGCCTGTTAAGAATTCAAAACTGCTGCCATTGAACGTCAAGGTGGCCCATTTTTTCCCAGCATCCTGGCCACTGGTGCTCAGGAAGCGTTCATTGAATGGGACTCTTGTGTAGGAATTACATTACTGGTGGTGTTTATATAGTGTACATGTGGGACAGTATGGACATTTCTTCTTAAAGATGACCTGGTTACTCCAACAGCCTTCCTGTAGCTACTGAGCACCTGCTGTTGGCCGGCTGTGCTCCGTGGGGTGGTTATCCAGTGCTCCATGGGTGCTGGGCATGGAGATCGATACCAAAACATGTGTCATTCATCTCCAACTGCCATGAAATTTTGCGTCAGGACTAACACCCATATCGAAAACGTGTGTGACTACCTAAGGGGGAGGGTACAACATGGGCCCAGGTATTTATCAACGTGGTGGCCTGATTTCCTGCCCTCAGATGGTCTCCGGTCCAGCTGGGGAGGCAGGGAACACTTGTGTGAAATGTCAAATAGTAGAGCAGGGCCCAACATTAACTTGAATGCAGAGGCGACAGAGCTTCTGGGTGTCATGAGGACACGTGCACCTTTTGGCTGCCCATCAGAATTACCTGGGAAGTGATCAGAACCAAGGATGCCTGTGCCTCAGCCCAGACCTACCAGGCACCTCTGAGTTGGAACATGTCCCCAGTGATTCTGATGCACAATGAGGCTTAAGAAGCCCCGCTGAGGTAGGACTTGGTGTAGAGACGGAGGTGGGAATGACAAGCTGACCTGAGAAGGACACTAGCAGTGGCACAAGGTGAGGGCAGTGAGACTCATTGGTGCAGTGACCGCTGTTCCCTGGCCTCAAGGGGGAGTCTTGTTTGGAGAAACAATAGAAATTCAGTGAGAAAGGGGCAGCTTTCAGAAGACCTTCAAGTCCTACAGAGGAGACTGAACTTTACCCTGAAAGTTACAGGGAAATCCTGTGGTCACTGCCACCACTGATGTGACCCAGTGTTCAGGAGTGAGTATTGGAACTTCATCCACGGCATGATAGGCAGATTTTGAGCCAGTGAGCAACAGGAAGAAAGAGGGGTTTTATTTTTACTTTTTATTTATTTATTTTTTTTTAGAGAGAGAGAGAGAGAGAGAGAGAGTGCCAGCAGGGAGGAGTAGAGTTAGAAGGAGAAAGAATCCCAAACAGGCTCTACACCCAGTATGGAGCTCAGTAGGGAAGGGGGGGCTCAATCTCACAACCCTAAGATCGTCACCTGAGCCGAAATCAAGAGTTGAAGGCATAACCGACTGAGCCACTCAGGTGTCTAAAAGTGGTGTGTTTAGCTGACTCTGACTGTCAGATGCTCAGTGTATTCAAACAGGGGATATCTGGAGGTAGAGGTTAGTTAGCTAGGACCTAAAATTACCACCATCAACTAAAACAAATATCGATTGGGGCAGTTAAGCATCTGCCTTCAGCTCAGGATATGATCCCAGGGTCCTGGGATGGAGCCCTGCGTTGGGGGTCTGCTTCTGCCTTTCCTCCACCCCTCAGCATGTGGGGGTCTGCTTCTGCCTTTCCTCCACCCCTCCCTCCCAGCCCAGCTTTTGCTTGCTTGCTTTCTCTCTCTCAAATAAATAAAATCTTAAAAAAAAACTATTGATTGAATCCTAAGTATGTGCCAGGTGCTCTCTTAAGTCCTACACACAGATCATCTTTTTAAATCTTCACAGAAACCTGTGAAGTACATATTCATAGAATGCCCATTTTACAGATGCAGAAATTGAGGTCCAGAGAACTAACTTGCCCAAGGTCATGTAGCTGGCTAGTATCAGAGTTGGAATTGCAGCCAGACTGCTGGATTCTATCCTGGTACAGGCTCCCATACCTCCTGGGACTTTGGCAATGACAAGGGGAAATGGAAACCTGAGATAGAGTAAATGTCAAGTGTGGTACAATATTGGAATAACTAAGGCATGCTTAGGAAATCCCCAGTGAGGAAGAGCATGTTGCATAAAGGAATGGAGTAGGTTTTAAAATGACACATACAGGAGAGCAGGAAGTCTTTCTGAAATTGTGGGTCTGTGTTCAGAACATGGGAGAGGAGTTAGAATAGGAAATTCCTAGCACAAAGGCCCTGCATGCCCTCTGCTGAGAAGTCATAGAGGTTGTTTGAGATGTGAGCATTGGGAATGGGTAATTGGTTTTGGAGTTTGGCAGATGGGATGTGAATTCCAGTCCCCTCTTTAATAACTTTGTGACCTTGGGCAATTCGCATAACCTCTACATCTCAGTTTTCTCATCTGTGTAGTGAGGGGATGATCAAAGTACCCTCCTCAGAGGAATGTTGTGAAGATCAAGCTAATGGATATAAAGGGTATGTAAAGTACATGACATAATATGTTTGACATCCATACCGGTCATTATTCCTATTGAGGTTATCATTCTTACCGTAATTCATGGGTCTTGGGACGAAATAATGACAGCACTATCTGGAGAGAGTACTTTGGCACAAATGAGAACAACATGAATTGGGGAGCTGCCGGGTTTCCAATTGTGGCCCCATCACCTGCTAGCTGTATGATTTGGGGTAATTTATTTAACCTGTGTGTGTTTTTCCATCTGCAGGAAAACAGTAGTAGCTACCTTGTGGGTAGCTATGATGATGATTATGTAAGTCAGCATGTATATGCACTTGGAGTGGTGCCTTGTCCTCTCAGTTGTTTTTCAATGATCTGAAAGTTGTTTACTTTTTAATTGTGGCTCTGCCTCTTCACTGCCTGTTGCCTCTGTTCAGGTCGTCCCTTGCATGGGTTAGGGACCTGTGGGCTCATGGCATTCTCCTGGCTGAGTCCTCTTGAAGTATTAAGAATGCACCCTCAATCATAGATCCTTTACTGAACAAAGTGACCGTGACTGCTGGGATGTTATATGTGGGTGATGATTTCACATAAAGGCCTGAGCCCATCTGTTATGGGAAGATGCATCTTCTCACTGCACATTTTTCTACCCCTCTCCTCCCTTTTTGGCACTTGCACTGAGGCATGGCCCCTATTCTACTAGAAGCCTAGAGAAAACAGCACAAACTCTGAAAGCACACATTTGTGTGCATACCTGCACACACGTGTGTGTATGTGTTTCAATTTTTGTAGTCGAAAGATAGTTCTTATGGTGCTTTGCTTGGTTTTATTTTTTTGGTTGTAAAGTTGAATAAAAGGCACTTAGTCCAAAACTTTAAAAAATTGCTACTGGGCAAAGTAATTTTGTGTCAGGCTTCTGTTCCAGGCAGATTTACGCTGGTTATAAATCTCTGAAATTAAGGTCTTACCATAGAAAAGCTGAAATGTATTCAACATTAGCAGACACCCAGCCTTGCTCTGAACCAGTGGCCATTCTCCCTCCATGTATAATAAGAATATCTAGCTATGTGTTTGGGGCAATCATAAGTTTAAATATGCCTCTTGGAATGGGTAATGGCTCTCCAATGTGGAGCAGAATTTTCTATCAACAATTCCTTCCCTAAGAACCAAAGGTTAAGTTGAAGTGTTTGATTTAATGGCAGAGTTAATTAGGCCTTTAACATTACAGGGTTCCTGTCTTCCGTTTTCTAATCAAGATCATGGTTTCGGGTCAACAGCCTTACAGAATCGGGGAACTAATGCTCACAGTTGTTCTTTGGATGTCTGGGGAGAGCTGGGAAAGGACTATGGGGTGCTTAGGGGTGCCCCATGGCATTTCCTCTCACCTTTGCCAGACTTTGGATTTCTAATACGCTTGAGCTTTAAGAAACTCGAGGGATCATCTGATCCGTCCTCTGACTTTGGAACTGGGGAAACTGAGGCAAAGTGACTAAGAAATGTGTCAGTGGTCACATAGGTTGTTTGGACCAGAATAATAGATCATCTCGGGTTGGACCATCTGCTTCTGATCAAAATGGTCTGTCTACGAGCACTCAGACTCAAGGAAAAGCAGAACTTCTTTGTGACTTGCGGGATTTATGATCTGGTTTTCTTAGATTACTTCTTCCTACTACTTTTCAAGGCAAATGGAGCTCATTTGCTCTTGGTCTGTCAGGTATCAACAGAGGCTCTTGGTTGCGAACAAAACAAAAAATATTGCCTCAATCTCAATCTAATAAAAGTGGGCCAGGGGATCTGTTAGCAGCTTCTTTGTACGGACTGTGGGCTGGAGGACCTAGTGATGGTCCAGAAGTTACAAAAGGAGGACACAGGACAACTTTCTGGAGGCAAGAACATTTCCCTCCCTACATGACACAGCTCTGTCACAAATGAATTGTTATCACCCTGTGTTTTTGGTTTTTTTTGTTCCCGATCCTAAGTCTGAGGACCAGGCTCAGGGATATGCCATCGCTTTGGCTGCCAGAGAGGCAGGGAGGGGCAGATGTGGACTTGCTGGCTTCTGCTGCCCACCCCAAGGCTTCGCATATGGGGAATTCCCCAAAACAAGATAAAAGAAGTTGAGGTTTTAAATAGTCTAAAAGTTGAAAAATATCCAAGATAAAAAGCTTTATGGGTCACTCTGAGGCCCAACCATGCTATATAAATCTGCTTCTGTGAGAAAATAGATTCCAAGTTACAGAATAATTCATAGGCAACTTTAGGGTGCAATTTACTTCTAGGCTTGGCCTGCTCACCTTTCTCTCTTCAATAGGGACCTGCTGGTCCAGAGCGTTCACCTTGAAGTGTGACTCTTATGGCAGGGTTTGGGGAACAATATAGGAGATCAGACGTAAAAAGATCTTTGGAAACACTGCTATTTCAGAATCACTAAAGTGACCCATCTCTGCGTCCTTCCTCACAGAAAACCTTTATGACCGACACTCTGTGCCTGGTACTGTGCTGAGTATCGCTTGCACGGAGGTGGACAGCATGGCGATGTTGTGACCTCCTGCAGCTTGGGCCTTAGTCTGGTTCAGAGGTGGGGGACATTGAGCTCTCATGTGGATTGAAATAGTCAACGCAAACAAGAATTTTGAGGGAGGCCAGATTTTTGGCTGTAGGCCAATAATTCTCGCACTCCTGGCCTCTCAAACAGATTAGTGCTTGCTTTTCCAATAGGGTCACTTTTACCAAACTTGGTTCAGAATCTTCTGGGACAGATCTAATGGTAAACATTTCTTACCAGGTATGCTAGGGTTGGTCCAGCCATGGAGATATTTGTAGGCCAGTGAAGAAAGCAGGCGTTGAAACTCATCATTTCTGTGTAATATGTCGAGTTCCGGGATGGAGTGAGTACCCAGTGTGCTGTGCAGAGACAGTGACTAAAATTGCATAGATGGATGAGTGTTAAGAGGAAGATTTTCTTGTAGCTCGTCTTACCCGTTAAGCTGCAATGTAAACCCATCTTTTGTGTTCACAGGCAGTTAAGGGGTGGCTGTTCCACGCAAGGCCAGAGCCAGGGCCTTGGAATTAGCAGCTAAGGGCATCCATTCAGCCAAAGAGGCCTTATCTCTTCTCTTCATTTCTTTCCCAGCTGCTGTAGCCTCTTGGATTTTGGGGTGGGATGGATAGGAGGTGGACATTTCATCCACGCAGCCTTTGGGGCCCAATGCAACTCATTCTTGTGATATTCCAGAGGTCCTAGTCCTGCAGGGAACAAGGACAGGGTCCAAGAGAAGTGCCTTAGATTCTTCTTTTTCTTTAGTGGGTCATAGTTGACTCTCCCTCCCCCCTTGAAGGAATGTTCTTAGGGGAGCACTCTATAAATCCACATCAGGCCCCGAAGATAAATGTTTCTTGACAGACCTCTCTCTATTAATTTGCATAAACATTTGTGTATGATTTTATTTACACTGGTGAGGCGGAACAGTAGTTCCCGGGCTTTGATGTGTGTGAGCTTTGGAGATTAGAGCCAGGGTCCTTCCTTTGAGAAAGCAAATACTTTTGTGTTGATTTCAATGAGATATAAATCATACCCAGGAAGTTTACAGTTGAGTAAGAATGGTATAATTACTGATTGTATACCAGAAGAGGACATATTTATGAAGCGACTTAAAAAAGCTTGTAATCCCTTCCCGTATTTTGAATAACTAATTGCTATGTCATTGTGGCATATTTGCACCACAAGAGTTAAGTCTGTCAAACGTTTCCCTCTGAAAACCTTGTTTTAAGGGATTTCTAACTTGGTCGTAAAAATGTGCTCCAAGTTGGAGCTGACTTGATGGGGGTCTGTGCTTGGAACGGCTTGATTTGAATGGTGCCAGTCAGAGTTAAATTACAGGCTGGGAAAAAGGAAACAAATTTTTTAAAAAGGAGGTGTTTATGGTTCCCGGCTCCCCTAAGTACTTCTTGAAGATCAAAATAGCCTCTTTAAAATAAATTGCAGACCATTAGTATGTGATGGAGGAAAGCCCTTTGAGACTGGGTTGGGGGAAGGGTAGTCCAGGGGAGATTGGTTTGGGCCACTCTCCGCTTTGCGAGCATAGCGCATGCTCCGTGAACAGTAGACTTCTGGGGTGGTGTGTGCACACAGATGGTGCTTCTTGTACCCACAGTGGATGTTCCTGTCAGGCCAGGTAGACTTCCCTGCAGCTCCCCTCCAACTCTCAGTCTTTGTGGGCATTTGGGTTTCTTGGAACATGTCTCCTCCCTGCCAGTTCCCCCTCCAACCCATGTTTTCTTTTTAAAAACAGAACACTGTTGTCTGCATACCTTGTGCCCGTGGAGATCATAAAGGCCTACCACAAAAAGACCTTATTTGTCCTGTCGGCTGAACAAGAAAGTACCTGCTTGATAAGCATGTTTATCCAAAGATTACCCCATATCTGGTGCCTGCCTTTTAAGCCAAAAAAGATAGTCCTTGGCTAGGAATGTTTATTTGATTCCTTACATAGAGCCTAGGTTATTTTTCCCATTGGTCAATGGCAGAAAATTCAAGATAATGCGGAAAAGAGTGAGGGAGGGAGCAGAAGACAAAGAAGCAGAACAGGAGAGTGGGGGAGAGGAAGGTAGGGAGGAAAATACAGAGCGAGAGAGGACGAGAGGCTGCTTTTTCCTCTGAATGAGTCATCTTGAACCCCGGTGATCTGGGTACAGCCTCTCTTCGCCAGCACCTGTGGTCAATGGCAGGGAGACAGATTTACAATCTGGCTTGTTCACCCTCAATGCAAATTTTCTGTCTCTTTTAGATTTCACTCATGCCTTAATGACACTTTTTTTTTTTTTTTTTGAGAAAGCTAATTGCATTGGTTTCTCCAAGAGGCATCCCTTTAAACAATCCATCCTGACTGTGAAAACAAATACATGCTTGACTTATTTCATTTATTTTTCCCCCAAACCTAAATTAGGATAAAGCCATTTTGGATAAGAAGACATGTGTGTGTCTCTGTCACATCTTTTATCATCACAACCGCTTTTCCAAATAATACAACTTGTGACAAATGTGAACATTAATTACAGTTAACAAAGAAATGTCATGTGAAGTATTCGTGGTTGGGGTGGTGGGTGAGAGAAGAAAACAAAACAAAACAGAACAGAACAGAACACCAGCCAGTCAGTGAGATCACATCTTGTACCAAGCTTCAAGTCAAAGTGCAAAAGTCAGAAATCAAATACCATCAGTTATCAAATCATGTTAATGATTCTAATGAAAGCTTCTGGTATTTTGTTCGAGAGTGTGTTGCTGTAATGGTGACTAATAGAACAAGAGGAACTGATTGCTAGGAATTAATTAGAACTGACAGCCAGGGTTTCCTTTTGATTTATTTATTTAAATATTGACAATCTGTTTAGAACCTGAGGTTTTTCAGGTGGTCCTTTTCTTCCCTCTACAAGTCCTCAGCCCATCCTGGACTGAGAAGGTAATTGTGTTTTCTCATACTGCGGGTTTGCCTCACCAGCCCCAGGGTTTGGGCCCCGACTGACAGCAAACATACTAAACCAAAGGATGGCCATGAATATCCCTATGCGAGAGTACCCCGGACATTTGTGGGGCTGAAGGTGGGAGGATAGATGAAGGCTCCCTTCCTTGTCTTACTACCCCTGACTCCATTTCCTCCATGAGAGGCCTCTGCATTTCTGCACGATGTCCAACTGGCCTACCCAGTTCTACCCACTGGCTGTGGACCTTTGGCTACCCTTGGAACTTAGGGGTACGGCCCTGGTGGATGTTGGGAGGTTAGGACCCAGAAAAGAAGTTCTCACAGTCCCTTAAGAAGCTCAGGACTGTTTGAAAAAGGAATTTTGGGGTTTTGGATACTTGTAACCTGGTCTAGTAATTGGGGAATAGGATGCAGGCTGGACATATGCTGGGCCCATGGATTCCCTGTGTCACAGGGTGGGGGGCAGATTGAGGGGTGTCAGGGTGGGATCCTCTGAAGAGTTGAGCCCAGGTCAAGTTACTTGGCTCTGGTTACTAAGCTCTGGTTACTTGGCTCTGGTTACTCTGGTTACTAAGGGCAGGATTGCACAGGCATGTTCTTTACTTTTGAGTACCTGAATGTGTACATCTGGAGTGCCCTCTCACTGAAGTCTACTTTGTTCCCTTTTTTGTTGTTTATTCCTTCATTCCTGTATTTATTCAACATCTGTTGAATACTTACTGGGCCAAACTGGAGACCCCAAGAAAAGTGAGGCCTCCAGCTTCAAGGGTCCAGAAAAGCCCAGGCTTTTCTAAGTTGTAACTCATCATAGATGCTAAATGGAAATCTGTCCCAAGTTCTTGGCCTTCCGGGTTTTACTTGTGGCCTGTTCTCTCTGTGACCCATATCCTCCCTATCTTGGCGGCCAGTATTATGGATCCAGGAGAGAAGTGAGGGGGTGAATACCTTGGGCTTAGAAGAGGTGAGTGGCTATTGGGAATGCTGTACTCATGGTCTCCTTTAGTGTTCCCTGGGCTCGTGTCAAGGTCCCACTATCCAGCCAGATATGTGCCCCCAATGATTCCAGACTAGAGACAGATACAAGGCTGACCCCAGCAGGGGGCATCTATCCTACTGGAAGCCTTCTACAGCTGTGCCAAGATGGGTGGGTCCAAGGAGGATTTGCTCAAGCTGGCGGCCCAGGCAGCCAGCCCCTTCCTGTCGCGGGGTCCTTTTGTGGGGCTTCTCCCTAGAAAATGAATTCTGTTGAATGCATCTTGCTCCCATGTTAAAGTTCCTCTTTATGTTTAAATCAGTAAGGGTGTTTGCTAAATCTTTCCCTGGAGAGTGGAGGTGTTGGTCATTATCAAAGCGACATTGCTGGGGCCATGCTCTTAGGAAGCCAACAATGACATCAGGGGAACTGAGCACAGGTCAGCATGCGAGGCCTGGCTCTCCGTGTCGGGAAGCACAGCAGACCTTGTTGAATTTCCTTCGCTGTCTAAATTGGTACATTAGGGTAAAAACGATTTCCACATTTGCATAGTTGATTTCATTACTACCGCCATTATTGATGCCCAGCTCCTCTGAAAGAAAGGAGCCATAAAAGCAAATAAAATCACTTTGCGATTCCATTATTGGATAAATTACCACATTACTGCCTGCATTTTAGGGCTAAAGCCATTCCCCACATTTGCATAGTTTATTTCATTATCATTATTAATAACAACAACAATAATGATGATGGCTAGGATCCTTGAATGAAAGGAACTAGAAAAATGGCACAGCCCGGAGGACTGCCTGCGGTCACCCGGAGTCCCTCTATCTGCAGCCGAAACACACCCCCTCTGGGGAGCAAACTGGGAGCTTTTCACAGACCTCGCCTTAAACCAGTTCAGATCCCATGGGGCTGGATTTCTGGTCTGAAAGAGTGACTGGTTGCCCATTGTGACTACTGATGATTCAGGTTGGGGGTCCCTGCTCAGCCACATAACTAGCTTTGTCTCTTGGGGAACGGCGCACTCACAGAGCCTCAGCTTCCTCATCCGTGAAATGGGGATGAAGATGCTTGCTTTGCAGCGTCACGAAGACCAAAAGAGATGGCAAAGGGGAACAGGTTCCGTAGATCATGAAGCTCTCCGTGGATTTCAGAGACCCGTGTCACTATAGTGAACATGGAAGTGACGGCTGTAGCTGGCAGGCTCTGTAGTAACGATGACAGGAGCCGGACTCGTTTGTCTTGTTGGCTGGGAGGATTTTCCAGAACCTTCCTTAGATTCTAAGCTATTATCTTCTAAGATAAGGAGAGAGGAATACTGATTCACGGTTACCAATCTTTGATATTTACAAATAGCTTGCTTTGATAACAAACCTTCCTGGGCTGATGTGGTGGCTGCGGTACTACGGTTCGTCTCTTACTCAGCAATTTCCGATTATGTCTGTTTCTTCTCCTTGGCCACAGAGCCAAGAAGTACAAAGTCTTTTTGTCTATTAAATTTGAGGTCCTCTAGCGAGAGGAAAGTCCGCTGGTGGCCGTCTATGGTTTGCTGGAGAATTTTCCCTCTGGTTTTGTTTTTATTATTTTATTTTATTTCTGCTCCAGGGGCTCCAAAAAAATGAATGTATCAGTAAAGGATTTGACAGTATGTTACGACAGTCATCAATCCACCAAGCCCTGTAGCCATAAATAAGCTTCATACGCTGCCACACTAAAGAGGACAGTTTTTCTTCTCCAGGACATTGAAAATGTCACAGCGAGGGAATTGTTTGTCCCTGTCTCCACGGCAACGCCACCAGCACTTACCATTAACTTTCACACCAAGATTTTAATCAGCGCTCTCTGCGGCCTGAGACCAAGTCAACATCAGCCCAAATTTTCGAAGCCGTTATTCTAATTATGACGAGAAAGCTATAGATTGATGAGCCGAGTTTTCTGCAAGGACTGGTGGCAGTTAATTCTCGTGACCTGCGTGGCTCAGGGAGTCTCTCTTAGAGATGGAGTCTTGAAAGTTCGATTATTAGTGACAGCTTGTAAGTGAGAGGAGCCTTATCTCTCCAGAGAGTGTTGATAACTTGAGACAAGGTTTAACTGGGAAGTAGTGAGACAGTGGAAGGAGGGGAGAGGGAGGGAAAAGAGGAAACAGAAAGTGCACACTCTATCTGCAACCTGCATCCAGTGTAATGAGAAAATACGGACAGGCACGATTTCACAAGTTGTAAATTCTGGTAGCCTTCAGTTGTAAATTCTGGTAGAGGCTGTTTCACTCAGCTGTCTGATAATGTGTGAAAATATTTGTCCCTTTGCTTCATGGGTAGGGGCAAGCCCTGTGTTCTAGTAAATGCATTAAACCTCCCACCTCTCTCCTGCCTCTTTTCTGCTCTGTTTTCTTTGGTCAGAGGACCTCTGGAAGCAAAAGTGAAAATTTGCAATGGAAATGATGTAGTAAGTAATATTTCAAAAAGACTCTTTCTTCTCGTTTCCCTTAACTGACTCCCACTCCTAGCTTCTTTCCGTTCATTCTAATTTCCAGAGCCCTTTGGATTTATAATGAAAGGGGTGGATGTCTAGAGTGGCCCTTACAACCAACTCTCCCTTACTGTCATCATATTTCTAGTCATCTCTCATGCTGTCTGTCCTCATTCATCTGGCTGATGTGTGTCCTGGCTTTCTTGGCCATGCGTAGACCATCCACGCTGTTGACCGCATGCCTTCTCCAAGCTTGCTCTAAGGGAAGTGGTGCCTAGATCCTCTTCAGACTTAAGATATTCTGCTGAGCCGTCAGTCCTATCAGGACAGGGGTTCGAGTCTTCCTCAGGGAGCGTGCAGAAAGGCAGCCTGCTGAGGTCGGAAGAGCCTCATCCGAGATGCCCTGAGTCCCGATTCTCATCCCGGCTTCCCCACTCTGCCTCACAGAGTGGGCCACTCCATGATTCTGTTTTCTCATCTTTGAAATGGTGATGATACTATCTGTCTAGCCTCCTTCACACATCAGATGAGAAATAGGAATTAAATTGCCAATATTTAATATGATCATTGCATTAAAAAAATATGCATACCTGAGCCTCGTCAGCTCTTGTCTGCTTTTTGTGTATCTTCTCCATAGCTACAAAATGATGCTATTACATTTTATAGTGTTTTCTTTTTCAAATTATTTTCACATGTTTAAAGGAGTCACCATTGTCTTCATTGTTTTTGTTTGGCCCCTGAGCACAGCGAGGCACAGAGAGGTGAAGCATCTTGCCTGTGGTCACACAGCCAATTAGTGGCCTAAACAGGTATAGAACTGTCGTCTCCCCGTTCCCAGCATGCGGCTCCCCAGACCA
The DNA here is from genome assembly GCF_020171115.1 of Neogale vison. NCBI lineage: Eukaryota > Metazoa > Chordata > Mammalia > Carnivora > Mustelidae > Neogale > Neogale vison. The sequence goes on from NC_058092.1 coordinate 189,399,280, forward strand.
CAGGGTTTACCATATTAATGGGCTGGGATTACCGAGGAAAGCAAACCCAATTAGTTTCTGTTGCAGCCCTTTTACAATCCTGTCTTGTTTCCCTGTGCGTTTATATGTATGTTTTAATAGCACTCCCTGCCTTGTATGCTGAGGTTGCTCGAGGTATGTTTATAATGGTGGCGTAATGATAATAATAAAATACAAATCCATCCACGGAGAGAGCTCATTACCGCTGGCCAGGTAAACAAATGGGCTTGGCGCTGGCGCTGAAGCAAGGTGCTTTCTTTCGAAGGAGGTGCCGCTTTGAAGAACGAGATGGTTTGCTCACCCAGCACAGGGCACTCTGTGTTCTGAACATGACCGGAGTTTGGGGGCAAGGTTGAGCGGGTAGCTGAGAGGCTGGCCAGATTGCATTAACATGCCTTGCCTCTTTCAACTCTGTTATTGCAGGAGAGAGGTGAGGAGCAAAAGGGGACGCCATCCCTCTCGTTCTCTGGCTGTAAGATCTTTCCGTGTATATGCCAGTAGGCCTTTTGGCATTCAAACTCCTGGACATAGTTTCTAGTGTATACAAAAGGGAAAATTATTGTTATGAACGGAGCCGTAGGAGAGAGGGAGTGTGTATGTTTTTTTAAATGCCTGTCTGTCCTTGTTAATTAGAAGTGCACATATTGGGAAATTAACTATGAAATACTAAAAATGATAAATTATTCCTTATTTGAAAGTATAAATTAAAGGTTTAGTGTATATAAAATTTGTCATGTTTAATTGCAAGTTCAATTAAAATTCAGGGTAATGATGATTTATACAGGTTTCTGTGTAATTTGATATTCATTAGCTTAGCCAGACACATGCTGATATTAGCTCGTTAATTATGTTTCCTTTTGTTGAAGGCAGCCTTGTGAAAGCAATCTGCTCAAAGTTTTCTAAACTCATTCTGCTAAATGAATATTTGGCAGCTGTTCATGTTATTGAGATGGTCACTGTGGCTTCATTTCACTCCTCGGCCGCATCAATCATACCTTCTCTGTGACAAACAAGGGTTTCTCATTACAAACCCATTTAGGAAGGTTAGGGCTGACATTAAAGACTGATTGCACGGTACTCTGCTGTTACTTTGCAGTAACATTGGAGTCGAGCTGCTGCTAATATCTGCACCTCCCACACGGTCAGACTGCTGTGAGACCCATGGAGAGGGGGAGGATGGGATCTGTACAGTGGCCCCATGCATCTCTCTGATTCCACTGGATCTACTTGAGAATGGGAGCTTGGATCTCAGGAGAAGGACCCTCCAGGGACCCATGGCTCAGGCCCCTCCTTAAGCCTCCCCAGTGTTGCCGATACCCAGAGAACAGAACTGTGGTTATGGAGGTCCAGATAGGTTAAGGGGTTTGCTCACATGTTGACTCTGAGCGATGGAGTTGAGCATGACTGTCCGGGAAGTGAAAGTAGAAACGCTGGAGTGACCGATGAGGAGGTTTCCAGAAGCATCTCAGCTGCAATGGCCGAGAGCTGCAGGAATCACCATCCAGCTGGGAAAATGACCCTGTGATAATCCTGTGCCCTGTCCCAAAGTACTTAGGAGGATTTTAAATATTTTATGGGTTTTTTCACAGCTCTTATTATACAATCTCACACTCTGCCTAGGGTATTGTGGAAAGAGAGGTAGGGATTGTCTTTACCTTTTGACAGGTGAGGGCAGCTGAGGCCCAGGGGAACTTGGCTGGTTTATCCCAGGTCACCTGTGTGGATACTGGCAGACTTGGGGCTCTGGGCTTCTCTGCGGGTCCCAGCATTGCAGTGAGGGCTCTCAAAAACACATTCATTCCCCCTTTTGTTTCTGCCCACCAGTGCTCTCCTCTAAGGAGAGACTTTGTAAGTAGTGGAAATGTTGTAATTTTGTAAACGTCAGACACTTTGTAAATGTAAGACATTGTGTAAATGGTGGGAATGTTGACTCTCAGGCTGACCTGGGTTTTAGTTTCTGCCCATTTGTATACCAATAGGTAGCAAATCTGGTTTGTCATGGTAAAATGCAATGAACATTCCTTGAGAAATTATAATTTTGTATCTCTATAGCTATAGTTATGTCCTTGTTTATTTTTAGGTAGGAAGTGGTTAGGGACTTTTTTTTTTTTTTCTTTGAAAGCCATCTCTTATGCACTGGGACTTGAGTTTCTGGGACTGTTGTTTCTCTTGATGTCATTGTGGAGCAAATATCTGGCCAACCGTCCACCAGAGTTATTCTCTTCCTCTGCGGTGAGCAGTCATTGCTGGAACTCTTTCTCCCTCCCAGTGAAATCCAGTGGCTCTTCCCACTGCGGACTCCAAGATGCCTTCTCTCCCCATTTGCCAGGTGGAGTTGAAGGACTCTGAGGTATAAGGGTTGGTAGAACCACAAAGTAGGAGGCTGAGTTCCTGGATCACTGTGTGGAAGGCCTTCTAGGGGACACCTGATCGGTCTTTTCATAGGCAAGAAATAAACATCTATTCTGTTATGTCCCTAAAATTTCATAGTTTATCGATCACAGAAGCTAACCTAAGCCTTCCACTGTATTCATTCATTCTGCAAATATTTGTTGAAAAATTTATTTTGGGCCCATTCTTAGGCTAAGGGTTGAGGACCTAAAGAAAGAAAAACGAGAACAGATATTATCCCCTACCTCAGGGAGCTCTCAATCATATAGAAAGGAAGCTACCTAAATAGAAACCCATTACAATAGTAGAGTTTAAGTGCTGTAAGACAAGAGAACCCAAAGAGGTCTTTTTTTTTTTTTTCTAAAATTTTGTTCTGAAATGTCTAGTGAAATAACAGATTTAAACTTTAATGTTAATAGAATTTTTTATTCCAAATGAAATCATATGTAAGAATTTCTAGTTCATGAAACAAAAAATGTGAACAGACTTTGGTAGAAATGGGGGCCATGAATACACTTGGCCATCTCTGGGAGTTGCCCCTCAGAACCCTGGGGGCTTTGTAACATCCTCTGAGAACCCAGACAGAGAGAGAGAGAGAGAGAGAGAGAGAATCAAACCCAAAAGTAGACAATTCCCTCACTTTTTATCCCCCTTCATTCTCTAGGTTATAGTATATGGTGGTTCTTTTTATAGAATGCTAGTCTGTAGTCAGTGGAAGGTTGTTTGTTGGCAGATAGATGGTTGATTCCTGAACTCTTTTTGACATTTACTAGCTGCTTGACCTTGGGCATGTTATTTGACCTCTTTTTGCCTTAGTTTTTTTCAAAGGTAAAATGGGGATAATCATGGTGTCTAGCTATAGGATTGTTAGGAGAATTGGCCAAGTTAATATTCATAAAGGACTGTCACAGGCTGTACCATGGTGGCTATTCAACAGTGTTGGCTATCCCCAACCCATGTGTTAAAAACATTGTATTTGTGAGCCCTTCTGAACTGAGTAACCACCAGGATACAAGAACCCAGTTCAACATTTGAGGAATGATAACTTTGTAATAAGACTCATCTGCCTCTGATAGCTAAGTTGTGATTTCCTTTGCTTCTATGCACCAAATACTTCTGATGATTTTCTGGAATTTAGGAGGGATTAGAATTTTTCCTGTAAAGAAGTACATGCTCTTCAGGAGCAACTCCAACTTTTTTTTTTCCTTTCTTTTCAGACCCCAGGCCTTTATGGACCTAAATAGTGTAACTTGGAACTTTTCATTTTTTAATTTCACCACCTATGTCTTATTAATGCATTTTGTCAGTGTGGAAAGCCCTCTGGTGGTCAAAGTAATTCCTTTGTGGCTCCTAACAGATGAGTGGAATAAAATCAAGTTCATGTGGAAGAGCTGTGTTCAAATTCCATTTTTCTCTTTTGCTGATTTCCTTTCCTAATTAAAGCAGAAAGCAATTTACTTTGGAATGTTGTAGTTCTAAAGTTGTCTCAGGGAAAAAATAGTAGTAGGATAGTTTGCTTTCTCCAGAGGAAAATATTTTAGTGATGGCATTCACATTTTGGAGGGTTTTTTGTTTTGTTTTATTTTGTTGTTTTTTCTTTTCTTTCTTTCTTTTTTTTTTTTCGTTGCCCAGTTTACTGTTGTCACTCCAGGGATGCAAGTTAACATTGGACACTCTAGCTTGAGGATTCTTAGAACTTCATGCAAAGTTAAAGCTTCAAGGGGGAGACTTGGAAATTATCCCCTCATTTTCTATAAAAAGAAACTGAGGTCCAGAGAAGAGAAGTGACTTGCTCAAGATGTTGTCAGCAGGGAGCAGAGCTGTGAGAAGGAGCCAGGTCTCTTGTGTGCTGATTCCATATTGCTTGAGGGATATCATAGTTGGGTCAAGTCAATAAACCCGTGGTCTCCAGACAGGTCCTCATTTGGCCAGTCCTCATGGAGCTCAGCCAGGGGGTAGTTCTTCACAGGCAAAGCGCAACTCATACACTGCCCCTGGGTTACTCTGTCTCTTGCTCAGAGCAAGACAATGTGTGGAATTTTCTTTTCCTAGTACAATATTGAAACTGGGTTGGTTGTATTAACTAGAATGATCTGGCATGAACAATCACCCTCAGTATATCCTTGCCATTAAACAACATTTCTTGGAAAGGGTGTGCATTAATCTTGACTGTGTGTTGGCCACTGCAACTCATCATAAAGATGAATGACTGATGGGTGACCTATGTCTGGTGTCCTAGGAGGGCGGATAACTTGGAGATGCAGAAACATCTGTTCTGCTCTGAAATTGGCAAGACAAGCTGGCTTGTCCCTCCCTTGCCTGATGCTATTGCTTGAGCTTACATTATTTCTCTTTGTTTGAGTGTTTGGCTATGTCTGGTGAAGGCGGGGCCCCGAGGCCATTTCTTGGTGCACCCAGTGTGACACGCTCTGATCCCAAGGAAGCTGGCGGGTGGGATGGGAGCCACTGAGCATCTCTAGTTTATTCTCTGTTCCAGTTCCTGCTACAGGCAGTACCATCTGGGAGGGCGAGGTGCCAGAGGCTGCACAAAAGCTGGAAATTTATGGAGCTGCCCAGAGTCCTGTAGTATTTCTGGGTTGTTCCTCTGGATATAGGTGCATTTTCTCAAGAGACTGTTTAACTCCTTATGTCTTCATTACTGTCCTCATTGCTAAATCTCACAGGGCAGGGTTGGTTTATAATGCTTGCATGAATTAGATAGCATTTGTGAAATAGAGAACAGCTAATAAGTTGGGAATTCAATTTATTTGGTGTGGTCTCATTTGGGAGGTGGGGTGGTCTGTTAAATCATTCACTGATTTAAGAAATCGTTCTTCAGCCGGCGTGCGTGATTTGAGTCTCTTGAGGTTGGGCACCATGGCCCGTAGCAAATAAAATGTGGCCCCTGCCTTCCAAGAGCTTAAAGATGGTTTCCCTTCTGTGAGCATTTCCTGAGTGCTTGCAGCATGCCCAGGGTCCTGCTGGGTGCTCGAGACCACCAAAGTCCGTGCCCGTTGCTGCAGAAGCTGTGGGTAGTGTGCCCTTCAGTTTTACAGTTTTTGTGCACCCTGCCCATCACCAGCAAGAAGCTTCCTCATCTCTTAGCCTTGCAAGCTTTCTCTTGCAAGGGAAAAAAAGCTGGAGCACGTTGTTTTGTTTTGTTTTTACTTGTAGCAGGGCAATAGAAATGCCAGAGAATTAATGACCCTTGGGCCCAGCCTCCCCTGCACCAGGGGCTGACAGGTGCTGGTGGATAAACGCCCCATCCTCCTCAGCTGGGATAGCTCTGAGGCACGTTCTCTTCTGTGTCCCAGAATTCCCTGACTGCAGTGAGTTCCCATTGCCCATAGTGGTGACTCGATGGGTAAGGTACCGGGCACCATTACTCACTGCCTTCCCTTCCCTGTCTCACTTCCACACTCCCCTACTCCTGAGGTCCCTTCCCCCAAAATCCTTTGACTGGAATCCTTATCTCAGCATCTGCTTTGGGGGAAACTCGGAGTAAGAAGTCTTTCATGGTCTACACTCCTTCTGATAGAAGTCAGACTCTGAGGAAGTCTGTAGAAGACATGCAACGTGCTGAGGTAAAGAAGGAGACGAGGCGTTTAGTCCAACTAGGAGGATCTGAGAAGGCTTCTTGGAAGAGGTTACATCTGATTTCGGCTTAAATGGAATGGGTCAGGCTTTTGTTAGGAAGTTGTGAAAGGAGATGGTACCCTAGGCTGACAGAACAGCTTCTTCTTTTTTTTTTTTTTTTTCCTTTTCTTTCTTTCTTTCTTTTTCTTTTTTTTTTTTTTTTTTTTAAGATTTTATCTATTTATTTGACAGAGATCACAAGTAGGCAGAGAGGCAGGCAGAGAGAGAAGAAGAAGCAGGCTCCCTGTGGAGCAGAGAGCCCGATGCGGGGCTCAATCCCAGGACCCTGGGATCATGACCTGAGCCGAAGGCAGAGGCTTAACCCACTGAGCCGCCCAGGGGCCCCGAAAGAACAGCTTCTTAAAGGCCGTGGAGGTAGGAAGAATAGGAGGCATATTGGAAAATGACGAGTATCCGGTGTGGCTATGGTTCGGGGCACACTGAAGGTTGGAGGATGTAAGGAAAGGCTACGGGGGTCCAGCTACTGAGGGCTGGAATGTGAGGCTAAGACAGGCAACCTGTTTTGTGGGCACTGGTGAGCCTTCCAGTTACCCTAGCAGTGAGGGCATAGGGTGTGTCTTGAGGCTTAGGGAGCAGGACTAGCATACATGCGAAGCAGTAACTCAGTAAGTGTGAGGCTACTGTGTGGTCCCTAATTGCTGGAGAATTTCAAACTGAGGAGAGGAAACTGTTAACAATCCAGGAAGTATCAGGGAGGAGGTGAGCATTGAGTGGAGTCTATACTCAGTGAATTCAGGAAACCCCGCATAGGATGGACAGAAGGCTCAGGGGCAGAATGACGTGGAATCAGGGACCTGTGGTGACTTTCATGGGCTCCAGGTACATTGGACATCATGGGCTCCTTCCTACATAAAGTATATTAAAGTTTACTGGTGCATAGAAAAAAAAAAAAACTCTTAGTATTTTCTTCAACCTAAAGTTACATTCTTTCTTTCTGCTTCTAAAAGAAATTGAAACTTTTTTTTTTTTTTTTTTTGTGGTCTCCTGAAGTCTCATGGGCTCTGGGGAATGTATGTCTTGCACCTGACGGAGAAGTCAGCCCTGCTTAGTGTGAGGGGGTCACTATGATTCTACCTACTTCTCTGAGGCTAAGTCCTTTCGGTGCTGCTCACACAGTGGCCGACTTCCAGCATTAGGAGGAGGGAGACTCAGCACTGGTGCTCTAGAGCCTGAGTGACTTTGAGGGCACAGGCAGGAGAGCCATTCCAGGCCGACCAGGGGTTCGAGTCAAGAAGCCCCAGAGGAACGTAGCAGGTGGAAAAGAGTCCCCAGGCCCGAAGAGTTATTATTGCTTTTTTGTCTGTTGGACTCTGGCAAGTAGGGTCATCTTGACATGGTTTCTCTCCCGAATCTTTTGTGACCTTATCCTGCAGAAGGCCTACCCCTCCTCCACCCTGGGCTCTGCTGTCCCTCCCATGCCTTTGCACTGACTCCTCCCTGTTGCTGGAGAAATGCCCCGCTGTCTCTGTGTCTTCAAAAATCACTACAGAGAAGAAGAGGTTTGCTGTGTGAAGGCATCGCATCCACAACAGGCCTGCAAACAGAAGCCACGGCGAGGACGGCCCAAAGTTTGGGTTTTGTTGTTTGTTTTGGTTTTTTTCCTCCTCCTTTTCAAAAATAGTCAAAACACAGGCAACCCATACTTGAGAAGGGATCAAAAATGGAGAGAAAATTGCAGCTGCCAGTTGTTGGCTCCACTGTGGTTTGGTTGTTCCGTAGTTTCTAGCTTCTGAATGGGGAACTGGTAACACTGCGCGTTTCACCTCTGCTGTTAGCATGCAGTGGGGGTTACCCCGTGTTTAAGGGGCAGAGGGCGCCTTCATGAGTCCCATGTGCTGGGAGAGCAGAGCCGCGGCATTTTTCTGTTTACATGATTTGCATCGTAAGAGTGCCCTTGTGCTGCCCTGTAAGTCCGTAAAATGATGATTTGGGGGAGCAAGGGGAGATTTTTTTTTTAAAGATTTTATTTATTTATTTGACAGAGAGAGATCACAAGTAGGCAGAGAGGCAGGCAGAGAGAGAGAGAGAGAGGAGGGAGCAGGCTCCCCGCTGAGCAGACAGCCCGATGAGGGACTCAATCCCAGGACCCCGAGATCATGACCTGAGCCGAAGGCAGCGGCTTAACCCACTGAGCCACCCAGGTGCCCTGCAAGGGAAGATTTTTTAACACAGGCATCGTTCGGTTCTTTTTCCAAAGTTCAGAAGCATGATTTGGTGAGCGCATGCTCTCTCCAGCTATCAGAGCCCCACTTTCTCGTGAGAAAGAAGATGCATTATTTCCCCTTTGTGAATTCGAAGTTGTGGTCAGCATGTCTGAGTCAAGACGTCACCCGAAGTGCAGATCTCATGGTTAGCTCATGTCTGTTGTGTCCCTCTTTTCAAAGGACCTTTCTTTGTAAACTGGGTTGGTTTATAATTGCGTATTTGGCACCTTAATTACAGGTAACTTTCTCAGCGGATGAGGAGTCTGCTAATTAATTAGTTTAAATGTCATCCAGATAAATCAGGAGACAGGTGTGACTTGGGAAACATGGGACGGCGTCACCTCTTGTGACTATGGCCCAGAGCAGAGGTCACAATCTATATGGTGCGATAAGAAAAGCAAAGCAAAAGGGAAAAGAAAAAAAAAATTCAAAAAATTCCTTAGAATACTCCCTTCTCCCTTCCCCCTCCCAACACTCGCACATTGGTCCATTTAAAAAATAAGTTGTCATCTGGCTGGGTAAGTTAGGATGTCACTCCCAGCTACAAAGACCATAGCTTTGTATCCTGAATTCTGAGAAGCTGACTGGGGACCTTACCAGTTCTCTCTTCTCACCTTTCTTATTTGATGGTTGATGGGACTGAGGTTCAGAGAGGCTAAGTGACTTGCCGTGGCTGAACTCCCATGTGTTAGTGTCCAACTTTGGTTTCCTTCCTAGACTGAACTTGGCTGCTCTCCCCAGATTTAGGAGGGCCTGAGTGACTGACACTATAGAGATGAGTAGACGTGGTCAACCCAAGTTGTTACTTATCCATCTAGTCCTGCCGGGGGTGAAGGTAAAAATACAAGTGGCCAGACCCACCCGGCCAGTGAGTAGGTGTCATGGAGGTGACCGCACTTGCTATGGACGTCCTGAGGGAGCCATCCCTTTCTGATGATGGTGGGTAACAGAAAAGGCTTCTTGGAGGACACGCCATTTGAAGTGGGTCTGGGAAGTACAGACAGGACTTTTCTAGACACTGGAGTGGGCCGCCTCGGATCCATTGGTGTTAATCATGTCCCTGAGCCCTGAAATGCAGAAGAGTTGGAAGGACCTGGTTGTTGTCATAGTCCTGCTTCCTCCTCATGCTGACATTTAGCTCTGGGGGTGCCGGGAATGGGTGTGGGGAACCCTGGGCCTGTGTGTGTGTGCGTGCATGTGCACTGACTACCACAGCCCGTAAGTTGCTCCTATAGGATGCTGACCCTGCAGGTACCAAGCCCCGAGGGGGTAAGGCGGTGGGTGTGGGCAGGATGGTCAGTGCTCGGCAACAGAACAGATGCATGGCAGCTGTTGCGGTCTGGGACACCCTTGGAGCTTTGGGCTGGCGAGCTTGAGGCAGCAGAGGAGGACACAGCCCATACCTGGGTGGGACTGCTGCTTCCCAGTGCCTCATCCCCAGGAAGTTACTTCCTCTGCAAAGGTCCTGCCTCCTGCCCTTTGGATGGAATCCGGACTGCCCTCAGGAAGGCCACCAGCGATTTCTGAAAACTGCCCCCACCCCTCCAGGGGAAGTTACTCTGCCCTCCTTTTCTAGATCTTTAAAATAAGTTTTCATTAATTTTCGCTTACGGCGAAGGGAAGTAACCCGTGGCTTATAAATAGTGGCCACAGTTTTATGGAAACACCTAAAAATCACCAGGGGCCCATAATAAGAAATTTCTACATCTCCAGGTGTGAAAACACGTCACTGGTTACTTGTTGAACAAGACCCTGTCAGCTTTTTTTATGACAATACATTATTGGCTAATAGTTTTAAAATTATTTATAGAAAGAAATCGAACTGTGTGGAGAATTCCATCATTTGATCCGTTGTCTGTGAATCTCATTAGCCTTCGTAGCCTAGAGGTTAGGGAGGAAAACCGAGTTGGCCATATTTTGAAGATGGAGCAGTATATACACTTTCTGCCAGGGGACCTGTTGACCTTATGTTAAGTTGCTTCTTCGCGAGTCTTTCTGTGTTACGGCTCTGGTTTCCATGGCATTTACATAAACCTAGCAACAGTTTGCTGTGTCGAAGCGGTGGCAGGGCCGACCGTCTCCTCTGCCAAGGAGTCGGAGCACGATCGAAGGTTTCGCTCCGCAGGTTGCAAATAGGGAACAGCACTTGTGGGTGAGTAACACGGTACCTGAGGATTGGGGGAGAGAGGAGATGTCAGTGCCACCTGGGCTGACAGGTGACAGGTCACCCCTCGTCTCCAGGTGACAGGTGCAGCTCCTGGGTTCCATGTCTGTGAAGTCTGGCCCGTGAGCGCTGCTATCCAGCAGCATGTCAAGCTGTGGGGATGTCAACAGTCACAGGAGTGAGGGCTCCAGGGTAGCCCTGGCCGTGTTCTCTGAGTCTTGGCAGAAGCCCATCCTGGGACTGCTTCGCTTCAGACACACCTCTCTGCTGTCTGTGCTGTCCCCTGAGTGTAGAGCTGACCGGCCAGCAGGCTTGGGGCTCGGCTCAGAGAAGGACCCACCCCCCATGCCCCTTCTCCACGGAGAACTAGCTTCCTGTATGTGGGTATGTAAGTGTGGTCAGACCAAGGTTGTGCCTGGACTCTGGAGAGGAGAATAAATATCAGTCACTAGATCCTTATCTCATGTGATCTCTCTCACCAGCCCTGTGCCAGGTGCTAAGAAAGTGCACAACCTTGGAGGCAACTCGACCTGAGGTCGGACACTGGCATCAGAATGGTACATTTAGTCTTCATACCTTATGGCAAGGAAGGAAACCAAAAGAAAAAGTGAAATTAAAAGGGATTCATGGGGAGCAAACACAAACAGAAAGAAGGAAAGACTTGACTTTGTACATAGTGGCCTTGGGCAAGTAAACCTTTCTAAGCCTTAGTTTCTTTGCCTGTAACGTGGGAACAAAAATATGTACCTTCTGGGTTTCTGTAAGGATAAAATGAGTTAAGGAAGTAGGGCCTTCAGCGCCGTGCGTGGCTTCTTTCTGTTGGATAAATATTAAGGTTCACATGTGTCCAGGAAGTGGAAACACTGAGAATCAAACCTGCACAGTGTGGTTGTGGAACTGTCGCCGTAACTGTGACAATATGATGCCTCCTAAAGCCTTGTGGAGCAGATGTCTTGAGCTGGGCTAGGAACAAGGGGAAACATCACACCAGGCGGACGAGAGGGGCTTTGATCTTGGGGCGATAGCTGTGTAACGTAGGTGAGTAGGAGTGTGGGGGCCTTCCTGGGGACCTGCCCCCTTCTCGCTTTTATTCACCCATTCAGGTTACAGACGTTGATCAGACACCTGTTATACTTCCAGCCAGGCACTGTGCATGAAGGAGATGGTCCCTGGTAAGACAGTCCCTCCCTCAACAGTTGGGAGGTGGGAGAGGACAGCGAAGACCATGACATATTTGAAAAGGAGCATGTGTCCTGCAGACGGAAGAGAGAAAAGAGGAACTTTCTGAATGTCGAGCATGGTTCTACATGCCCCACATATCTTAACTCATTTAATCCTCACAATGACCCTGGGAAGCTGGCACTGTTATTACGTCCAGTTTTGAGAGGAGGGCCTGAGGTCCAGAGGGAGATTTAGTAACTTGGCTGAGGTCATAGAGCTAAGAAGGGACAGAGCTAGAATACCAACCTGGACCACATGGCCTGGATTCCTGCTCCTAACCCTTCACTGCACATGGCCTTGTACGGCGGCCTGTTGTCAACAGTCCTGAAGTCAAGATGGATGTTTGAGTTTGTTGGGCTAAGAAAGAGAATGACAGTCCAGGCTCAGAATTTGTTTACCTTCCGGGTCTGCGTATCCTTGTTCTTGGCACTGTTTGAAAAAATCTTTTAGCAGGGTGGGTCATTTCATCTGATGGTACTGCCGGGCTTAGCCCACTGATTCTGAGATTCAGAAATACTTCGTATGTAGGAGGGATGGTACGATTTTAGACGCATGGAATCTCAGGCAGTCTCTGGAGGTCATTTCATGAAAACTCAAGGGTACATTCACCAAAACAAGCTTTTCGAATTCTTAGCACATTCTATAAAAATTGTTGCTACGGTTCTAAGACTGCGTGCGGCTTTTGTGGAGGTGTCTGTTGGATTGGATGTGTCTCCCCTCTCCCTGGGACTTGTGGCCTGGAGAAGATGCACAGGCCGTCCTACGGTCCTGGAGAAATGGTCCAATTTTCTCTGAGCCCTGCTGTGCCCAAGTAGACAGGATGTTAAAAACTTGATTTTCGGGGCACCTGGGTGGCTCAGTGGGTTGGGCCGCTGCCTTCGGCTCAGGTCATGATCTCGGGGTCCTGGGATTGAGTCCCGCATCGGGCTCTCCGCTCGGCGGGGAGCCTGCTTCCCTCCCTCTCTCTCTGCCTACTTGTGATCTCTCTCTGTCAAATAAATAAATAAAATCTTAAAAAAAAAAAAACAACAACTTGATTTTCAAAGATGCAGTGTCCCTGAATTCTTAATAATTATCTCTCCCTTCCTCCTGCCCTCCCTGCTACTCTCCCTCTCTCTTTGTGAATGTCAGCCTCATCTTGACCAAATCCCTGGGGTTGACCTTTGTCTGGTTTGTTAGTTTTCTTCTGCTTGAATCTGAACACTCTGCCTGATTCTCATCGTGAGGGGCGTTTGGGGCCCTTGCCTCCTCCTGCTCAGGGTTTCCCACATTCCCAGCCCCTGGGCCTGGTGAGGCTAAGAGTTTGACTGACAACGGGTCAGCGCTATCATCTCTCCTATCCATATTTCTCGGTGCATTTCACAGGTGACGCAGCCAACAGATGGGGAGGAAAATTCCTAAGCATAGTCCTGTAGCTGGTGATAGTCACAGCTGAGTCCAGGTACTATCTTTAGATAGTACCACATCCTAGATTCTCCTCTGTTTGGGGCACTAAGATCTATCACATTCTCAAAAATGTCAAAAGAATGAATAGAGAAATGAAGCAGAGCTTAGATGGGGGTCTCACAACAGCAGTCATGGGAGGTGCCCCTGACGTGCTCTGTCCCCAGGAAGTGCCTTTCCCCTGCCTTGCGTGCAGCTTTCTGTGCTTGCGGCCAAGGCCTCCCCCCTGCAGAGCGGGTGTGAAGGTGGGCGGCTGGGCCATCTCGTTTCGCTAGAGTGATTTCCTAGAGAGAGGGGAACGGGTTTTGTGTGTGGTCTGTCTAATGCCTCTCACATCCAATAACTTTAAAACCAATCAAATTAATAATGTAGGGAGAAGCAAATGGAGTCACTCCGTAGATATTTAAACAGGAATATTGCTGTCACTGTCATGTAAATCTTTAATAGGATATGAGATTTGGCAATAAACAACAATAACAAAAAAACAATAAATAAACAAAAATGTCAAGTGGCTGGAGGCCTGGTCCTTTTGCACTATTTTAGGTTCAATCATGACTGCCTGACGTTAGCTTTCTCAGACAGATGTATTTATTGAGATCCTACTTCATACTGGGTGGTGCGTTTTCAAGGCTGGGTCATAAAATAGTGCAATATATGGTCTTCATTCCCAAAGGACGTCCACTCCAGTGGTAGGAAGATGAACACAAATACAGAGCAGGATGTGCCAGACATCAGCCTGGTTCTAGGTGGACTCTCTGCTCCAGACATTCGGGGAAGGGATGGGCGATGTGTAGAACTCATTCCCCTTCAAACGAGGAAACTTGGGCCACGAAATATTTTTACCTGGACGTAGTGTGTGGGGTTGAATCTCTGCTCCTGTAGGAGTCAATCTGGAGAACTTTCGGAGGAGTCTTGAAAGACCTCTAATTGGGGTAGGAAAGAACCGTACGTGTGTATACGCACGTGTTCGTGTGTGTGTTTGTGTGTGAGTGTGCACGCACGCCTACACCCAGGTACAGATGCTTCTGTCTTATAGGTCCCACAGGTACTTCCTGCAGTAAGAGCAAAGCTCCTTGAGGTTACCTTTAAACCAAATCAGGATGTTTTATTTCCCAGAGCTAAAATTTCAAGAGGAAGTTTTCCTACAACTCTGTTTCAATATCCCCTTCCTTCCTCTGATCCTTCCTGATGAGGCATTTAATATTTGATAAGCTTCCCGTTCCATGGCTCCGCCCCCAGTTTCTGTCATCCACACTTATTAATGTGCCCTAGAAGTAAACTCCTTCATCCTCCAATTGTTCTGCCCACCCTACCTTTCTCCCCGTGGACCTCCCTTTTACTTTTTTTTTTCTGGTTCCTCCACTGTGGTAAGAGGAACCAAATGGGACACTTGAACAGGTCTTGATTTAGAGCTGGTATCTGTCTCCTCTGCATGAGGCTTCCCAGTGGTGGGGTGGGGTGAGGGGGGTGGGGTGGGGGAATCATTCCTTCCACATTCTGTTAAGCAAACTCCTTTGTAAGGGCGAATTCCTCCTTTTCAGGCAGATCTCTTAACTCTGCAGAAAGAAGCTACTCCTGCTCTGGAGCTTTGAATGGTCACCACGTTCATGGTCTTTCTCCTTTTTCTCAGACCTGGCAATGTGGGCTTAGGCTTGGCTTGCCTTCTTTGATATTTCACAAAGCTTCAGATGACCTTGCTTGGTGGACAGTGGGCCTAGGCACGCTGATCAGACGTCTGAAGCCAGGAAAAAGGTGTGGAACTGTCCTTGTGGGGAGCCCTGTTGCCCGTTTGCTTGGTTTTTATGGGCCCCTTTGGAAGTTGCCTTCTGCCATCTTCTTATTTGTGTGGCTAACCACGGAGTCCTTGTCCAGACTCCCATCCTTACTTTATGTTTGCCCTTCCATGCAGCGTTCTGACGTTTTGGTTGTCTTTTCCATTTATGTGTTTTATGCCACCTGTACGTTTCACCATGAGTGCAAGTCATTGACTGTACGACTCTTCTCCCAGAACTCAGCTGAGGCCTCAGAATCTTTTTCAACAGTGCCCTGGCAGTAACCACCAAATGACTAGATGTGCCATGAGAATTAAAACCTATTTGCTCTCGGTGCCTTTAGCCCAAGCACCCACTTTCATCTGCAGCCTAGACTTCTTGATGGGCCTTTTCTTTCTGATTCTTAACGTTTTATTTTCTGCATTCTGTTCTTGATCTGTTATTGGTGGTGTTGATGATGGGGATAGCAGTGTTTATTAAACCCTTACAACGTGCCAGAAGGTACAGGGCGCTGTACCTGGATTAATTCCTTCAATCCTTGTAATAACTGTGAAGAATACTTACCCTCACTTTACAGGTGGGAAAACGAGGGCCCAGAGAGGAGAAGTGACTTTCCTAAGGTCACACAGTAAGTCATCGTCTGAGCCGAACCTAAAACATGCTCTGTCCTTTTCTCCCTGCCTCACCACCGACTTCCTCATCACCTCATTACATCTTCCATAGTCACTGAATTTTATTCTTTATCATCATGGCTTACCTAAATACTGACTGTATTGGAAAAATTAAAATTATGGTCTCCTTAATAAAATAACTTCGAAGGGGGTGTAGATGTCTGCCCTGGGAATACTTTTTGTGTGTGAAACAAAAATTCAACTTGTTATAGTCAATGAAGTCAATGGTTCAGTTAATAATGCCCCTAATGGCACAATTCTGCTCAGTGCCAGTGATGGATACCTTTAAAATCAGGGACTAGATTTAATGACAAGACATGCAGAAATCAGTGGTGTCGTAAATACAGCCGGGATGGGAAACTCCATGGGAGAGGAAAACCCCTAGAAACTGCTTGACATATTGGTTCCAGTCTCATAAATCTCCATCTCCAGCCCTTCTTATAAATCCCCATCCGTCCCAGAAGCCTTTCCCCCCTGTGCGGTGTGTTTGCAATCCCCCATGGGTTTGCTCTGCCCAGAGACTGGCTTGCAGATCAGGGCAGTCACCCATGTGCTGCTGGCGCACGAGAGAGCGTGCTTCTTTGTGCTTGTTCCACACGAGAGGAAAATATTTTTAAAGACTCTCTTGCAAGACGCCTTGAGGCCCCTCCAAGAACCATGCCCTTCAAAGGACTGACCTTCTCTTTTACAAACTCTCCTTCTTTGCCCTCCTCCCCACCCGGCTTGTACCAGAATCAGTCTCCAGAGGCGCACTGTGGCCTAGGACCAAGATGTAGGCCAAGTGGAAACACACCAAAGTGATTTAATAGAAAAGGTAATTCCTATTCAAACGGGATGGTCCCTTATTCATTTCCTCGGATTATCATCAAATTTATGTCACCAGCAAAAGAGCTTTATTGAGTTTCACAGAGATATTCCTTTTGCTCTCATTGTCGTTAGTTGGCACGCTGACATTTTCATATGTGTCTCAGCTAATGCCTCAAAATTACTCCATCTACAAATGTAACAATTGAACAGATAATTTTAATAAGATTCAGCTTGACTTCAGACTGCACTCCTTCCTTTCTTTATAGAATGCAAATTGTAACCTGTTTTTAAAGCCGTGCAATGCAGTGAACTTTAATGGGATTTGACAACATCATATTAAGCACAACAACTACGCATAATGTACCGAAAAATTGGACGTGAAATTGGAAACATAGCTGAGAACAAAGTAAATTTACATGGTTTGGTAGTTTGAATGTCTGATATCATATTCTCTCATGCAAGCCCCATAAAAAAGCAAAGGATTTAACAATGGATATCAGCAGAAAGTGCTTTTAAAGTTAAAACTGATGGATGGCTTGTCAAAAAAAATAATTGCATTGGTTGGAAAGTCGGGATGCGTGCTGAGGGGGAGAGAACAGGATATACAGAGAGGATGATGGGAAGTGACAGTGGTCTGTCAGGAAGGACTGGCTGCCCAGAGGAGTGTGAAGTCAGAGCTATAAGGTGGCAGAGTAGAACAGGCTGTCAGAGCGGGAAAGTGGCTTTAATACCCTGAAAAGCAAAGGAATCCGCCTGTCAGCTTTGCTCAGCCGTGCTGAAAGAGGAAGAGAACATGGCATAAAGTTAGAGACATTAAACAGGGTGGGGGGTGTGGGGGCCGGCGCGGGGAGCCCAGGCAGGCAGCGCGAAGGGAATGGGGAGGCGTCTCCTGCACGTTTCCGAAGATTTTCCTTCCGGTGATGATTTTTTTTTTACCCTCTCTGAAGGACCACTGAATTAAATTTGAGGGGCTGGGGGCTCCTCGCTGCTTTGGAAGAGAAGGGTGATTTAAGTGAAGGCGCAGGCACGTCCTGAAAGGCTGCCAGCTACCGTGGCCGAGCGTGTGGGTTTCTTACAAGCACACCTAGGGATGCCCCGGCCGCCTTCCGGCTTTTCTGATCTCCAGCCTCATCTGCTGACCTTTTCTTCCCTTCGGGGTCTGCTGTCCATTTTCCTGGGGATGACGCTGATATCAAGTCACACTGGGACTAGCTTATCTTCTGCCAAAGTGCTTTGAGGACTTAACACTTTAGCTGTACAACAGGATCGTGATTAAAATGCAATAATCTGATGATTTTTCCATAAATATTTTTTTGCTCCATCAGCATTAGGTTTTGAATAATTTATTATTCTTCCTTAATATACTCCTGGCGATGAGGTTAATTTGGTCATCTTGCAGGGGCCTGGCTGGTAATGAACATTTTTATATCAGGCCTTGGAGTGCTTCCTCCATACACACATCACGTCTTGACGATTTAATTGCCCCGGTTGCTTGAGAGCATTAAGAGTCCAGGAGGGGTTGCAATATAGTCGTTTTTCTTATCAAAAATCCTTTGTGTACCTGACCTTAAAAAAATATGTTCCGAGAACCATCCAAATTCTCGAACTGCCTATGGTCCCAATGCAAGTATAGATTTGAGATAGCAGTTCAGAGGGGGGAGTGAGGAGTTTCTTTCCAAAGAGATGACTGTGCCAGTTGTGGAGGAAGAAGATGGGAGTGGCAGCAAGAAACAAATACTTATGTGAGCACTTCTTTTGTACCAGGCAGTAATCGAAATGTTTATGTATGTTAAGCCATTTAACTCCAATAACCACCTCACCAGGTTGGTTCTGTTCATACTGCTGTTTTTTGTTTTTTGTTTTAAGATTTTTTTATTTATTTATCAGAGAGAGAGCGAGCACAGGCAGACAGAAAGGCAGGCAGAGGCAGAGGGAGAAGCAGGCTCCCTGCCAAGCAAGAAGCCCGATGTGGGACTCGATCCCAGGAGGCTGGGATCATGACCTGAGCCGAAGGCAGCTGCCCATCCAACTGAGCCACCCAGGCGTCCCCATACTGCTGTTTTGCAGATAAGGAACCAGAGAGGTTAAGTAACTTGGACAAGATCACACAGCTAAGAAGGGCTGGAATTAGGATTCAATCTTAGCAGTGGGGCAGCAGGGACTATGCTTATGCTATGGCTGTGTGAGTGTGTGGGAACACATTTAGATGCCAGCTTGGTTCCTGGTTCATTTCTCTTTTTCTTGAGTGTCTGATGCACTCGGAAAGGATGTTGCTTGGAAAGGATGTTTCTGGGAGCAGCAGGCTGAGCTGACTAGGAAGGAGATCTCTTCTCTGTGTCGTCCCTAGCTTGACAAGCGGGGGCAGGAGAGACAAAAGATCCGAGGAGAGGAAGAAGAGCTGTCCTGTCCACAAAGGCAAGCCAGCTTTCAAGCGACAACAAAAACACTCATCCGAAATCTTGAGTCCCATGCTCTGAGGACACATACATACTCACACATCATGTTCGGTTCTGGGTCGTGGTAAATCGGTTTCCAGGAGGTGGGCACTTCTGCTCTTGGTCTTCCCAGGGCCTGGCTGGAGGTGTGACCCAGTAGACTGCCCTTTTGATCTTGAGTTCACCCAGTATAGTAGGACGTTGCTCATTAAATGGATTAATCGCTGGGGTCTCCCCCTGGGTGTTAGTGGGCGTAAGGAAGCATCCGTGGCCATACCCACATATGGCATCTTGCGGGGGGCACCATGCTATGCCACCACACTTCATTGGCCAGTCACGTTGCCATCATCCTTCTTTCCAGGGCCTGTAACTTGGCTCGAAATAAGCAGAGCGGCTTTCTATTCAGTGCACGGTTTTCCTGCCCCAGCAGGAGATTTTGTGGTTTTTCTCCTGGGAATCTCTGGCCTTTCTTTTTCTCTCCTGAGCCTAAGCCATGACCCTTCCAGAGTGCTGCATAGGAGGACACATGCCTGTCCTTGTTTTTCTGCACCTCGTGGGAGCCATCGTGGTCTCGGGTGTGTTTAAGAAGCTTCCTCCAGAGCTCTGTGCTGCCCTGTGGCTACAGCAAATCTAAGAGCTGGACGGTAACTAGTCCAGCTAGTGGCTGGGCTCAAGTTGGATGTTCAGGGACATAACTGGGATTTGGACCTTCGAATCAAAGAATTCCAGAGTTAGAGTAGATGGACCTTACCCATTCTTTTCAGGGTCCCCTCTTGGAGGTCTCCAGTGATAGGGAACTCACTAGAATCAAGAGCAGTGCAAACCAGCTTGAGACAAGTAGGAAGTTTGTACTGAAGATGAGCCACATATGTTCCCCCTGAAACTTTCATCTGCTGCTCCTTGTTCTGACTCCTGGGACTAGGCTGCTCCCGAGTGTGAAATGCGTCAAGCTTACAAGCCACAGTAAAACCATGACATCTTCAGCCTGCACACTTGTCTATCTTAGTCCTCCCTTGCTGGTCCCTCTGTGTTTGTTGGAGACACTCACAGCCAGAGAGACACACTTGGTCCAAACTCTCCTTCCTCCTCCTCTTCTCTCCCTAGGCTGCTTTCTCTAAGCTTGTGCTGGGCAATTTTTTATGCCTCCCTTACTGCTCTTGCACCAGGACTCAGGTCCTTTCATTAACGTGGGACCTGAGCTCAGAATTTAAATATTAAGGGAAGGACCTCCTGAGCGGAGGTAAGGGGAACAAGACACAGTCTGCACAGTGACGCTGCGAGCTGGTGCAGCTGTTTCTGTTTTATAAATGAAGAGGAAGCTCAGGAAGGTCAAGTTTCTCGCCCGAGGACACACCGCTAGTGAACTATGGAGTAGATCTGAGATTTGGATTCAGGTCTTCTGACTCCAAAGCCTTGGCTATTTACCAGGCAGGTCTAGAGTCCTGGTTTTAAGTGCAGGGTCCAGAGCCCGGCAGGCTTGGGTTCAAATCCTGGCTCTGCCACATACCAAAGGGTGACCTTGGGTGAGTTGCCTAACCCCTCTGTTGCCTTGGTGTCCTCATCTGTGGAATGGCAATAGTGATAGTGCCTCCCTCGGAGGGTTATTGTGAAACTGAAATGAGATAATGCGCATAAAGCACCCAGCATAACACCTGTCCTTGCAAACCACTCGGTAAACGTTTAATATCCTCCTCCTCATCACCACTATCACTTTTTAAATTGTCTTAGGGAGTGCCAGAGCTCTCCCCCTTGACTACAGAGCCTGAAGGACAGCCTCCTGGTTCTCACTGGGGGCAGGTGTCCGCAGATTCACGAGGCAGGTGCAAACAGCCCTCCATGCTGACACATTACGGTTGAGGCTGGTCAGGGGCTGGGGAGGGTGGCAGTGGCTATTTTTTTTTTTTTTTAACACTTCGAGAAGATTGCTGCAGTTATCTGGAAATCTATTGCTCGGGCAAAAGCAGGATTGCGTGATACGATTTAAAAGGCCGGCAGCTGCATTTCATCCTTTTCACAAGAAAATAACCCCTTACTCCAGTGAAGCTAAAAATAAAAATGGCAGTACATTTGGCAACCACGCTCCTTCCTTTATTACCTCAGCAGTATCTGAATAAAATGTCTTATTAAGCAAGATATAAGGGCAATGAAAAGGAGAGTAAGTCAAATTAGTTGACATCGAAAGCTGGGTGCGTCATATACAACGAGGGTAGTTACTGTTTAGTAAAATGGATTTAATGCTTAATATAAGTGCTGATATTTAGATGGCTATATTTTGGCAACTCGGGGGGAAGGAGTGGTGGCTTCCCAGCCAGTAGATGTAGGTATAGGTCCTGCCCTTCTTCAAACCACTCATGTGGAACCCCGTGATTTGCTTTAACACCTTGGGTCCCACTTCAGCCATATGGCACCCTTAAATGAAGGGTGTTTTCCTGGAGCCCAGTAGTTCTTTGGAGGATCTCAGGGTCCGCTGGGGAGAGGGCCCATAAACGGGGCCCTGATACCCACCCTATTCTGACAGGTACGGCACTGCCTGTACCTGCCTTCCGTATGGGGGTCACTGGGTGAGATTTTCTTTGAAGAAAGTGTCGCCCTGCTAAAGAAGGGATGTCAGAACCACCAGGTCAGATTATTTCCAAGAAGGCTTGCCATTCTCACTTTGGAAAGTTCTGCGATGCCCAAGGAGTTGAGTTGGCGTTGGAGGGTGTCTGGGCCCTGTTTCAGCTCCACCACCATCTGGGATCAGAAAAATCTGCATGCCCAGGGGGCAGGGCTGTGCCCTAGGGCACAGCACAAGGCAAGTGTGATCAGGGAAGAGAAATGGTGACAAAGCCTTCTGTCAGTGTGGGTTGGTGCAGGCGCGCGCGCGCGCGCCTCTGTGTGTGTGTGTGTGTGTGTGTGTGTGTGTGTGTTTGGGGGTGGTTGGGGCGTGGGGTAGGTATGGATATGAGTGCATATCTAAGCATTTTGGTGTATGATGTAGTTGTGTGAATAGACGAGTATAAGTTTGTGCAGGAGTTGGTACAGCCCAAGCAGGAATCTGCATCTCAAGTGTTTTTGGAAAGAAGATGTGAGCACAGCCATACCTGTGAGGCCTGTGTGCTAGGTCCTGTCCTGGCTGCTGCTGGTTTCATTTATGCTGGCCAATGTCCTGGTGGATCAGTCTTTAGCTTTTTGTCTGAAGCGGAGGAAACTTGGAGAAGCTGAGTAATTCCCCTCCTCCTCTCCCCGAGGTCATGCAGCTGAGAATTTGCAGAGTAGTGGGATTATGGAAGGTCTCTGTTTACTCCAGGGCTAGGATCGGCCTCCAGCAGATAGGTGGGCCTGTTTCCCTGCACTGACCTGCTGGCTTTCCTATCTGATAGTGGGTAACCAGCTTAGTGTCCTTCCTCAGTCAAGGAAGTAAGGATGCTACATTCTTTCCTGTTGAGATTTTGAAGCCAAGGGTGAAGGGAACAAAGCCTAATGTCAGAGTGCCCCTCACCTCCACCGCCATCCAATTTCTGGATGAGGACGTGTGTCTTTCAAGTCCCAGAGACAACTGTAGTTTCGTCTTTCAGGGTTCTTTGTTTTGTTCGAGTGCCTGTTTTACTACTTTTAGGGATCTTGTAGGTGAATAGGTGAGGTTTACAATGGCACAGGATGACCAGGGTTTATCCCAACCCAACCACTTTTTTTTTTTTTTTTTCCCCAGAAAAAGTACTAATGTGTCATTGTTAGGAGTTAGTTTAGGCCTCCCTTCGCATACGTCTGTTGGGACAGAGTTGGGAGCCTGTTTAAAAATAAGGCCAAGAGGGGCACCTGGGTGGCTCAGTGGGTTAAAGCCTCTGCCTTCTGCTCAGGTCATGATCCCAGGATCCTGGGATCGAGCCCCACATCGGGTTCTCTGCTCAGCAGGGAGCCTGCTTCCTCCTCTCTCTCTGCCTGCCTCTCTGCCTGCTTGTGATCTCTGTCTGTCAAATAAATAAATAAAATCTTCAAAAATAATAATAAGGCCAAGAGCTGCAAGTACTATGCAAAACTGCCCTTAGGTATTACTGAAAAGTATCTGGGTACAATCTCCACCTGGAGACCTTGGCAAATCTCGTTATCTTTTATTTATACCTTCAAGCACATTGGAGACTTTGTCGATCATTCTCCTTCCTTGGATTCATATGCAGAGAAGCTTTTATTCTGAAGAAAATATCACGAGAGCCCTGAGTAGATTTATGCTCTGCTTCTGATGGTTCCAGAAGCCCAAACATATCTAATAATAGTTTTTGTGTTTTTTTTTACCTGTTTGGCTTAAGACTAAGATCTTTCACAAACATCTCTCACTAGAACCAACAATCATGGTTTAGAAATGGAAATTTTACGAAGTAAAATGAGAATGGATGAAGGGCAAGCTTTTTTGCCCTGTGAAGCTTAGGCCTTTCATAGAAGGGAACACTTCTTGGGATTTGTTGGTGCCTCAACAAAGAGGAGGTGAGGGGAAACTGGAATGCTTGCACACTGCTGGTGGGACTATAGGCTGACACAGCCGCTGGAGAAATCTGGAAGTATTGACCAAACCAAATATATGTACTCTATGACCTAACGGTCCTACTCTTGGATTTTTTTTTTTAAAGATTTTATTTATTTATTTGACAGACAGAGATCACCCGTAGGCAGAGAGGCACACGGAGAGAGAGGAAGGGAAGCAGGCTCCCCGCTGAGCAGAGAGCCCGATGTGGGGCTCGATCCCAGGACCCTGAGATCATGACCTGAGCCAAAGGCAGAGGCTTTAACCCACTGAGCCACCCAGGTGCCCCCTTACTCTTGGATTTTTAACTCAGAAAAAGCTCTACAGTAAGTGGACAAGGGATGATGGTGATGATGATGGTATTGTTGTTTGTTTCAATGATCATGACTGTTAGACTGAAGGTAATTTAGGTTGTAGATTATTGATAATTGGTCAAGATCCACCTCGGGCATATTCTTAGTAAGCCGTTTGTCAAAGTTGCAGAGACTGCTTTCACCCTAATTCATAGCCACTTTCCCTGGTATATATTCTTTCAGGATGCAATATTCATTTAGTTCATGTTGCTGGAGTTCGTGTTGTGAATGTAAATTGTTATTTCTCAGATGACAAGTAACCTTCGGCAATAGAAGAACAGGCTCCTAAATTCAAGATTGGAGGTTATTTAATTCAACTCATGAGCCTAAAAAAAAAAAAAAAAAAAAAAATCCCATTTATAGTTTTCTCTATAGGTGGTCCACTGGGGTTCTCCCTAGTACCGAGGCATTTGCCACTTCCAGATTTAGAACCTGTCCCAAGAACAAATAATTAGGTTCCAAGTTTTTGGCATTATTAGGCCAAGTAGTAGGATTTTGTTAGGTGAATTCCTTAGGCATTTTCTAGGGTATAGACAAAGGTAAAATGATGTAATCCTCATTCTTCTAGTTCTAATCCCTACTGCATTGATTGGCTTAACAGTCAAAACTATCTTTTACTCTAAGTTACAAACAAGTTTAAGAACATGAGTGCCTCTCCAGAGTGAATCACCTGCCTCTATCCAAGAAGAAGATAAAATTTTCTGGATGGGTCAAGGGCACTGGGGATAAGGAGAGCAGAGCCCACTTCTGTGTTCCAGGGTCAGCCTTCTCCCAGGGTTTTGGGGGGAAGGAAAAAGTCATCTAGGTCAGTGCCAGATTCGACCTTGCTCAAACTTAAAAGTTACTGTCTCTGTGTCTACCTTGTTACCACTACGTGAGTGACATTTTATATTTCAGGCCTTCCATTTAGAATTTTTGTCTATAAACTCAGGGGGACGCAAATTTCTGAGATATCGCTGGGCTACCACCTACAACGATGGCAATGATAGCTATCTCCCCTGATTTCCCAGCTGGAGATAGACTTGCCAGAATATTTTGGCAATTAATGCTGTCCTTATAAGGCAAGGATCTGAATGGAAAGTAAACATGCGAAACCAGAATCTCCATTATTACCTTCGTTCGAGCCGCCTCTGGAGGAAACGCACCTGAGAGAACGCGTGTGCTTCAGTGAGACTGTTGAACAGAGAGAGGAAATCAGAAACTTTCAGGGGCTCTTCACATCCTCCCTCGTCAGCGTTATTGGGCCATTTGATTCTCCTCCTGGGAAAATCCTGTTCACGCAGCTGTCGTTGCCGCCTGTGTCACCACACGCAGAGTTTCCAGTGCTTACTGACTGAGGGAGTCTGCGTTCATACAGCAGGATCAACCAAAAGCCACCGGCTTTCACCTCATGGTATCTGCACCTCACCACATTTTGAAACTGCATTTGGCTACAAAATCCCTGGGGCCTTAGTCACACACAGCCCGCACGGTTCAACAGCCGAACGTGTGAAGTTGACTTTGCTCTTCCTGTGAGAAGGGAGACATTCTGAGCTCTCTCAATAACCAACCGTTGTCATTGGTCCCAGTAACAAGTTCCTCTGAGTTCTCATTGCCAAGTTTGATAATTCAGTACATACGTAAGGTCTTTCATTCTTTTCCTATGACTCTGGTTATGCACAAGCCTGAAACACTAATTCATCCTGATGTGCTTTTGCCATGTTGATTGTGATTGAAAGCTTTCTGATCTGCAGAGCCTGACACACCAGCCACACAACTACGCGTGACATGTCTCGGGCTCTCTTTCCAGTTGGTTGTAGCAGAAGGGATGACTCTGGAACAGCTCAATATTCCAAGCAATCAGCCCGAGGAAATAAACACAAATAAATCATCCTGTTTATTCCTAAGGATAGTCAGCACTTCATTTTGGCCACTCTCTGGACAATACATCGTGAGCTCCATGCATTAATTAAACAACTGGCTAGAAGTTACAAAAAGGAGCCGAGAATGGAATATGATGTTGAAGACTGTTAAGGATCATATCAAAGCCATTTGGCATAAGCCACCAGAAATGGTATTTTGGGAACTATGGGAAGGTGTTTTGGGAACCATGAAGTTAGTTGACCAGAGCCTTCATCAAGAATCAGTTTTAATTTTGCAGAAATACCGAGGCATAGCTTTCTTCGCAATATGATTCAAGATGCTCACAGATATCCACCTTCCAGCCCTTTTTAAAATAATCACAGGTACTTTCAACACCTGGCTTTCCAGATGCTATCATTTCTGACAGTAGGTCTGAATTTCAGGAAGTTGTGGACAGGAACCTTATCTGAGCTGTCACCCTCCTGCTTCATCACCTTCAAGCAAATGATCAGGGTAAAGGGATAGTTGGGCTACTGGGATGTCTTATGAGGGTGCTGGAGGAGACTGGCCAATAGGAGTAATCAAACCCTTAACCCCTTATCCTGTCATTTCACATTCAACTGCAGAAGTTTGGTCTGTGGCATCACTAACAGGGAAATAGCTGAACATTTTCCCTGAATGCCTACACCCGTACCTAGACGAGGACTTCGAGGACAAAACAGATTCCAGATACTGTGATGGCTGCAGTGTCGTGTTTGCAGCAAAGTGAAATAAGACTTAGTTTTTGTTAAGAGCAGTGGATCCAGCCCAGGGTGGTTTCCTAACACAGTAATAATTGAGGTCACAGAAGATGCAGAGTACAATATAGGCCCTGCTAAGAGGCTCTAGGGCCATCACATAAATGAAGCAATAATTCTTCTCAGGTCATGCATCTGCTAGAACCGTGTATCTAAGACTCACTATCATCACCCAGAAATAACTTCACAAGTTGTAGAGGATTGGGGAGATGAATGGGAAGGTGTTAGCAAAGACAAGAAGAATGCAGGGATACAGTGGTTTCTGATAACTTTATATTCTTGCAAAGGATGTATTTTTAGATTTCTCAAGTTGTACCCTACTCTGTTGGATTTGTTTAAAGAAGCTTTTGCCTGCATCAGGGCTGTTACAGGAAACTTGTTCTCCCCTTCCTGTCTCCTCAACTTATAAAGGGTTGCCCTCTTCAGCTGTGCAGGTAATACACTGCACAAGTATAAGCAGCATCTGTAAGAATGGCCTCAACCACAACTATGGCAATAAAGTTCTCAGAGTTCTGAGTAGAATTAGTGATTGGTGGACCAGGTAACCCCTGTCCTCTAGGTTAATGTATTGGCCTTACACAAGCTATTTAATGATAGTGGGCTTTATTTCTGCATCTCTTAACTGTGTTTGTGGGTCCTGGGGAGGGGGAAAGCAACATCTAGTGATCTGAGGAGAATGAAATTGGGATGATTGTCTTTATCATTAATTACTTCTGGCACAAACATGTGTAATTATGCTCATTAAACACTGCAGAGTGTTTTTTCCCCTTAGCTATTTTGTTTGTATGAACTTGTTGGTTTTCTAGGATTCTGTTTTTGCCTGATAAAAGGAGGAGGCAGGCGTGAAAAATGCCCAGGAATCATTGGCATTCCCTGTTTTCGTTGCCTTGGATATCTTGATGGGAGAGATGGGGAGACCAGGAGAAGTCTGGATGGCTGATAGGGCCCTGGCTGGCTTGGGAGGCAGCCCTTCTCCGAACCCTGAGTCGAAAACCTGTATGGGGAAAGAGGAGGCCTGAATTTCTTTTGTTGAAATATTTTCCTTCCTGTGGAAGATAGAGTCCATCCTGGTGCCAGAGCCTCCGAGGACAACATGAACTGTGAGGAGGCAGGGAGGATGTCTGGGTTCATCTGGGGCGAGTGGGGACGAGCAACCTGCTGAGTGTGCAGGATCCACGTGCTGGTTCTGGAAGCCTCAGTCAGTGCCCACTCACAGTGTTGGTGTTGGTCCCAGGTTCAGCTGGGAGTTTCCTAGCCACATACACTGGCTTGTTCCAAGCTAGGAACCTACCTGGAGGCGGTGTGAATTCTTAGAAAGTGGGTTACTTCTATTCCTTTTTAGAGCCTAGTTTCTTCTAAAAGAAGTTCTGTATGACCATTGGATCCAATATGCTTCTAAGAAGGTTTTAATAAACTTGATGGGACTTAATGTTCATTAGTACATCACAAGAATTGTCCCTCCTGGGCACTTTTCATAGCTCAAAAGTCTCCTGGCTTAAATGGTGCTCTGTAATTAGGGCTCCAGGCCTCGAGGGTGAGGTCTCTCTTGGTGTGCTCTCAGTTTCTCACAAAGAAGGGAACTTGCCTACAGCCACTCAGGCAGAAACAAAGCTCCTTGTTCTGTTCCCTTCCATCCTCTCCCCTGCCCCCATCACTGTGCTTTGTCCCCTCCTACTCTCCAGATTTCCTCTAAGCACTGAGGGTCCCAAGGAAGAGAAGGGCAGGGGTGAAAAATTTGAAACTGCCCAAGATGGATAGTGAAAACACCATGCATACATAAATTACAGCACAACCCCCAGATGAACAATGATTGTGTGGTTGAAGACCTGGCTGAATAAGTGTGTCAGGCACTGATTGGAAGCGTGATAAATGCAATGACCTAACAAAGGATTGACTTCTCCTGCAGACAGGCCCCTTTTAATGGATGGAAAGGGAGGAAGCTTCATTTAGAAGGGAAAGGCTGTTTGCTGTGCAGATATGACAAAGGGGAAGTAGACAACCATTGATTTACGTTTGGGAATGACAGTTGAAAAATTCAGCAATAATCATGACAAATGAGAAGAGATGCAGTCAGAGAAAAAAGTGCCAATACGTTAAGCCTGCAAAGAAATGCCAAGGTCACAGAGAAAGGTTCCCAAACTTCTCGTTTTGACAACCTTAATGGAAATAATAGGAAAGATGAGGGTTCAGGTGAAAAGGGAGGGCTTGGCATGAAGGGCGGTAGGTGTTGGTAATTAGTGGTGAGTTTGGAGAGGGCGTGGCAGGAAGTCCTCCTTACACCACTGGGAAGGCATCTGTCCAAAAGCCTTGGAGATGCTTCCTGCTGCTGTCAGTCCTGCCCTCCTCTCTGAGATTTGGACCATCAAGCACATGATTTTAATGTCAGTAGCAACAGCATGAAGGAAGAATGTGGGCTGGGGATGCTTGAGATTCTTGATGAGGGACATTAAATCAGATGTTTTGCTCTGGCCTCCAGACTGGGGTGGGCTGTTTCATTTTGTTTTGTTTTATTTTGTTTAAGAGACTGATTCTAAGTGAGAAGGTGATGAGGTGTAGGTCACCTGCCGGATCAAGACTGGTGAGATGTCTCTTGATTTTTTATTATTTTTGTCGATAAGGCACACAGTGTGTTGAATCCTGTATTTCTGTACTCCAGTGAGAGAAGCACAACCCAGAAACTTCTCTCTGAAGATGTGGAAAGTCTATTTAAAAATATACATAAACGGGTACGGAGGGCAAGGGTATGGAGAGGTGCGCTGGAAAGAGGCATTCTGGGAATGATCAGAACTGGATTATTGTTAACTGCTAACAATGACAGTTAACGTGTGAATATAGACAAACTGCTTCACTTCTTTGTAGCCCGCTGTGCCCCTCTGTAAAATGGGAACACTCTTAGGGGTGGGGGGAAGTTGCTGAGGTCCCTTTGTGGGTATGATCTGAGGATTCAATATTCCTATCTGGACATAGTGTGTGGGTATGAAATCTCTTTGTGCTGCCATGTATATACGAGTGTGTATCTGACACGTACACCCACACATACATATCTTTTATGGAGCCACACTTTTCACTGTTTTAGGCGGCGATGAACACTGCAGCCTAGTCTTGATCTTGACTTGTTCTCATCCAAAGATTGTTTGTGGACTGAGACCCCAGTTACTAGTAAGTGTTTTACTTAGCTCAAATGAAATGTCGTAAAATCTTCATTCTATTTACTGGGTAAAAACGGTGACACTTAGGTGGGGGCAAGGAGCCCTCATACTCCTCAAGTAAGTGTATTATGGTACCAGTTACCAATTTAGAGAATGACAAAGTACTCTCTGTGGGAATTCCTCAGCTTCAAACAACATTGGAACCATGATTACATTTTTGCTGAATTAGTTGACGAGAGATAAATAATGTTTAAAAAGCTTATTTTATTTATGTGAAATGAAGTGCCAGGAAAAGCTTCTCCAAATGTATCATAATTTGTGAATACTCCACTCTAAATGAAAAATGATTTTATTTAAGTCAACCAACTCCCTTTAGATAAGCCTTGAAGAGAAGTTATCTCATTAAAAGGAATGATCCATTTCGGAGCTGCGGTGTTTTCCAATTCCTCTTCTTACCCAAGTGGCTTTGGAGGCCTGCCTGGATAGGGTTACCCTCTAGCCCCATTTCCCTGAGAGCACGTGGCTGTGTTCACTGGAATTGTCTGAGCACGTGAAGGTTCAAAATAGAACAGGTGCTGTGTTTAAAAACAACACCCCGCCAACTAAAGCATGCGCAGCATCAAGTTGCCAGAGTCTCTCCAACTCCCATCAGTGAAGGCAGCCTTTTAACTGCAGAAATCAAGGAGGGAAGGACTGGATTATAAATGAGTTGGATCTGGTATTTGAGGTAATCTTGGGTCTCTAATGGTTTCTTACGACTCTACTTCTACCTGGGGCTGCAGAGCGGGCGTAGAAGGAAAGTAGCCTCTTTAGATTAAACATTTTCTAATCAGCTTTATCACTCATATCTGAATTTATCTTATTTGAGGAAAATGCCAATATATTAGCAGGCATGTATGATACACAAGGTGACCCTACCAACTTAATGACATAATACATTATCCTTAATGAAGTCAATATCTTGTCTTTTAGCTGTCTGTCTATTGGGGCGATTAATTGCAGTGTCATTAAAGTTAGCTCTCTTTTCATTTGAGCTTGACAAGTCGCATAAAACTAATGTTCTTAGTTATCAGCTACTGGAATAGGATGGAGGATGGAGGAAATTGGAGGACAAATAAGGGGGTACTGCTACAGCTAACTTGAAGGACTTTTTCCAATGACTGTTTCCTTAGGTCTCTCCTTATTCAGGCTCTCTTGTTAGTTGAAATTCAAGGCGAGGCCAGATAGCTCTATTTGGACCGGGGTCTGGGGTGGAGAGAAGAGGGAACTGCCGAGAATTACATCCGATTTGGGAGACTTTGAGCCATCTAGTAACACAAACTTGATTACTGGGTTTCTGTGCTAAATAAATTTCCCGAGTTACCTCCTGAACCGACGTACGTGAGCTGATCCTCTGTGAGAGAGTGTGATAAAGAGTGGTTGAAACCATATTTTCATTTAGCTCTGAAGGTTTTCTAATTTAATGGGCTCTCTGGCAGAAGGGAGGATGGAGGCTGGGGGCAGGGATCTGTGTCCAAACCACGCTTTGCAAATGGTTCTAATAAACACCAGCTAATCGTGGGCAGTGTGGGAGTGATAATGCCTGGTCCACTGCTAATTGTGAAGCCAAAGAAAGCCTCACTCCCTGCCTTCCCCCTACCTCTGAAACTACGAGACAGGATGGCTGTAATTTACAGTGTGTTATCTTTGTCTATAGCGGCAAGATGATATGAAGTAAATCAAGGTACGAGTAATGAAAGACTGAGAATTTATTCCTTGGAGCACACTTTAAAGTGTAGTATCTGTTATAGTGGCACTGCCTGAAGACCCTGAAATGAGACTTGGATGAAGGGCAATAAAGCAGCATAGAGGCTCATGTTAATGTTGTTTGTCTGAGGTTAGTAATTGGGTTCCACTGATGAGTTGTGTGAAGACAAAGTGAGAATCCCAGCTAGTATTGTAAATCTTACATTGTTGGAACAAGAAGCAATCCTAACAAATATTGATCCTCTCCGTGCCCAGAGGCGAGGAGGGAAGCAGGGAACTGCAGAGCACTGGCTTGTTTCAATAGCACCAATTACCTTAGTGAAACCGGTGCTCTGCATGAAATCCCAGGGTGGACGCAAATGGTGAATTAGCCATGATTAGGCTTTTTAGATGGATCCCCCCCCCCCAAATCACGCCAGCTTAGCGTTCTGTCTCAATTATCCTTGTGGCCCTAAAAACATATTTTTTGGAAGTAAATCCTCCTAGGCGTTAGAGGCCCTGGTCCGATGAGGACGGCAGGTGTGAGTATGTGGCCGGCCGCTGCCTTACACACAAAGGGGCTGGAATGAATGCGTTGGAGTGTGACCACTGGAAAGATTTAGGTTTTCACCCTGGATTTCATGGAACAGCATCAAGTTTTGGGGCCCCTACCCAACATGAAGTGGACTTAGTTGCTGTTTGGTTGTTTTTTTTTTTTTCTTTCCCTATTTGTGGTTAATTGATGTTCTAAAGTTTTTTGGAGAGATGATGTCCAAGAAAGAAAAGGCATCTCGGACTCTGTATTTTGGGGTTGGCTTCCCATTCTTCGTTTTTAATCTAAAGGCCTTCTAAAGATCTGTGATTATCCTGTTTGGATATAGGGCTTCCTTCCTTGGAATCTATTGAGCTTTAATCAGGAAGAATTTGGGCTTACGGGAAGGGAGAATGTTGAGAAAAGCTGGGAAGGTTATACTTCACTTTATTTCTTCTCAAAATATTAAGTATTTATTCTCAACATCCCTTAGCCCCTGCCCCCTATTCTATGACGTGGGCTGTGAATTTGTAGTAGTTATTTCAGAGGTCTGTGGACCAGATCTTGTCACTAGGCTTGGCTAGGTGGCTGTTGGGCCCTTGACCTTCTGCCTTCTATGCTGCATCAGCTTTATCCATGCTGTCCAGGCCAGTGGCCTCTCATGAGAAGAAGGACCATCCCTGGGGGACCTCAGAACATTTGATGTCTGATAGACCCTATGACATATTTATAGCAACACTGGAGCCTTGAGCAGAAGGAAGATAAAGTCAGCAAACCCTGCGCAAAGAGTTGAGCAGTCAGAGAATAAAGGTTCGAAAAAAGAGAATCCTACACCTTCTAAAACTAGAATTTGGTACCGGATACATATCCTGGATTCCATGACACAGTAACTAATTAGGCAGTTAATTCTACAAATGTTTATTGAGTGTCTAAGTTAATGCCAAGCAGTAGTCTAGATACACAGTTGAATAAGATGGAGTTTACATCCTAATGACAGGGGTAATGGCGGGGATGGAATATAAACAAATGGGGGCAACTTCTGGTATAAATGGTGAAGGACATTAAAAAACCCAAACCCCATTGGAATAGAAAGTGGCTTGGGTGGGGAGGTGATTCTATAATTGGGGTGGTCTGGAAAGGCTGTTATTCTCACCCTATACAACAAACATTGGAATGGAAGGCTCCCCTTCATACCCCTGCCCTGTCTTATCTCTGTGTCTGTGCTCACTCTGTTCTGGAAGACCCAAAATGGCTTGTACCCCACATTTGTAGTTTCCATTCATTTTCCAAGGTCCAGCTCAAAGACCATCTCCTCTGTGGAGCCATTCTGGTTCCAGCTGAAAATGATCATTTGTACTCAGGGCGCCTGTCCAGAATTCCATCCTCACTCCACTTTGGTCCTTGGCACTCTTTGTCTTAAATGTTCTACTAATTTGTATGTTCACCTCGTCTCTACTCCTTGACTACGGGATCCTTAAGCAGAGGAACCGTGTGCAGTTAACATCTCGTCCTTCTAGCACTCAGCAGTGTCTTGTACGTAGTAGGTACTCTGTAAATATTTATTCAATGAAAGGAATCACAGGGAAGAGCTAGGAAATTTATAGTTGTGGATGCCTGTGTTCGGGTTGGGGGGTGGCTTTTGTAAGTGTCTAGAGTTTGATCTGCTGTATAGAAATGCCTCCAGGAAATACCAATTTACTTTTGTGTAGATATCTCACTGAGTGGGTTTGTTACATCTGGATGGGCTGGAGATGTCTGCTTGCCTCTCCAGGCAACAAACATGTTTTGGAGGGATTATTAACTTGAAGGTTGTAATAAAACCTTTACTACTCTGAACAACTAGGGCTGGTGTCTGCTAAGGGTGAACAAAGGCAAAAAGTGGTTCTATGGGCAAAAATGATTGGACAGTGTTGAAAAAAATAATTCTGCGAATATCAATCAGCTCAGCAAATGCAAATTAGCTGCCTTAAGATTTCGATTGAGCTGTTCACTCCGATGTTGAGAGCACCAGCACCTCTAGCCAACCCACCACCACCTTGGCCCATTCCGGCTCTTCTGGACAAGGAGAGGGGAGTAAGTGAGTCCATTGCCCGTTGGCCTCCTAAGACACCTCTGAGGATTAAATAACTAATGACTGTAAAGTGCTCTGTGAAAAGAGAGTGCTCTATAAAGTGTTATTGTTGGGGCTGTTAAAAATGGAAAACGACTTTTAATTTAGAAAGAGAGCACTCAGCGTAAGGAGGGGTAGCTGTAAAGCTTTTATCACCACTTTGCTTTCCTGAGGCTTCTTAGCTATTGGTGTTGGCACTATGGTTGGCTCCCCCAGGAGTTTTTTCACCTGTTCAAAGGGCTTAGGAAAGATGCCAACATCTCTTTGGCATGGTGCCATTCTGGTCCCTTTCTGTGTCACAACCTCTTGATCAGAGCTATGATTCGATTGGCCTTGGACTGCCTTGTCATCAATTGGAATTTGAGATCAAGGATCCTTTCCTGAAATGTAGGGAATCCTATAATCTGGTAACACCAGCACCCCCCTCCCCTCCCATACACACAGCTATTCCCAGATAGGGCAGCAGTATAGACCACAAACCACCTGTGAAAGCAGAGGACGATCACCTACTCTCAGCAGATAGGTCCTCTTTCCATTTCTTTTTTTTTTTTTAAAGATTTAATTTATTTATTTGACAGAGAGAGATCACAGTAGGCAGAGAGGCAGGCAGAGAGAGGGGAAGGGAAGCAGGCCCCCTGCTGAGCAGAGAGCCCGATGCGGGCCTCGATCCCAGGACCCTGAGAGCCGAAGGCAGCGGCTTAACCCACTGAGCCACCCAGGCGCCCTCCTCTTTCCATTTCTTGCGAAAGAAGACTCTTCTTCCCTTCTTAGTCTGTGGTAATACTCAGGTTTTTAGCATCTCTTCTAAATTTCACCAGCTTTTCCCTCAGCTTCTCTTTCACATTATCCTTTCTCCATGTCACATTATGTGGTTGGGAGGTTTAAAATACACAGTAAATACACTCTGTATTATTATTTCATGTCTTACACATTCTGCAGGTATTTGTTATCGCCATGTAGAATTTACTTGGACAAATCCTCATTTCAATGTTCAGTGCTGTGAATAGGAAGGGGTCTTTCTGGCATCTTTTTCCTTCGATTCCTCTGACTCCTTTGACACCTAACCCTCCCCGGTGACATGCAGCCCCTGCAAGGAAGGGGCCTATAAACTCGGTATTTATCATACAAATGCAGGGATGTGTCTGCATTTTTATGACCCTGCTAAGTGGTGAGCATTCATTTGTGCCACCTCACCCCAGATGCCCATCCTGAGGCTGAGCTGTTTATCATGCTCTCATCTCTTCCCAAAGCCTGAACAAGGAGCTTGGGACCACTATAAACATGTTCTCTTTCATTAAAGAGGAAATTATTATCATATATTTTTGTAATAACCAATAACATTTCAAATTACTCACATTTATGGCTTATAATCAAGCTTATGCTTAACCTCTAATCCTCATGAAGCTGGTAATGATGGGCTCGTTGGTTAACCACTTATGGGAAGTTAAGGGCAGGTAGAAAGCCATCTGACCAATAATTAACCAGAGAAGCAACTCAGTGTTGAGGTTGAGATTATGAACACCATGCTTGGCTTATGCTTAATTGGTAACTAATGAGGTAGGCTCTGTTGGTTTCATGGTGATGCACTGATGGATTTGACCTTGGTCAGCTTCTCACTGGTTAATGTGGTGAGTGATAAGGGATGCTGATTGTTGCACCCTGGGTCTTCAGGTACTGAATCTTTGTTCTTGAAGCTAAGGGTTTGGAGAGGTTGATTGCAACATAGTTGATGACTAGCACTTGAAGGTCAAAAAGGGCAGTTCTCCCTCTGTCACTGTGTTTTGACTGGTTCTCTATAGTCTCTGGTTTGAATTCCCATCATCCATGAGTCTGGGGGAGTATGGGATATGAATTACTGTGATAATACCTGTCATGGGTTTAGATTAATTTTGGAGTTGACTCACTTATTTGGAGGAGAAGCTCATGTGAAGAAATGGGCCAGTTTGTGGTAACAGCACGTTGATTGTCAGCGGGATGGGAACAAAGCTTCAAGGGCCTGTGTTTATGACAGGATGGTTGTTGCTTATCCAGAGAATGCAGTTAAAGGGCTCTGAAGCTATGGCCTAGCAGAAGCACTCATTGATGGATTCCATGGGTAGAATCATCTGGAGTCCATTCTCATTTAACTACTTTGAGGATAATACTTTTAAAGCCTTTTTAATTTATTAAATAATTGCAACCAGGAATCTCCCGTTTTCACTCATTTAGGTGTCAGGAGCTTTATAAACTTCTTCTCATATAATCATCCCAACAATCCTATAATGAAACTATTACTTTTCACATTTCACAGAGGAGGAAACAGACGTATAGAGGGCTTAAGGACTTTCCTTAGGCCACACATCCAGTAGTTGCGTAGTCCAGCGGAATGACTTCCAATAGTAAACTCATATTCTTAACTTCTGTACATTACCTACATGTCACGAAACATAGAAAGATATCCCAGGCAAGTGGAGATGTCATGGACTTCCTGTCTGTCATGTAACCAAGATGATTAATTGGTCTCTTGTGATACACTGGCTCCTGTAGCTAGGACTGCAATGGCATATTGGGAGACTTTGATACATTAATCCAAATGAAACAAAGACATTTCTGGATGAATTACTGTTAGAGATTATTTACATTTTGTTAGTAGCAGTGGATAAGAGATTGGTCATAGCTGCTTTATCATCATGTAAAGATAAGGCTGAAAGGTGCCTTGGGATAGTTATCTAGCTCAAGGGTAGCCATCTAAATTCCACAATAGTTATTTAACAAATATTTTGGGGGGCACTTGGTGCATGGTAGGCATGGTTGTATGCTCTGATACTTCATGTACACTTATATTAGAATGCCACACTAGAATGTTAAAAATTTTGTTTTAAATAGCTATATATGATTGAAAAATATTGAAAGAAAATATAGTCTTTCCAGTCGATTACGTATCACCCATTTTCATTGCTTATTTCTACTTATAGGACTGAAATTTCATGGGATAATGAATTTTTATAGTCTGAAGAATTTCTTTAAACATTTATCATTTGCGTCTCTGACACAAATTCTCTGTTTTTGTTTATCCGAAGGTTTGTATATATTGTTTTCATTTTTGAAACATACTTTTGCTGAATATAGAATTCTGGTTTGATTTGTTTCAGGAGTTCACAGCAGTCTTTCCATTGTCTCTAGCCTCCATTGTTGCTCATGGGAAGTCAGTTGTCACCTTTAACTGTTATTTACCCCTATGGGTATAGGGTAAGGTAGCATTTTTCTCTGTCTGCTTTCAAGATTTTCTCTTTAACTACAGTTTTCAGAAGTTTGACTATGATGTTTATAGGTATGGTACGTTTTTCCAAATTTTCTAAAATTTCCAAATTTTCCCCAAAAAATACTGCATAGATTTCTCTAAGTTTCTTGCATCTTTATGTTTAAATTTTGTTAAATATATAACATATGTATAAATGTTTATATTTATATTGATTACATATTTTATTATATATCCATATATGTATATATCTTATATATACAAATGAAGTAGTATATATTTATATATTGCATATTTATATATATATAATATATATGTATTTTTCATTTTTATTGAATTACTAAAGTTGGGGACCCTTTGACCATTAATCTTTTTCTTTTTTCTGCCCCAGCCTCTTTCTTTTCTCTTACCGATACTCTTGTTACACATATCTTAGATCATCTTAAATAGTCTCAAGGTCAGTGAGTCTGTTTATTGCTTTGTAAAAATTTTTTTTCCTCTTTTTGATTAAATAGTCTCTATTGACTGACCTTTTCTTTTCCCATATCCATTCTTATGTTAAGGTCATCTAGCATATATATTTTTTTCATTTTAAGTATTGTCCTTTTTAGTTTCCAAATTTCCATTTTTTTTTAAATTTTTAAAATATGTTTCTCTAATGAGATTTTTCAGTCCATCTTTTCATTTACTATAACCATCTTTTTTATTAAGAACTTGGTCATGTTTATTATAGCTACTTTAATGTATGCATGTATTCCATAGGTGGAGTCATCTCAGGCTTAATCTTTATTGACTTTTTAAAGATTTTGACTATAGGTCACATTTTCCTATTACTTAGCTTGTATAGTAAGTTATTATTATATCCTGGACATTGTGGGTAATACATTGCATAGATCAATAGACTATAGTTTGTTATTTTTAAATAAATAAATAAATATATACACACACCTATGTATATATACAAAAGATACAAATATATATAAATATATATATACATACGTGTGTGTATATGTATATAGTGTATATAAAAACTCAAAAACTTTCTCTCTCTCTCTAGATATATCTATATCTCTATAGATGATATATCTAGAGAGAGAGAGAGAGAATTGAGTTTTTATTCTAGCAGGTAACTTGACTGGACTCTAATTACAAATTGTGTCTTCCTTGTGGTAAGCAGCAGCTGAGATCTCTGCTCAGTTCTTTGAAGCTTCCAGTTGTTACTTTTCACTCAACTTCCTGTAATTTTTCCAGAAATCGTGCCACTCAAGGTCACCCAAGGATCTGGTTGTATGTGTTTTGCAGGTTTGGGAACCCCATTCTTTGTTGCTCCTTCCTTTCTGGGATCTCTCCCCTCACTCTCTGACTGCTCTGCTAGTGGTAGAATCCATCTTCTGACTTGTCTAGCCAATAAGAGTATGACTTTCTGCTTGTGGTTTAGCCACTCTGTCTTGCAGATGTCTGTGAAGAGAAGAGTTCCCTCCAGTTTCTGCCTGTTTTTGGTTGCTTTACAATGCATTAACATTTAGCTTTTAAAAAATACTTTCTCCAAAATTCATCATTATTACCTATGTGAAGATTAGTCCAATATAAGCCACTCAGCCATTACTGGAAACTGCACTTCAAATCTTATTACTGAAGAGAAGCCAGACATTTTTTTTTTTTTGAAATCTCGTTATTATTATTATAGGCAGCAATACTAGTATTTAGGTACCTTGCATGGATCCCCCAAAACCCAGTCATCCCTATGTGTCGAGTATGGCTTATTTGCTCCAGTTTTCAGATTTTGAACTAGATTTAAGGTTTCTGACTCTTAGCTAAGTACTTTCTCTGTTAGGACAAATTCATATATCTTTATCTACCTGCTGGAATAGATAACTTCTTAAATTCTATGCCACTGGGTAGAGTTTTCATGGGAGATATCAGAAAATAACTTTTGAAGGATGTGGAAAAGCAATAAAACCAACCAGAGAAGGAGACTCCATGGCAGGTGATTTCTGGACGATTTTCTTTTCTTCCGCTTGGTTCACTGTACTTTTGGCACAGTGAGAATAGGCATGCTGGTCGGCTGAGTCCAGCTCTCCTCAGATCATTCTTATATTTAAAGTTGGCAGTTGACTTCCAGGCCCATGTGAGCTCTTTGATGTCCTAATCCAAAGCACTGTCATGCTAGAGAATTTTTTCCCGAACTCAGTCCTGTCACCCAATGTCATTGTGCCTCTGTGCAGGCAGATGTGGAGTACATGGCTGCACTTGGGGCCTTTGGATACTTCCTTCATAAATAGTAGATTTAGGACCAGACAAGGAATTGGTACATCAGCCATAAATCCTGAGAAGGATAATGCCAGCTTCATTTGGCTGCTGGCATTTGATTTGTGGGTGTGTTAAAGGTCTCTGAACCTCTTAGAGGAATATGATGAGAAAAATGTGGTTCAGACTGCCCATCTAGTTTCTTATTGAGCTTTGGGTACTCATAAGTAGACAGGTAGAAACATGGGGTATTTTTCCAGGTCTGGTCCTTTTCAATTTTATAAAATTAAAAACTTCATTTTAAAATTCCAATTTCTCTTTCTTGGGCTCCTTTTGTCTTCTATGGCAGTTCCCTCCCATCTCCTGCAGGATTCTCATTCCCTTAGGCTCTCTGTTGCTTCCCTTTGCCAAGTGTCTTCTCTCAGGAGAACATCCTATGTCTGCTGCAGGGCCCTAGCATGATACCATTTCGGAACTGGAAGCAACTTTGTAGGACTTAGGGTTCAACACCTTCATGTCACATAGGTGAAAATGGAGGTAGAGAGGAGAGGACAAATTACTTGAAGCCATATAGTTGTTGGTCAAAGACATACCTGGAACTCTGTTTTCTAGATCCCTCCCCACCAGTCTAATACTCTTCCTTACCTGACTGTAGCATTTTAACTTTGGCTTGAAATTAAGGCAGAATATATTCTCCAGGGTAAAAAAATCCTCTCCACCCAAGGTGGATGATTTGCCCCACTTCCCGTTCCTGCCCTTAATTCTGAACAACATGAAATTGCTAATATTGGGGACGCCTGGGTGGCGCAGTTGGTTAAACGACTGCCTCCGGCTCAGGGCGTGATCCTGGAGTCCCGGGATCGAGTCCCACATCAGGCTCCCAGCTCCATGGGGAGTCTGCTTCGCTCTCTGACCTTCTCCTCGCTCATTCTCTCTCTCACTGTCTCTCTCTCTCAAATAAATAAAAAATAAAAAAAATCTTAAAAAAAAAAAAAAAAGAAATTGCTAATATTGGACCCGTTTTGCCCTATAAAAATGTCAGTTTCATATGGTTCCACCTAATATGTAGAATTTGACCAAAAGGACCTATACATTTAAGAAATGCAGGCCTTCTAGCCTTTTTCTCTGGATGATTATTGCTTTGGGGAGTAGGTTGGCCTGGGTGACCAAACCGTGAAGCTGAAGAACTCAGGTCACAAGGTGAAGGACTTTGTAAGCTTGCCTCTTTCCCCATGCCAGCTGACAAGCCTCTCCCCAGACAGCCACCCCAACAGCAATGTTCCAGATGGGGCTGTGGGTGGTCACAGTGAGAGGAGGCTGATGTCCACCACTGACTGCTCTGATACAGTGAAAAGTGAAGTGGCTGTTGATGTTGGGGAGCCTGACATTGAGTGTTGGGTCCTCAACTTTTTAGCTGGGTGACCTTGGACTGAGGGTCTTAAGTTCTCTGGTTTTTAGTTTTTGCTTCTTTAGCATAATAATGAGATTCTCATCATGATTTGTACAAATTCAACAACATAATATATGGAAGTCCTTGGCCAGTGCTTGGTGTGTGGTGAGGCCTCAATAAATAGCTATTTTTAAACAGATAGACGTACACACACAGGTACTCGCACACTTCATGGTACCAGGCTACTAAGCCAATAGTGTCACCTTCGACTCAGCACTGCACCATTTGCCCATTTATAAATCTCTCCCCTTTTCTGCACGTCTAATTTGAGCATCATAACTGGTTCTTGTTAGATGCTTGAGTTCTGTGGATAAAGTTCATCCTCTGGCGTAGGTTGCATTTTTATTAAGTGCAGTGCTTTGTTTGGGACCCTCACCATTCTTACTTCAACCCCAGGTTCATAGAGGTTCTTGAATGAAATAAACCGGTGGATGAAACAAGTTTCTTTGCAGACAATCACACACTTACTGTGTAACCTGGTGGAGATTTCCCTGGTGGTGTTTGCATAATGGTCCCTGTTTCAACCCCACATTTAATGCTTGGTGATTGTGAGGGTTAAAGGTGGCTTTTCTCAAAACAGTAAACTGGCTGTTAAGAGTCTGACACCAGAGCTCTAGGTCCTTTGGGGAGGGGGGATGCTGTTTCCACCCATAGATTATCGGGGAATTCCAGCCAGATTCCAATTGCCCTGTGATAATGCAGTACTTTGTTCCTAAGCAGGTTAAGAACTGATATCCCCATTATGTAGCATATCATGAAATGAATGTTATTGTTAAGTGTAAGGACAGGACATATTAGTGGTATCTTTTATTACACAGTCTTCATTATAAAAGAACAGCTATTGCTAAAGTAGTCCCCATTTGATAGGTAGCAGGACATTGTTCTTATGCTGTTGGCTCTGATTAAGGCTGGGATAATGCACTGCTCCTGCCTGTTATGTCCATCAGGAAACAAGGTAAAATAGATGAGCATGTGTTTGCAACAGATTAAAAAGACTGGTGTAAAGTCCATTAATAATTCTCATATTTAGGATTTGCTTTCTACTGTACTTACCTACCAAATCTGCCACATTTAATCTCTTCCCTGCGAGACCAGCTGAGAGAACCTTTTTCCCCTCCTGAGTGATAGGCCTGGATTTTCCGAGACAGAGCATTTGTCTGTCAGGGCCCATGGCTGCTGTGGTGATTTACTTGCCGTCAGATGATGTTGGTGTCCGGTTGGTGATATAGCCTCGCTGGATATGGGGAAATTTGTTACCTTTAGCTTTGACAGGAAGATAATTGCTGATGGTTAACAGAACTGAGCCAAATCCATTGGTTTTTCAGTAACACAAGCGGAAGACTGGTTTCGAGAACCCGGCTTTTCTCTGTATAAACTTCAATTCCAGGCTGCTTTTTCTTCTCCTTTTTTTTTTCTTTTCTGTTTGTTTAAAGTAAGTGTGTGTGTGTGTGTGTGTGTGTGTGTGTGTGTATCTTGATGGGAATGCAGCAAATTCTGCTTCTTGTTTCTTTTTTTAATTGCTAGCATTTTATTAGTGTGAGGACTGAGGAAATGTTTGCTCATTCTACAAAGAAAAGCCGTTAGGGGAAAGTTGTGTGTGTGTGTTTAGGGGGAGTGTCTGGCAACACCAGAGACAGCTGGCCACTTGCTAAAGAGGTTGGTGATCAGTGGGACATTGTTTTGTTAGGCCCCTCTCCTGAGAACACATAAATCGGAGCCTCTGTTATGTAGCTTGTCAATTTTTCTTCACACTGTGCAATCAAGTGATTGGTTCGACAAAGCTTTGTAATGTTTGAGCCTTGAGGCTTCTCAGTAAAAGTCTTAAAAGGAGGGAAACAGGCTCAGAGAGACCCAGGGGACAGAACTGTGCTTCACAGTATAGTAGACAGGTTCTGGACTCGGGAAAATGATGGCGCTCACCCAGTTCTTCCAGAAGAGAGAGGCAGGGCCAGGCTGTGGGGTGTAAGTTGGGGAAGGAGTATGGAGAGTGGGGTAGAGCTATATTCTAGCTCACTGTCTCCAGCCTTTCTAGCTAACGGCCCCTCAGAGCCCAAGTGTTACGAGTCTCCCCGTTGGAGACCAGGATGTGGGGCTTGAGATGACTTACCATAGGGAGGTAATGTGCTTTCAGTGTGTAATTACCTCAGAGAAGCTCGCTTTCTGAGGAACTGTGTGTTCTGATGTGCAGGTGCTGTGGGCTGAAGTGAATCCATTCACCTCCCTTTTCTTGTGCCTTTTTGAGGGTCTTCTTCACCTGTCCAAGATATCTGGATACCTTCAAGGCTGTCTTATGTTGGTCTTTTTTTTTTTTTTCCAATTTATTTATTTTCAGAAAAACAGTATTCATTATTTTTTCACCACACCCAGTGCTCCATGTGTCTTATGTTGGTCTTAACGTGTTTTCTTGGCAACAGGAATGCTCTGCCTTCAGGCCTAGAGAATTTGAGCGGTCCTTCACTTTGGCAGGAAAAGGTCTCCTGAATCATCATAGCGTCTAGAGGTAGGAATCTAGAAAAGACCTTGCTAAGAGGCTGAGATTTATGAATGGATCCAGATATTATCCTCCCTGTTTAGCCATGTGTATAGATAACTGTAGCGTTCATGGGCTGGGCTTATCACCCTTCCTCCTTCCTCACATCTGTCCAGTCACCAGGCACTCGGAACCCTTTGCCGACACAGTTGTCACAGATGTCCCCTTCTTTCCCCTCCCTTTAGCCCCTGCCCTGGCCAAGGCCCTCATCAGTTCCTCCCTCAGCTTTCATAATGGCACCTCAGCTAGTTTGTTCCCTCTCCTTGAACCTACCTACTCATTGATTCAATGGTCTTTCTAAGACACTGATCTAGCCACAGAGCTCTGACAGCAATTGACTATTGATCTCTTCCATTCCTACCTTGTTCATCCTTGCCTTCTCTTCCCCTCTAGACTGTATAGTCTTTAAGGGCTAAGCCAACATTCTGTGTTTACTCTGAGATGTTCATCCCTCTCATCCCTGTTCATTAAATTCTCTTATCATTCAGGGCCCAGTATTAGTGCCAGCCATTACCCCTGGGAAGTGTTTCCTGCTTCCCCAAATTGAAATGAAGCTCTCCTTGGGGACTAGTTGCTGTATTATTACTAATAATAGTATTCACTTGTCTCTGATGCTTATAGGCCGCAGAGCTCCTTGAGGGCCATGATGTGTCTTACTGGATTCTGCCTTCCTGTCGCCTGATATTGTCCCTTGCATGCAGTGATGGCTTGGTGACATTTGTTGATGGAATAAATGAAGTTAGAGTTTGGTGACAGACTAATGGTTCTGGAATTGTTGAGTGCTAACGGCTGGTAAATGATTTAATTCTTTAAGCTAGCTTTTTTTTTTTTTTTTTTTTTGAGAACCTATTGCACACACATCAGTGTTTTGTCCAGAAAGAGGGGAAAAGACACATGCATCACCACTTCCTGATTCCATGCCCAAGACAGACACCACCAGCTCCCTCACAGCATTCTCCCTCAGTGAGGCCTAATATCCTCTGTGAGTCTGGCTCAACATGTCATTCCTGGCAGCTGTTACCCATCACCCCCTCCATAAGCTCA
Organism: Neogale vison; assembly: GCF_020171115.1. NCBI lineage: Eukaryota > Metazoa > Chordata > Mammalia > Carnivora > Mustelidae > Neogale > Neogale vison. The sequence goes on from NC_058092.1 coordinate 189,443,578, forward strand.
GGGACATCACTTGGCGTTAGTCTTGGCAGTGACTTTCCTGCCACCCTCACATCTTTGTGGTGAGAGGTCCTGAGAAGGCTGACATTGTCCTTTCCCAAGGGTACTTAAGTTCACTAAGGAGATTAAGTAAATATTTCTAAAGTGCTTAGTATGTGGAACATTTAGATAATAATACAAGACACTCAGTGATTCAGAGCTAAATGGATATGGGGGTGGTGACGACGGTAAATCCCAGGAAAGCTGGGAAAGTGAGAGAGCATGCTAAGCCAGGGCAGTCAGAGAAAACTGCCTGGAGGAGGCAAGTGTCAGGGCCAAGGAGGTGGGAAGACCGCCTGTGGCAGGGGGAGAACAGTAACGGCAGCTTCTTGGGGGGAGGCAAAGCTGAAGCGAGAAGGGCTTTATGTTCTTTTTTCATGGTCGGGCAACAACCTCTAAGCGATGGAGTGGCCAGAAGTCACAAGGACCTGGGACACTGCCACAGCTTATCCGTGACTTGAGAGCTGGTGCCTTTTGCTGAATAATCCCTTTTAAATTCTTTTCTCTGAGCGATCATTTAAAAAAAAAAGAAAAATCATCATATTTGAAATCTGCCTTTAACCCCCAGATCATCTTTTTCCATTTCTACTCTCTGGACAGTAAAACACTGGAATATTTCTGTGTTTGTTCTGCTTTCCGTGGGTAACCTCTCTTCCCGCATGATAAATACACATTTGAAAATATTGATTTGCTGCTACCTCTTTGAAAAGCTTAAGAAGGTTGACCTCTGCCTTGACGTTCTCAGACTTGAATTTTTCAGACTGACCAATCGACCCCTGGAAAAGGCTGTGAAACGTTACCTGCGGGTCCTGGAGGGCCTTTCCAAAGGACTGAGGCTGCGCTGGCTGTGGCTTGGCAAACGCCTGAAAGGAGGGCCTTTTAATAAAATGCTGTGTGTCCATGGCTCAAATCTAATGACTTTTAAATAGCTTGTAGGAAGGGGAAAATCTCCATTGTAGAGCCTGAGAGAGTCACCCCAAGGGAAGTGCCATTTTCCAGACATGTCTCAGAAACCCGGGGTCTCCTAGGCCCAGAGCGGATGATCGTGTGTTGTGCCTTAAAGTTTGCTTCCTCCCTACCCCCCACCCGCACCCCACCAACCGCTCCTCGTTTTATTTTTTTTTCCCTTGGTTTTACCACTGTGTGACCTCGTGTTGTATTTTTTCTGAATGACAATGAAAGTAATTGAAAATATTGATTGGCAGTACAGTTAAGTTGTCAACACAACCATTTAATTTGTCAGGAGGACTTGTTAAATTGTCAAAAATCATATAAAAAAACTCCTTCAGTCACTGATGATATACATTAGAGATGTTCATGAATCAAATGGGCCATTTTGGAGATAAGTGTTGAAGAAAGATTCTGAAATGGTTTTCTTCAGACACGTTTGTGTTCTCTCCTTTTTCCTCTCTTCCATGCGCTCTCTGATCACGCGTCACAAAGAATGTGGGAACCATTTTGGCAAGACAGGGTAGGTGAGGGATACTCCGGTGAGTGGAGGAGGCCTCACTTGAGTATATCAGATGGCAGAACAAAGACCATGTTATCCAACCTGATTAGGATATTCCAAGCCGAATGCCCTGAGGTTGTTAATTAGGACAAAAGGCCTGGAAGGTTCCTTTTCCCATTATGTGTAGGATTTAAAACATGGATCTTGGATTTTTTTTTTTTTCTTTTAAAGAAAATTGTCTTTAAGGGGCTCAGGGCTCTTACCTCTGCCAGCCCTTGTGTGAAGATGGGTAGGCAACATCCTACTTCCTATTCATATGTTTGAGGCACTCTGTAATCTCCCTGTGTTTTCACTGTTGTTAATCTAGTTCCTGAAGGGCCTATGTTCCCAAATGGAATTGGAATTAGCTTTATTTAGATTAATTTAAGAACAGTGCTATCTGCTACCCATTGGTCAAAATGAGTCAGGTCACTCTTGATATCATTAGTCTTTAGCTCTACTTAATTTAATAGTGTATTAGGGCTCAGAACTCCAACTTGACCTAGTGTAAGAGAATAAAGGATTTTATTGGAAGGCGACTTATGTCAGTCTCCTAGTTCCCAGAATTCAAAAAGTGTTGTAGGTAGAATTCTAAAAATAGCCCCCCAAAATTCTTGGCCCCTAGCCCCGAGAATTATGAATGTGCTATCACTGTCATGATTGTGTTATGGTGTAATGTAGACCTTTAAAAAGGGGGGATTGTCCTAAAAGTAGACCTTTAAAAATGGGATTATCCACGTGGGCCCAGACTAATCATACAGTCCTTGAAAGCACAGAACTTTCTTCAGCTGTTAGAAAAAAGGAAGCCCATAGACATTTGATGAGGCAGGAGAGGGATTTGACATTCTGGCGTGATGATGGAGGAGCTCCTGTGAGAAGGTGTCCAGGGAGCTTCCGGGAGCAGAAAGTGCATCCCAGCAGGCCGCCAGGAAGCAATCAGGGACATCAGATCTGTAACTGCAAGGAACTGGATTTTACCAGTAACTTGAGTGAACTTGGAAGGGGTTCCTCTCTTTCCCCTCCCCTGCCCCTGAATCTCTGCGTGATAGTCCAGCTTGACTGACACTTTGATTTTGGCCTTGTGAGAGGTACCCTGGGTGTCAAATCCAGCTGATGTGAGTTGGGGGTGGGGTCGGGGACAGTCTGGTGGGGGTGGCGGCAGGTGAAGTCCTAGGATTGGAGTCCTGTATCTCCTTCTGTGGCCAGGAGCCAAAGCATATTCTCCCACGATAGGCAGGCCCTGCCACAAGCTCAGGGACAGCCCCAATAGAAGGGAACACAGTTCTGGGAACATAATGCAACACATGCCCACCAAAAGTAACACCGAATTTTATGTTGTTAAGATGTATGTTTTTTCACACTTTCAAATCTCTCAGATAGGGATGAATCTTGCTGTATTACAGCATCTTATGATAAAAAGCTGCAACCAGGGTCTCTCACGACATATTTGTCTCTGCCTAAGCTGGGTCAGCCTTACCAGTTATCTTTGAGACTCCTCTGGGCTGTAACCCCTATGGTTTTAGTCAACAAACTACCAAGGGACCATTTGAGGAAAGACTACAACTCTGGTTATTGTCTGAAAACCTTCTGTTGACATTTCCTGGTTAACACAGAGAACTTGCTAATATCAAAACTTGAAGAATGCTTGTTGGTGGCTGCCATCAACTATACTCTTGACTGACAGAGAAGGTGGCATTTTGCATGGAAAATACAAACATCAATCAGCTCTGAGGTGAAAATTGATTCCAAAGAGGCAGTTTTTGGAACATGTTATGCCATGTATTCTGTGTGTGTGTGTGTGTGTATGTGTGTGTGTGTGTGTGTGTGCAAATGTATATACATACATTCATACAAGTGATAAAAATCTATGTCTAGGGCGCCTGGGTGGCTCAGTGGGTTAGGCGGCTGCCTTCGGCTCAGGTCATGATCCCAGGGTCCTGGGATCGAGTCCCGCATTGGGCTCTCTGCTCAGCAGGGGGCCTGCTTCCCTTCCTCTCTCTCTGCCTGCCTCTCTGACTACTGTGATCTCTCTCTGTCAAATAAATAAACAAAATCTTTAAAAAAAAAATCTATGTCTAAAGTAGTCTAAAAGAACTCTTTTAGTAAGTATAAAATAAAAATCCGAAGTACTCAGAAAACGTGTTTTAGATTAATAGCTCTGTTTTTCTTAGTGGTACATAAAACCATGGAATATTAAAATCAATGGCATATTAGAGTCAAGTAATTTTAAATACAACATTTTTGTGTCTTACACATTAGCTATAAGATAGGAGTATTTTCCTTAGAAAAGTAGAATTTGGAATTTTAACCTTGTGATTGGCTGGAGGAATTGGTGCCTTTTAAAGTTTAAAGTTGTTCAGGTGCCTCTTGATTAGAATCCAGGAGAGTGGGTGGAGAGCCCGATGTAGATTAGAATTCTGTTCCTTGTGTGTCTCAGCTTCTCCACACGTCTCTGTTACTCTCTACTGACTCACATGTCCCGGGGCTCTCATCTGGAAGTTGCTCTCAGACAGGAGTGGGCTGAAAGTCTTGGGCTGGGCCAAAAGTGGTGAGAGTAGGTGCCCTTGGTATTTGTAACATGGCTTTGCTTTTGTTTTTGGCCCAACTTGGAATTCTGCTAGAGCAGAAAGAATACAGGTGGCCCTATTTTTGTAGCATCTTTGCCCTTAACTAGCTATAAGACCTTGTTCTCGGCTTTCACCTGTCTTGGAGCTCTCTTTTTTGGCATGTAATGGGGGTTCTCCCTTTCTGTGTGTAATAGGGGCTCTAAGCCAGAGCACCTCAGATGTTATTTGCAGCACTAGGGTTTCATTTCCACAAAATTTGTCCAGTCCTAATTGCGTTTCTTTGCTGTCCCATTTCTCTATAAGTTAGCTTGTGTTTTTTGAGTGCCTGTGGCTTGCTGAGCCCTTTGCTGAGCTCCGTGTGAGAGGGCCACTAAAGAGGCAAGTCTTACCCTTAGGGAGCTTACGTTTTCATTCCAGAGAGTGGACAGAGACATGAAATGGGGACAATTGGAAGAATATGTGAGTAGCTAACTGAATGAACAGTGTGGACTGTTAAGAACATTCTAGAGAGGGTTTGTTTTGGTTAGCAAGGAACAAGCTGGAGGGTTAGGGGTAAATGGTCTGTGAACTTAAATCAATCAGGAGTGCTTATTGTGTTTGTCTATTGGGGTCTCTGAATTGCCTCTCATTTGTCCTCATTCCGGGCATTTAAATGGGCTGATGTCAGCTGCAAAACACACAGGGACCTTGAGGGCAGCCTTTTATTTTTCTCTGGGCTTCATTCAGAAGCCTCCGCAGGTCAAAGTGGAAATTGGGAGTCTGAGGCTCCTTTCTTCACACATGTCGAGACCTGCCACTGGGGCTTGGGTCACTGCCACAGCCAGGTCAGGGTCATCTGATACCAGCGGTCTTCCGGCTCCCGGAGGTCATTCGGGCACCTGGGCTCCTCCTTCCTGGTTACTCTGCCATTCCTTAGCTAGCTGTCTCGTCTTCATGGCCAAACCCGGCTCCCCAGCAACTTAAACCTGCTCTGTTCCTTGGGAAGAGGGGAGGCACCATGAAGCACAGCCAGCTTCCTTTTCCAGGCTCTGACATCTGCTTCACCTACAACACTTTGCCAATATTCCTTTAGCTTTGTCTTAGTCACGTGGTGCCTCTGGGCTAAAGGGTAGCTGGGAGATGTAGTCCCTTTGAACCATACCCTGCGACAATTCACCCTTTGGAATTCTGTAACTGAAATAAAAACGGGGCGGGGTGGAGGAAGCATGCCAGGGGACATTTAGTCGGTCATAGAGGCTATCACTAATTTTTTTTTTCCCTCCCTTCCACTAAACAAGGAGTTCTTATGGCCAGCATTTACACGTCTCCCCTTTATGACCCCCGTGTTTATGCTAGAATTCAGTGGATAATACGTGCATCAAAGGTGTCTGCTGGATGAAGGAACATAGCAGTGAAGGGATGAAGAAATGGATGGGAGACAGAGCCCACAGTTTGGGGCCCTTCATTCGTTGGTGCCTCAGGCAGCGTTCTTTGTATTTGGAGCCCACCGAGCTGAGCGTGAGTGAGCCAGGTGGAGTTCTGCCTGCGAGAGGATGCTTGGCTACCCCCGCCACGCAGTCTTTGAACCCAGGACTGGGGGAGAGGCAGGAATATTTCATTAATCCTTGCACCATTTAGCCTCCTTATCGAATGGCCCAGACCTGTTCTTTGTTACGGACAACAATGAAGGGTGCCTTTAAGAAATCTCCAGTGAGTACCGAGGCATTGCAGATTAGGTCAGTAGAGCTGCTGCTAGGTTGAGCATGATGGATGAGCAGGAGAATGAGTTTCTGCCGCACGGTATTGTGAAATCTTTTCATTGTCACCAACGGGCCTATGAGGAACTGATGAATGAGGGAGCAAGTGTCAGAAACGCCCTTCCTTGCCCCAGTACAGTTTTAATATCTCCCTGAGCTACAGGATGAGTATTGATAAAAGTAAAGTTTAAAAATAGCCACAGAGTGATGGGTAGCCATGATTTAAGGAGAACAGCAATGGGGTTAGAGAGGGTTCATTTTCCTGAAAGTGCATGAGAGGGAGAGAGCGAGAGGGAGACGGAGAGAGGAGCCGAGAAGCGGCAGGGCTGGACTGTGGGGGAAAGAGCAGGAGGCTTTTATAAGAAGCTAATGTGATGAGGATGACGAGGGCTTTGATGGATGAGTTAGATCCATCTGGTCGCAGTATATGTAATAAATAGCTGTGCTCAGGTTTGACCTCTCCCACTTACCAGACACATCTTTCTCTTTTGGGATATCCAGGAGGGAGCTTCCATTAGAGGAAAGAACCCGTCACGAGCCAGAGCTGGGGATGTTTATGGGCTTGTGCAGAGGGCAGAGAGGAGATGGTATCAGAGTCACAGGTTTATAAACTGGAAACTGTAGCCAGCCACGGCGCTGGCGGTAGGAGTGTATTTGCAGGGCTGCGGCTGCTGTCCATGCACAGAGGGGAGAGGCGCCGGAGTCGAGGGCAGGTGGGTGCGGAGCAGTCCCAGGGGCTTGCGTAAGGGACACCTTGGTTGCTTGCTCGTGGCAGATCCCGGCTCCCTTTGTCACACCTTCCCTTGCCGAGGGCAAATGTTAAATGAAGCTGGAATTGAATGGGTCTCCAAGTAGGTGTATCATTCTTAACTGGGGTGGTTTGGGACTGGGATATTCTGGTGAATTCAATTTCCCCGTTACCTCGTTAGAAACATTATAAAAATGTGTTCACTCATACTCCTGCCTTAGAAAAGTCACAGGAGTGAATTTATCATTGTAGGCCTTTGTGGGGGTTTTGGCTTGTAATTGGTACATGAGTGACTGTGATCTTCCCCTGAAGATAGGAAATGTGTCCCGGGCTAAGAGCATCCCCAAAATGTGCTGGCTAAAAATCCTGTTCATTTTCTCCTATAAATGTAGAGCTTTAATTTTTTTCGGAAACATTTTTTCATAACTGGAGTTTTGTGAAATGAAAATTCCTTTTCAAGAAACTAAGAGGGACCTGGATGGAACTCGCCATTGGATTGTATAACTGGCAGCAGATTTGGGGCGAAAATGGAAGTGCTTTGAAGAGTAAATGGAAACTCTGAGAACATCAGCAGCTTGTTTGCTTCCTTGGGATCAAAGAGTCTTAGAGAAAACCCAGCTAGATGCCCCTCCTCAGGCCGTTTCCCCCTCTCCCCACAGAAGCTGGTTAGACTGTAGGGAGCAAGTCCCAGCCACAGCAGGCCAGCTGCTGCCTCACCCCATGTGGGAGGAGGACTGTGTTTGGCCAGCACGATCCTAGCTTTCCTCTTCTTTATGGAGTACCTCCTGGGCAAGATGCTGGGGGCGTGCGCGGGATAGCTTGGAGCCTGGTATGGGATGTGTTTGATTCAGAAGGTCTGTCCCTAGTATGGTAACCCCTGCCCTCTGAGAATGCAGTGAGATCTATAGGCTGTCTGCCCAGGAACTGGTGCACACACATGCGCACTACTGCCTGTAATGCAAGGGAGTCTGCTACCTTTCTGAATTCCTTGCTAAGTCCTTCCTCAGCTAAGTCCTTATGAAAGCTTATTTCGCACACAAAGACACACGTATGAACACGCAGTGGACCTTTGAACCACTGGGTGGTTAAAGGCCCCAACTCCCCATGAAGTAGACGGTCTCCGGAGAGCTTCTGATTCCCTAAAAACTTAACTACTACTGGCCTGCTGTTGACTAGAAGCCTTGACAATAACATAAATGGTTGATTAATCCACCTTTTGTATTTTGTGTGTGCTACATGATGTATTCTTATAATAAATTCACATTAAGAAAACCATAAGGAAGAGAAAATACACTTACAGTATATTTATCGAAAAAGTATCCAAATACAAGCAGACCTTCCCAGTTCAAACCCATATTGTTTAAGGGTCAGCTACATATGTGTGTGCATGAACACACACACAATATGCATGCATTAGCTTATACGTGGAAAATGAGTAATGTCATCCCATTCATGTGTGACTTGTTAATGATCACTATGAAAGGAATCCCAAGACCCTGCATTCTTTTTATTTTTTTAATATTTTATTTATTAGACAGAGAGAGAGAGAGAGATCACAATAGGCAGAGAGGCAGGCAGAAAGAGGGGGGGAAGCAGGCTCCTGCTAAGCAGAGAGCCAGATGTAGGACCCAATCCCAGGACCCTGAGATGATGACCTGAGCCGAAGGCAGAGGCTTTAACCCACTGAGCCACCCAGGCGCCCCAAGATCCTGCCTTCTTAAGAGCACTTGATAGTCATGTAATTTAAAAATTGTTTTGGTGCTTCTGTTTACTTTGAATATTAGTTATAAGCTATAGCAGAGGGGTGCCTGGGTGGCTCAGTGGTTAAGTGGTCTGCCTTCGGCTCACGGCATGATCCCAGGGTCCTGGGATCAAGCCCTGCATCAGGCTCCCTCCGCAGCAGAAAGCCTGCTTCTCCCTCTTCCACTCCCCTTGCTTTTGTTCCCCCTCTCACTGTGTCTTTCACTCTGACAAAACAATAAATAAAATCTTAAAAAAGTTATAGCAGAAATTCTCCCTTTGCAAAATGAATTAATAAGTGAATTAAGGCTACTTCCAGGAGCCATGCATCAAAACCTCGAGGAGGTTTCATTTGCCTTTGCGAGATTGCCATCACCTCCTTTCCTTCCTGTCCTCAACGGCTCTGTTTTTCACATACCAATGGCCCCACCTGGGCCAGTGCCCTCTCCCCACGATATGCCCCCCATGCTGCAGCCTCACCTTCTTCAGCATCCATTCAGAACTTCAATTCTTCACTTTCATAATCTGAGCTGGATATTAGGAGGAAGCCAGAGCCCTCGAGCTAATCCGTACTAAGGTGTGAATGTCTGATCCCTGCAAATTCCTTAGGGATCATCCTCGTTAAAAGAGGACATGTTTTGAACTCAAATCAATCTCTAGCTAGTGAATTTGGGGCAATATAGAAAAGTAAGAATTTTAGGGACTGGTGTTGTTAAAAAAATTTTTTTTAAGGAGGAAAAAATCTTGTTAGAAGACAAAAAGCAGCTAAAAAGACAAAGGATGATAAATGTGGGTTTTGTTCTTCGTGGAAGGAACATTTGGAGAGGTTGGAAGGCAGAGACCCACCTCAGGCACCAGGAACAGAAAAGAGAGAAAAGCTTCTGTGCAGAAGTGCATAGTCTTTTTAACTGGAGTTTTCTGTAATGGAGGCAGAAAGTGATTTTCATCAGATTTTAGGAGATAAACGTACTTTCCAACCTGGAAAAGGCCTTGCCTCCGTGTGGGGGCAAATTTGTCAAATCTTTGGCAGAGTTTTGGTAGCACTGTATGAAGATGGCAAGGAACAGTGGAGCCAAGGTGAACAAAGGCAAGTCGTGAATCTTAGGAAGTGATACCCCACCCCCAAGATACTTCTCCGTTATGGCAATAATGGATGCTCTTTAAAGAAAAAGCAGAGAGAAGAAAAATCATCCCAGTAGTCTTGCCAGCCCCCAAATTAAAGACTCTTAATATTTTGATGTATTTCCTTCCACTTTTTTAATATAGAGTATTTTATATTCTGCTTTTCTCTTGATTTTATAGCATGCACATTTTCCATATAATTATATACTCCTAATGAAAAGTACTTTAATGACTATATAATATCCTTACAGCAAGGTTTTGTTTCATTTTGTTTTCCTATTACTCAATCCGCAGGTACATGTACTCCCCCTACATGGATTTTTGTTTCTTTAGTCGGAAGTCCCACAAGTAGAAGTACCAGCTTAGGATATGAACCCCTTGAAAGGTCCTTGAGACCTTTTGCACCCTGCTCTAATGAGGGCTTATCGCTGCCTACACAACCCTGGTAGAGCCAAGTCCTGGGCACAGACTTTGAAGGACACGAAAGCCCTTGGTTCTCAGTAGAGAGGTGTGGAGAATTCACCTCAGAAGTCAGAGAGACACAGAGCTGGACTGCTTTATAATATCCTCTCAGGCAGAATGGGATCTTTACTCTAATGGTCTTCTATAGAGGGGTATTTGTTGGTCAGTCCTGCCCTCACAGAATACCCCAACCTGCATGGATAAAATGATGGAGATTTATTCTCTCAAGGTTCTGGGGGAGGAAAAGTAGGTATCAAGGTTGCTCTGGCGGAGTTTTGGTAGCACTGTATGAAGATGGCAAGGAACAGCGGAGCCAGGGAGAGTTACTCTGTAGACTGTGAGGGAGAACGTGTTCCATGCCTTTCCCCTGGCTTCTGGTGGTTTGCCGATCAACCATCTTTGGCATTCTGGGGCTTCTAGATCGATGGATGCATCACCCTTGTCTCTGCCTTCATGTTTACACAGCATTCTCCCTGTGTGTATGTCTGTTTCCATTTTTTTTTCTTTTTCTTTCTTTCCTTTTTTTTTTTTTTTTCGTTTTGTTTTGAGTGAACTCTACACCCAGCTTGGAGCCCAATTTGGGGCTTGAACTCAGGACACTGAGTTCAAGATCTGAGCTGATACCAAGAGTCGGACACTTAACTAACTGAGCCTCCCCGGCACCCCCCAGTTTTTTAAATAAGGACACCAGTCACATTGGATTAGGGACCACTCTAATGACGTCATCTTAACCAGTTACATATACAATGACCCTATTTCCAAATAAGTTCACTTTCTGAGGTACTGGGGGTACAATTCAATTCATAACTAAAAGAATTCACACCCAATTCATACTCCTTCAGGCAGTAGGAAAAGAGCCATTGAAGACTGGTGCTGAGAGTAATCATTTCCCTTCTCTGGGCCTGGGGCTCTGCTCCTCTAAAATGTGGGTGCTGAACTTTCGTAGTGAGGTCCCCTGACTGGCAACATCAGCTTCACCCAGGATCTTACCAGAACAAGATTTCTCAGGCCTCACCCCAGACCTACTGCATCAAACTCTGGAGATGGGCCTCAGAAGTTTGTGTTTTATCAATTCTATATGGTTCTGGAGCACACTTATGTCTGAGCCCCCCTGGATTTCATGATCTTCAGGATCAGAATTGTCAAAGGTCAACATTAGGAACATACATCAGCAGGCACAGCCCCAAGCACATAGGCTGCCTAAAGGGACGGAGGTCTAGCAAATGACCTCAACCAGTTCTTTAAACCCCAATGATGAACTACTTCTTGTCCTAGAAAAGTAGCTAAGTGACTAATTCCAGAGTTTTTGTAAGGGCCTTCTGTTCTTCCATTGTGCATCGTTTAACCCCCCAGAGAAAAGCCCATTCACTCAAACCAATGTTTATTGATCAAAGCACTGGACCAGGCCCTGGGCCTATGTTTTCAGATGCTACTCCTTGTGCAGCAATGTGGCTCTTATTTTCTGTGAACTGCAACTTGCCTGCTCTTTATTCTTCTTTCTTAAGAGATGCTCAAGGCCATCTAAATGGCTGGCCCGTAGACTTAGATATAGAAACATCCTGTTATTGACGTATGGATTGTAGATGAAGACCTAATGGAGACTGCTGTGGGGTTTAGGGAAGACCAATTAGGGAATTAATTCATTAGAGCCCAGCATACATGCTGTTATATCTATTTATTTATTTAGGCTAATGTCTTTGGCTTATCCTCTTACAGACATAAGTACCTGTCAATAGTTGATAATGTACTTGAATTTCCTTAAGTGTATTAAAATTTTACATATCAGGCATTTTATAACAGGAACCAAAGTTTACTTTTTACTCTGGCCTCCTGATACCGAGGGTCTCATTTATACTAGTCAAGTATATAGCAATAGAGTCACATACTGGCCAGTCACGTTCTCCATATCTGACCTCACCTAATGCGCTTTTTCTAGCCATTGTACCTGTATGAATGTATTGTAACCCTTGTTGTAGAACAAAGCTGGGCAGTGAATATTGCTGATTTCTCACATCATTAACTGCTGGATAACGGCTGCTTTGTTTCTTTTCTTCAGTCCCTGGTAAGACACCTTATTTGTCTCTTATTCTTACTAATTGTGTTTTGTTCTTTATATTTCCAAACAATGAGTGAGGAATACTTCTTGTCACTATGCCCATGTGGTTTATCCTGAAGTAAGGTTATTTTCATGGGAGGGTGATAGATCTGGCTGCCAGGGGGCTTGGGTACCAACCTCGGTGTGTGGACTCCCTAGGTGAATATGGGAAGGTCATGTCTTTGTCCTCTCTCTCAACCTCAGTTGTCAGGTGGAATGAATCCTGTTATATCTGCCTTTGAGTGAGGGTGATAGGGATACAGAAATGAAATAGTGGATGTGACACAGCTTTGAAAAATATAAAGCAGTGTACAGGTGTGAGAGATTCTATGCATATCCATGCACATTTTAAATTTTTGTCCAGTTCAGATTAAAGGCAACTTTATTATTACCATTAAATCTGCTTACAGAGCAAATATGCTAAAATGTGTATGTTTAATGGTGGTGGGCTTCCTTTAATCCTTCTTGCTTTGGGGTGCTGCATTTCATTTTCTGGTGATGCGGGCCTGGTAATGATCACCACTGATATTTACCACATTTTATTAATGTTATTTTTATGATCCTGCAGGAGATAATTAGGATTGGGTTTGGGTTTTTTTTTCCATATTGTGAAATTTCAAGCTAAATAGTGACATGGTGGGGAGGAGTGAAATCGCACAGAGAAGAAATGTGTTACAAATAAACTCAACCCAGAAACCATATTTAACATGAATTAAAATTAATGTAGCTCTGTGTTCATTATTTATATCTATTATGTGGAAACTACGTTTCTGGACTCTCAGGAATTGGATATTCTATCCCTTCTTTTGGAAAGCATCCAATTAGCACATCATCCAGAGGGAAAAAAAATTGGGGCGCCAGGGTAGACAGGAAATATTTTCTTTTATTTATTTTAAAACATTCATTTAATTTTTAACATTTAATAAAACCAGATATTGGCTAGATTGAACTAATTAACTTCCTTTATATCAGTGAGAAAGTTAATTTCAAGCCAGCCTCTGTTGGCATAGCCTTATGTTTTGTTCCTTTTGAAAATCTGTTCTTAGACAAGTAGGTCTGGATTTAACCAAAACTTCTCTCCATCCAGAAAATGATCAAAACAGTAGAATTAGGAGGGCAGTTCTATGACCAGAAATCAGATATCTGTAGAAACGATTGCCTCTGTAAATAGGAACATATATATGTATATACAGAGAAGGTTCTCAGTAAACTTTCATTTATAAAGGCTAGATGCGATCGTGGTTAAGGATACCTGATCAGAAGTTAGAAGATCCCATGTCTGAATCCTAGTTCTAACACTTACTATCTTGTGACCCTGGTCTGGTTACTATAACCTCTTTAAACCTCAGTTTCCTTATCTGTAAAATGGGGAAATGGCCATACCTAACCACAGGGGTATGGCAAGAAGTGAAGTGACTTGTCATGACATGTAAAGTATTTGGCATGGTGCCTGACACATAATAAACTCTCAAGTTTTAGCCACTGTTGTTTATATTGTTACTACTATTACATAATTATTATTAATTTTATTGAATAACAAACATTACTTATTGTACAAATTAGGTGGAGGCAGAGCTGCAGGGTATGAGACAAGTAAAGGGTTTGGATCACAGCCATTTGATTAATTAGAAATGATGAAAATGCATCCTTAGAAATACATTTTATGTTTATGGAAAATGAGCTTTCTGTTTGTGAAGATGATTTAGAACACGTATTTAGGACTCCTAAGTTGTACAAGTGAGGTATACATTGATGAACAGTCAGGCAGACACCATGAGAGGCCTAGTTCTTTCTGTATCTACACCTTGTGAATGAGGTAGAGGGTGACCATCAAACAGACCTTACCTGCTGGGCTCCAGGATGTTGTTACCACCTCACCTTGCCACGCTCCCTTCCTTCTTCACTTTTCTGAACAACTTGAGGACCAC